>NC_091470.1:39437719-39751469 GCF_036971445.1 Narcine bancroftii
TTAGTTGTATATTTCCTACTCATTGCTGCATGCAGTCAAAAAGTACCGACTCCCTAGGCTGCTGAGTTGAAGTGAATTAATACCACTCACAAGATCACTTGATCTCTATTGCCCAATCAGCTTCCTGCTGATCTGAGGTTTTCAAATCCAACTGCCTGAGTCCACTGACTCCAATTGTCAGGTGCAACTTTCAGATGAAATCCTTGTTGCAGTCTGCTATAAAAGTATTTTATTTAACATGGAAATATGCTCTAGCCCACCAGTGGGCTATCCACTGGTTGAGAACCACTGCTCGAGATAGAGTTAATCAAGTACAGAAAATGTTCACTATTCAAATAAATTCAAATTACCTCTCGACGCAACACTCAGAAAAATATATTGTGGGTTTGAGACATATCCTCAAGGTTTTTCAAGCTCGCCTCCATTGTGAGTTCTGCACGCTTTGCAGGGAGAAAGTTTTTAGAAAGCTGCATTAAAGAGGTAGGCAATGTAGTAAGCAGTATAGAAAAGGTAAACTGGATACAACTAAATTGAAAGAAGACCAAAATTTGTGTAATGAAAATGCAAATTAAAAGAATGATATCTGGAATTCTTCTTCATGCATAACACAACTTTTGGATGGATTTGAGAATCTCTGGTTATTAGAGAAACAACCAAATTCTGCAACAGGATGATAATAGACACTCAGAGTGAACAAAGGAGAATTAATAGTCTTCTTCTACATTTCCAATCTTATGTTTGTAATTTTTTTCCTTTTCTCTTCTTTCCAGTGAAGTTTTGATTGGTTTAACATAACATATAGCATAACAATTACAGCACAGAAACAGGCCATTAGGCCCTTCTAGTCCACACCGAACCAAACACCCCTTTCTAGTCCCACCTCCCTGCACAATGCCCATAACCCTCCATCTTCTTCTCATCCATATACCTGTCCAACCTTTTCTTAAATAATACAATTGACTCTGCCGCCACTATTTCTCCCGGAAGCTCATTCCACACGGCTACCACTCTCTGAGTAAAGAAGTTCCCCCTCATGTTACCTCTAAACCTCTGCCCCTTAATTCTTAACTCATGTCCTCTTGTTTTAATCTTTCCTCCTCTTAACGGAAGTAGTCTATCCACATCCACTCTGTCTATCCCTTTCATAATCTTAAATACTTCTATCAAATCCCCTCTCAACCTTCTACGCTCCAAAGAATAAAGACCTAATCTGTCCAATCTCTCCCTATACTCTAGATGCTTAAACCCAGGTAACATTCTGGTAAACCTTCTCTGCACTCTCTCCACTCTGTTTATATCCTTCCTATAATTAGGCGACCAGAACTGCACACAGAACTCCAAATTAGGCCGCACCAACGTCTTATACAATCTCAACATCACCTCCCAACTCCTATATTCCATGCAATGATTGATAAAGGCCAGCATACTAAAAGCCTTCTTCACCACCCTATTCACGTGAATTTCTACCTTCAGGGAACGATGTACCGTTACTCCTAAATCTTTCTGCTCTTCTGTATTCCTCAATGCTCTCCCATTTACCACATATGTCCTATTCTGATTCTTCTTACCAAAATGAAGCACCTCACACTTATCAGCATTAAATTCCATCTGCCATTTTTCAGCCCACTTTTCTAAGCAGCCCAAATCCCTCTGCAATCCTTGAAAACCTTCTTCATTATCCACTATTCCACCTATCTTAGTATCGTCTGCATATTTACTAATCCAATTCACCACCCCATCATCTAGATCATTAATGTATATAACGAACAACAATGGGCCCAATACAGATCCTTGAGGCACACCACTGGTCACCGGCCTCCAACCTGACAGACAATTATCCACTACCACTCTCTGGCCTCTCCCTTTCAGCCAATGTTCAATCCATTTGACTATCTTAAAATTTATACCTAGAGACTGCACCTTCCTAACTAACTAACCTTCCATGTGGTACCTTATCGAAGGCCTTACTGAAGTCCATATAGACAACATCCACTGCGCTACCCTCATCCACATTCCTAGTCACCTCTTCAAAAAATTCAATCAGATTCGTCAAACATGACCTTCCTCCCACAAATCCATGTTGAGTGCTCCAGATCAGACCCTGTCTATCCAGATGTTTATAAGTACCATCTCTAAGAATTTTCTCCATTAATTTACCTACCACAGACGTCAAACTTACAGGCCGATAGTTGCCAGGCTTCCTCCTTGAACCCTTTTTAAATAACGGAACCACATGCGCAATGCGCCAATCCTCCGGCACTATCCCCATATCTAATGACATTTGGAAAATTACCGCCAGAGCCTCTGCTATTTCCTCCTTCACTTCTCTCAATGTCCTGGGGAAGATCCCGTCTGGTCCCGGAGACTTATCCACCTTTATATTCTTCAAAAGCCTTAAAACTACACCTTTTGTAATCTCTATATTCCCCATATTTACCCAATTTGCTTTTTTTATCTCACATCTCTCAATATCCTTCTCCTTAGTGAATACCGAAGAAAAGAAACTGTTCAATATCTCCCCCATTTCTCTAGGCTCCACACAGTTTTCCGCTCTGATTTTCTAAGGGACCAATTTTGTTTCTATCTTTCCTCTTACCATTAACATATTTTAGATGGTGATAAATGTGGTTCCAATATCAACCTGTCCCTCAGGACAGACATATGTTCTCTAAACTGAGGGCATCCATATTAGTTTACTTCCTCCTGCCTACAACCTTGCCAAGACCTTGTGGCAATCGTTATTTGCTTTGTACTGCCACTCAGAGTTCAATCAATCAGGGATAGAAGAATACTCAAGGTTACCAACTCTCCTCTCCACATTTTAAATTTATGGTGATAACCAAAACGAAATTGCAACCAAAATGGAGTGCCTCATCTACATGTGTAAAATTATCTTCCCTGCTTTAGAAATTAGATGAAAATGCAGATTATTACAGCATAATTTTGTTTTACATTTGTTTTTCATAGTAAACTTGACTGCATGGTGTGTGTGAAAGTGAACATTGATGGGAATGAATCAATTTGCATATAAAATATAATCCTCTCTGCACAGCAAAGCATGAGTGTGAGTGTAGAGATGTTGATCTTGAGGCAAACAGCTGTACATTTTGAAGATAACATGCTCTCTGCTCATTCCAACTGCTCATATTGGCCAGGATTGTTAATAATCCTATATGACAGAAGCAATTCATAGAGAAAAGCAGAATGTTATAAGAATCTGAACCATTCACTTTATGTTTCACCTACTTTCTTGTTAGTCACAGCTTCTAAAAGATTCAACCTTTCTCCCAGTGCCTGCAATGCCGAGTAGCTCTGTGTTCTGACCACATTCTTTTTTCAGCTCTCTTACTAATTCCATGCACATATTGAACAGAATCATTCAATCTGTATGCAGACAGTTACTGCTCTAAATGCCTGTACTTATAGCCATTTCATAGAGTCACAGAGTAATGGGGTGGAAGAGAAAGGAAACAGGCATTTTGGCTCAACATATCCAGGCCAATCAAGCTAATCCCATTTACTTGTGTTCAACCTATATCCTTCTACGCCAGTGATTCTCAACTGTTTTCTTTCCACTCACAGACCACCTTAAGTAATCCCGATGCCATCGGTGCTGTGATTAATAAGGGATTAATAAGGCTGAGAATCACTACTTTAGATGCAATTGTTACTGAAATATTTTGCTTGAGACTAATTGTCATTGGTCCATTTCCTTTGGAGGTATGAAATCGTTCACATAACGAGTCAATGAGGTACAATTAAAACAGTGGCTTTCAAACTTTTTCTTTCCACCCACATACCACCTTAAGCAATCCATAACTAATCATGGAGTACTGATGGCAGTTGAGGAATACTTAAAGTGGTATGTGAGCGGAAAGAAAAAGGTTGAGAACAACTGCTCTAAACCCTTCCTGTCAAATTGTCTTTTAAACCTTCCAATTGTCATTGCCTCCATTGTTTCCTCTGGCAGATTGTTCTACATATCTTCACCCTCTTTGAGAAGAAGGTGTCCCATTACATATGGTAGTTTACATATGACCTTTATTTTATTTTAATGATGGTAGAACAAAGAAACCCAATGATCTCTTTTAAATCTTTTTCTTTTCTCCTTAAATCTGTGCCCTCTTTGTTTTCGATTCCTCTGATAATTTTATAAACCATCCTGAGGACTCCCCTTAGCCAGTTCCTTCCCTTAGCTGCAGGGAGAAAAGTCAAAGGCTAGCTAGCACCTCCTTATATTTTAAGCCCACCAGTCCCTGCGACACTCTTGTGAATGTTTTCTGCATCCATCTACAGCTCAATTATATCTTTCCTATAGCTGGGTGACAAAATTTGCATGCAATGTCCATGTGTGGTCCCACCAATGTCTTGGTCACCTGGAGCATGACTTTTCTGCTCCTGGACTTCATGCCTGTTCCAATTAAGGCAAATATGCCACACACTTTCTTGGTCAGCAAGGTCCTTGGGTGGTTCCCAATCCATTGACCTTTGTTGGTCACTGCCAAGCCCCTGGGGGCTTAATCTCCAGACTCCTGCATCTCCCAATAGCGTCCCTTCTATCAATCCAGGCTTGGATTATTTTTTGTGCTGAATGACAGAAGAGCGCAGAACACAACCAGTCCTCATCATGTGGTCAGCAGGGGAGAAGGTAAAGAACTTCAAATTCCTGGGTGTCAACTTCTTTGAGGATCTACCCTGGACACTCTGTCGATGCAATCATGAAGATTACTTTGCGAGGAGTATAAGGAGACTCAGTATGTCACCCCAAAAACTTCTACAGGTGCACCGTGGGGAGCATTCTGACTGATTGCATCATTGGTATGGAGGTGCCAATGCTCAGGATAAGTAAAAAAAAACTTCTGAGCATTGTTGACTCAGCCTGGGACATCACGAGCACCAGTCTTCACTCCATCAAAGACATCAATAAGAGGCGGGGTCTTATGAAAGCAACTTCTATCCCCAAGGATCCCCACCATGCCTTCACTCTGCCATCATCGGGGGGAAATAATGAACACTTAGTGGCATAGGGACAGCTTATTCCCCTCAGCCATCTGATTTCTCAATGAACAATGAACCATAGACACAACCTTACTTTGTTTGCACTACTTTTATTGATTTTGTAAGGTGGTTTATATAAATGTTTGCATTGTGATGCTGCAAAACAATGAATTTTGTGACTTGTTCATGACAATAAATTCTGATTCTGATGAATGATATTCTGGGCAGAATAGGGAGTGGGAAGAATGGGATCAAGCTCATTCTAAGACTTGCGGGAACAACAAGGAACTGGGAGAGTTAAGTGTTTATCTGCATACGAGGATTTCAAAGCTGAATGAGAGACAATGGTTGCTCCACAGATGGACAAAGTATGAAACTTCGCAGAGGGAAGTGAGTTTAAATAGAAATGCATGAAGGAAGTTGATAATTGGGTTTCTTTGTTCGGGGGGTGTGGCAAGATGGCATAGAGTCTAGACGTGTAATCTCAACCTCTCTGGCCAGACTTTTAAGTACCTATTTTTTAACTCTTTTTTTTCAAGTTTAAACTTTTAAAATTTTAGTTTAAAGTATCAAGGAATTAATACGGCCACTAATGGTAAAAAGATTAAACCTCAAGTGCAGAAGAAGTTACATTTTCGAACTGCTGAAGATTTGGGGCCTAGACGACTTGATACAGCCTCAGGCATAATCTCTTCAGTGTCTAAACCTCAAAGACTGCCTGTGGGAGTTGAAAAAAATGTCTATTACTCACCACGTGAAGGATGGCGCTGGAATTACTTGTTCTCTGGAAGAAGGTGCGTGTTCCCAAGAAGTGACCCCAATTTGGAAAGCCTTTCGATTTTAACAGAGCACACAGGAAGACGACTCCATTGTTGGAAATGCATCAGGAAGCACTTCAATCTGAAGAAATTGCTTTACTTCGTGATTTCATGAAAAAACGAGATGTGGGGGGAGACCAGTGGCGACTCCCTGAGGAAGTCGGAGTGCCGTCGCTGGGAGTCCAGACCCGCAGTAAAACTTTTAAAATGCCTCTGTTGAGTTGCAGCAGGAGCTGCAGTTACCTTGTTTTGTCACTACATCAGAGAGAGCAGGGCTGAGCTTTTCTGACCTACAGTGTATGCAACTAAATGACATTGTTCAAGCTGTTATAAAACCTTTGACATCTCAAATGAATGAAATGGCTCAAATGAATGCTGGTATAAGTTCAGAATTAAATATGGTTAAGACACATGTGGATGCATCTTATGAAGAATTTAAAAAATTTCAGACTGCTTTTTTGGACTGTAAACAACAAGTGGCTTCTAACACAGAAAAAGTGCTGAAGGTTGAAAAATCAGTCATAGAATTGGAAGAATGCGAGAAGGAGCTAGAGAGGAAAATAGACTACCTGGAGAATCAAAGCAGAAGGAATAATGTGAAAATTGTTGGTTTGCCAGAAGGTATGGAAGGACAAGATCCTCTTCATTTCTTTAAAGACTGGATCCCGTAAGTATTAGGGCAAGATTTTTTTCTGGGGGATTGGTACTGGAAAGAGCCCATAGAGCTCGAAGAAGAACACCCTCAGCTGGTCAACCACCGAGACCAGTAATAATTCGATGTTTGAATTATTTGGACAGAAAAGCAATACTTCGACTAGCAGTGCAGAATGCGAGACAACGACAAACTCCATTATTAATTCAGAATAGCAGAGTTTTCTTTTACCCTGATTTGAGTCAAGAGGTCATTCAATGTCGACATCGATTTAATCCAGTTAAAGAAGTTTTGTGGCGTAAAGGTTATAAGTCTACTTTTCGCTACCCTGCAGTGTTGAAGGTGTTTTATGGAGACTATCAATTTCAGTTTTTTGAAAATGATCATGAAACAATGATTTTTGCTGATTCATTGCCAGATATAAGAGGACAAAGACATAGTCCACCATTATCTCCTAAAGAAAAATTTGGTTGTTCTGGAAATGGAGTAAATGGCAGAAATAGGAAACACGGGAATGGAAAGAGTCCAACTTCTTCTGAAATGGGATCTTCGAGATTGGAAACCCTTGGATGAAAATAAGAATTTTTTTTTCTTACTCTTTTTTTTGTTATTATGATATTTTGATGTTATTGATTGTTTGGCTGGGGAGGGAGAGATTTGCTCCAAGTTCTTTACTAGTCATCAGCCACTGGTGGGTGACCCACACCCGATTTTTGCTTAGGGGATTACTACCTTTTGGTAGTTTTTGTTTGGGGGGGTTTCTTTTTTTTCTTTATTATTTTTTAATTTTCATTTTAGTTAATTTTTAATTTGTGATTTTGTTTTCCTATTGGAGGGCCTATATACGTTGATTTGAGTTTTCATATAAAGATATTATTGGTAGTTGAGTTTCTTTGTTCTACCATCATTAAAATAAAAGTCATATGTAAACTACCATATGTAATGATAAATATAATAAACTTTATTTTCAGGTAAAATATTATCAACATTGGATGAAACACATCTACTTCATAAGCTCATCTCCTTTGTTGCTTCAGCTTTGGTGGGGGGGGTGAACGAGGTAGTTTTGGATAATTTGCCACTGAGTTTGCCATGGTAGTTACCACATTGTGCTTCAATGCAGCAGTTTGAAAGTACAGGTATTTAATCCTTTATCCGGAACCCTTGGGGGACAGAGTGTTCCAAATTTCAGATTTTTCCGGATTTCACAACAAAAGCCAGCTGCCCCAGACTTAAGCCCACCCGAATTGTGCTGCTGTATCCATCCCCTTCCAGTCATGCTGCTGTCTCTCTCCCCTTCACCCCACCCAAGTCGCGCTGCCATCTCTCTCCTCCCCTCCCTGCCCACCCGAGTCTTGCTGCCATCTCTCTCCTCTCCCCACCCACCCAAGTCACACTGCCATCTCTCTCCCCCCTCATCCACCCGAGTCACACTGCCATCTCTCTCTCTCCCCCTCGCCCACCTGAGTTGCGCTGTCATCTCTCTCCCCCCTCGTCCACCCAAGTTGCGCTGCCGTCTCTCCTCCCCCTCACTCACCCAAGTCATGCTGCCAACTCTCTCCCCCCCCACCCATTTGTTGCTCATTTGACACACACAAACAGATTTCCTCCGATCAGCCACTTCAGTGTCTTTTCGAAGAAACTTGCCCCATCATCGATTTTCCAAATGATAACCTCTTCTTCCAGGTCACCATCAAGTTCCTCTTGTTTCCCTTATTTCAGTAGAAACACTCGAGCCAGCTATTTCCTCTTGTAAGGACAACAAGGGTTTTGAACAGGCTGAACTCAGAACTCACAACCTTCCTTCAAAATGGGGTTTTCAACAAACTACCAGCTTGCCATTTTGCATCTTCACTTCTACTACAGAACTAACTTGGACAATATAGATAATTTGCTATAGAACTCTGTGACTTTATGCCACAATAATTAAAATGTAACATAAAATAAGTATATGATTCCTTACACAAGTTATCACTGAAATCTGGAATTCTCCTCCAAAAAGGCTGAGCATGGAAAGTAACTTGACTTTGCCGAGCCTAATTTTAAAATTAGGTGATTTTTTTTTAATGTAGATGATGGAAATCTAACATTAAAACAAAAAAATGGTGTAATAACCCAATAGGTCAGCCAGACTGTGGGAAGGGAAATAGGGTTAATGTTTCAGATTGAAGACTCTTCATTTAAGATTAGGTCTTCAACATGAAATGCAAACTCTGTCCTCTTCCCTTAAAAACATGGTAACGTTACCGTGCTTGCAAGAACGAAAAATCAAGAGCCTCCATTACTGTCTCCTCTCTCTGATTTTGATCTTTTTAACATTACTTTCTTGCTATTTTCACAATAAACTGCCACTGGCTCAAATTGTTTCTACTATTGGCTATGTTAAAGATGCATCTGTGAAGTCAAATCTCTGAGGATTGTTCCATTCTTCAAAGAATTTCACTGGCCAATAGCATTGATCATACAGATTATTGTCTGACTAGTGAAAAATATTGATTCAGTACTCAAAAAAATCCCAGCCCCATGGGATGGCCAATCCATAATGAAATTAATTTAGAATGCAAATACATATCAACTTTTATAGGTTTACCCAAGGCAAGAATAATATAAATGCATTAAGTGTGACCTTTGAGAAAATCCTTCAATCCCTTCCCACTTTTCAGTGACATTTTTAATTTTGTTTTTGTATGCAGCATACACAGGCTGCTTACCTTTTTCCATTTCTTACTCTCCTTGTTTTTAACAATTTACTTCATTAATATCCCCTACATAATGCTTGTGCCAAGTCCGTTAACTAGGATGGTAAAGAGAGTGCATTCAAATTCATTGACATATACTGCTAAGGATAATGGTAGTCACAAGGCTACTTGCAAGGGTTGAAGAGCTTACATGCAACAAGTGAAAGACAGTTAGCTCCTCCAATATTGGTGCTGACAGGGTGGTCAAGCTACCAGTGCTTAACAAAGGCCCCTTCCTCTCCCAAGGTTTGGTTCCAAATCTATTTGCTGCACACTGCATATTGTAATGGACTGAAAATACAACCTTTCTCTGAGCTCGTGTTTTGATTTTACCTCTCATTTTGCCATTAGAATGCTACTGATATTGCAGAATAAGTTGAAAATTACACCCAGAATTCATTTATCGTTCTCTGGGCAGAAAACCGTTGGAGTGTGATGAACCTCATTGGGGACATGCTGCTCTCAAGCATCAATATTCTTTCAAACAGCACTTTCCTGCTTGCATCGACTGGCTGAAGATAATTTAACATTGTAAAAGGAGCAAAATGGAAAGAACTGGTATGGTATAAGATTTTTACACTGCAATTTGCATCTTAAACTGTTATGTTTGCATCCACTCAGGTTTTGTCATTCAATTTTGGGTAAATCGTCAACTCTGTTGGGAGTTGCAGAGAATGAGACAGATTTCTAGTTGCAATCCTTTGGCAATTCTTCTTCTGGTTTACCCTTGTGGAAAGTTCAAGTGTTGGGGCTTTGCAAATTTCTACAAAGTGTGTACAAACAAAGAAAAATCAACATTTAATGCAGTCTAAATTCAGATTACTTGAATTGCTATTCCCTGCAATTCAATGGCAAAATGGAAATGCCAATAGATTCAAGCCTCCTATTAGTTAAATATCCAAACAGGTAGAGCTCATTTAAATTCTTTCCAGGAATGTTGACATTGAAAAAGTTGTCTTCCTTTTCTTGTTGTGATTTTAATTTGCCTCTTACTCACTTCATCTTCATTCCTGACTTTTCCCTTTTCTTGTAACTGTCCATCTCATCATTTTGCTGACAATTACAAAATCAGAATTGACTGTCATGAACAAGCCATGAAATTTGGTGTTTTACAGCAGCAAAACTTTGATATTATGAATCATCTTACAACAATAACATATATTAAAAAATTTCAATAGTAGCCCTCGAAAAATAAGCCAATACCTATGATTCATTGAATATTCAGAAATCTGATGGCAGCGGGGAAGAAGCTGTCCCTGTGCTGCTGAGTGGTCATCTTTAGGTTCCTTACCTCCTTCCCGATGATAGCAGAGTGAAGAGGTCCTGGGTGGTGGGTGCAGTAAACCACTGTATGCATATTTAGTTGTCTGGACATGCCCCTTTAACTGACTGTACCTGTGGCCCCTCCCACAGGCTCTTGAATGAAGGTGACTGTCCCACAGTCCTTCCCCAATTCAACATAGTCAACCAGCATGGAAGTTCTTCCATTTTATTGCTAATAAAAGCCTATCAGTTTTACATAACTTAGTCTTTTGGGGTTATTGATGGTGCATCAATTATATTAGCAATAAATTTTGATAATGGAGCAGATCCTTAAACCAGAGAAGTTGAAAATCGACTCACAATCACCTGAAACCTCCAACAATTTTCAACTCACGCTGCGTTGCTTCAAAGCGTTCCTGTAGGCATAATTTGCCATCATTTTAGAGAACAATAAGCTGCAGGTACTACATTCCTGGGTCGAGTCACTGGTATATTCAATGATTAGGGACACCACATCGTACCTGGAGGTGATGGACTTCCTGAAGGCCAGTACCTGATGAAGGTAAGCAATGTCTATTCGAGACACCTTCTGACTACCCAAAAACAGCTATCTGGGGAATGGAACACTGAGTACCTCCAGGCCCTGAGAG
This sequence comes from Narcine bancroftii, assembly GCF_036971445.1. Lineage (NCBI taxonomy): Eukaryota > Metazoa > Chordata > Chondrichthyes > Torpediniformes > Narcinidae > Narcine > Narcine bancroftii. Next base: position 39,448,839 of record NC_091470.1, read on the forward strand.
CTCTCAGACAGGCCTGTGACTGCAAAGCTATGAAGGCCACAGTGAACACAGAAGATCTGATCAGAGACACAGAGCAGGTATCAGGTCCAACTATATCCAACAGAGCCTGTTGGGGAAAGGTGATCTCAACTTGGGGAAGGCAGTCGAACTGGCAGGCATGCTATGGATGTCCCCCTAGAATATGGAAGCCTACTCAGCCTACAACATGGCTGCCTTGGGGTTGGCTTGGGCACTGCCATCTTGGGACGTGGGAAGGCCGCAAACCTGAGGAACGCCACCACTTCCACGGCCTACCAACGATCCAACAATGGCCTCTGTACTCTGCGAGCAACTTATACTGCTACCGCAACTTCCCACCAGTGACCTGACCATGGCTGGAATATTCATCGAGCTCCTGAAGTGCTACTTCTGCAGTCTGAACAAGCACTCGAGGAAACTCTGCCTGGCAAAAGACGCGCTTTACTCTAACTGCGGGAAGAAAGGACATTACCCAAAAGTATGTAAGTCAAAGTCAGCCTGACCCAGCAGAACTGCATATGGGATGTGAAGTCCGCCATCTTGGGACCTCATACCTGAACTCACCACCGCATCTATAGACAGTGATCCAATACAGGCCTCCATCATGCTGGATCAAGTTAGCCTGCACCTACTTGCCAGATTAATGATGGACATCCAGGTAAACAGCCACGTGACGAGTTGCCTGTTCGATAGAAGGAGCTTCATCCACCCCAACACGGTGAAGCGTTACTCCTTTGCAATAAAGCCAGTAAGTTACAAAGTCTCTTTGGCCTTGAAGCGCCATGCGATTGATGTTCACAGCTTCTGTGCAATGACTCTGACCGTGTGGAGCACAGACTATAAAGACTTTAAACTCCTGGTGATGGCACAGCTCTGCACTACTTTGTTACTGGGCTGCACTTTAAAAGTATGATGATGGGCCCAACACCCCTCACTGTCTGTAACCAGCAGTTTTTTAACCGCCCACTGCACACCATCAGCAAACCCGCCCGGCCTCTTCCCCCACTGTTTACGGCCAGCAACCCAAAGATTGCCCACTGTGCATGACCGGCAGGCACTCAACTCTCAAGATCACCCCTCCACCATTGCTCACCAACCTCACCCCCAACAGTAAATCCATTGCCACCAAAAGTAGATGGCATCATTGAAGCCAGTACCAGCTCCTGGAGAGCTCAAATGATGGTGGAGAAGAATGAGTAGAAAAACAGAATGGTCATTGACTACAGTCAGTTCATTAATTGATAAACACAGTTGGACGTGTATCCTCTTCCCTGTATATCCGATAATGGTAAACCAAATCATTCATTGTCGGGTGTTCTCCACATTGATCCAAATTCACATACTACCAGCTCCCTATCTGCCCGGAGGACAGCCAATATACTGGTTTTCAGGTAGATGGCCACCTCTCCATTTCCTGAGGGCTCTTTTCGGCATCACCAATGGGGTCTCGGTCTTCCAATGGGAGATAGACTGAATGGTAGACCAGTATGAGCTGCAGGCCACATTCCCGTATCTGGACATTGTCACCATTTGCAGCCATGACCTGCAGAACCATGATCCCAACCCCCCAAAATTCCTCCAGCCTGCCAAACTCCTTAACCTTACATACAGTAAGGCTAAATGTGTATTCCGCCCATCCTGGTTTGTTATCCATGGCTACGTCGTGGAGAACGGAGTCATTGGCCCTGACCCTGATCGCATGGGAAACTCCCCCTTCCCCACAGTCTTAAAGCTCTTAAAAGGTTCCTGGGCTTCTCCTACTATGGCAATGGATCCCCAATTATGTGGACAAGGCCTGTCCTCTCATTAAATCCACCTCCTTTCCCCTGACGTCAGAGGTCCGTATGGACTTCAGCAGCATCAAGGCAGACATTGCCAAGACCACAATACACACTGTGGATGAATCCATCCCATTGCAGGAGGAGAGCAAAGCCTCCAACTTCAATCTGAATGCCACCCGTAACCAGGCGGGCAGACCCATAGCCTTCTTTTCCTGCACCTTCCAGGGCCCCAAAATATGACACTTCTCTGTCCAAGCCATTTTGAACCTGTACAGCACTGGAGACACTATCCACTGGCAAATAATTTACCTTGCTAACTGACCAATGTGCAGCTTCTTTCATGTTCAACAATCATCAGCGAGGTAAAAATCAAAAATGACAAGATATTGAGGTGGAGAATTAAACTTTCCATTTAAATTTATGGTATCTTGTTCGAGCCTGGGAAACTCAATGAGTCCCCAGATGCTCTACCCCACAGAACATGTGCTAGTACATAAATAGACCGAATCCAAACCCTCCACAATGACCTCTGCCACCAATTTCTTCCACTTCATCAAAGCCCACCTTTTGCCTTACTCCATTGAGGAGATCAGAACTATGACCAGAAAATGCCAAGTCTGTGTGGAGTGAAAACCACACTTCTAGCAACCAGACAGTGCACCTGTTAAAAGCAACCCACCCCTTTGAACACCTGAGCATTGATTTCAAAGGACCCCTACCCTCCTCTGACCATAATGTGTACTTCCTCAACATCATTGATGAGTAGTCACATTTCCCGTTCACCATCCCCTGCTTGGACATGACAATAGCCACAGTCCTATGCAATCTCTTCACCCTGTTCGGGTACCCCTGCTATATCCTAGTGACCGGGAGTCCTCTCTTATGAGTGACGAGCTGCATCAGTACCTGCTGTCCAGAGGCATCATCATGAGCAGGACCACCAGTTACAACCCCTGAGGTAATGGACAGGTGGAAAGGGAGAACTCTACCATCTGGAAGACCATCCTCCTAGCCCTGCAGACTAGCGGCCTTCCAGTCTCCCACTGACAAGATGTCCTCCCAGAGGTACTCCACTCAATCAGATTTCTCAGATGTACAGCCACCAATGCCACTCCACATGAATGAATGTTTTCCTTTGTCAGGAAGTCCACTTCAGGGACCACACTGCAAGCATGCTAGGTCCTACTCTACTCTGGAAGCACACGAGGAGTCATATGTCTGGTCAGACGTATGGTTCCTCATGCCAACCCCCAATACGCCTATGTGGTGTACTCTGGGGTTAATGGGACATGGTCTCTGTTAGGGACTTGGTGCCCTCGGGGGTTCCTGAGACCATTATCGATCACCCCGCACCCCCTTCACCTATTGTTACCCATGATGCACCAGGGCCATGGTGTGTTACTCCAGCCCTAGCGGATGGCATGCCAGACTTGTTGCTACGCATCCACCAAGACAATGCCAATGACTACATACAGGCATTCCAGACTCTCCAGGACTCAACAGCTGTACTGTAGCCAGTACTACGATGGTCGCAGCATCAGATCAGTCCACCTGAAAGACTTCATGTGTAATAACATGTAATTCACTTCACCCTGCCGGACTCTTTCTAAAACAAGAGGGGAATGTGGCAAACCACTGTATGTATGTTTAGCTGTTTGGTTCCACCCCATTGGCTGACTGTATCTATGGCTTCTCCTACAAATCCTTGAATAAAGCTAACTGTCTCATAGCCCCTCCCCAGTTCAGGACAGTCAACCAGCATGGATGTGCCTTCATTCAATTGTGAATAAAAGCCTATCAGTTTTGCATAACTTCTAGTTTTTTGAAGTTATTGATGGTGCATCAGTGGGGATCTTTGAGGATAGAGGCTGCTTTTTCAAGACACTCCCTCATGTAGATGTCCTTAATGGAGTAAAAATGATGCCTGTGAAGTTGGAGACCGAGTTTTTCTTTCCCTGAGATTTGGTATCTCCATACAAGACAGTAATGCAACCAGTCAGAATGGTCTCCTCAGTACACCTATAGAAGTTTCAAGAGTGTTCAGTGACATACCAAATCTCCTTAAGCACATCACAAAATATAGCCGCTGGCGGCCTTGTTGATTGCATCAACATGGAGGCTCCAGGACAGATTCATGGAGATGTTGACACCCAGGAATTTGAAGTTCTTGACTCTCTCGATAACTGAGCCCTCATTGAGACAGTTCCAAATGACAATGCCAGTGTTTCCTTCGGAAGGTATGTGGAAGTTAGGGGCTCCCACAATCATGGAGTTCGTGAAGGTGCTGGCAGAAATGTCCTGATCATGCTCCGATGCTCAACTTATAAAGTCCAGGTGCAGATCTCCAACTTCTGCAGTTCCCAATAATGCATCAGACTTGGTTCAATTTGAGCATTCCAATCAATAGAATCCAGTGCAAGAGATGAATATGTTTGAATATACTTAGGAATTAGTACCCAACAGCACTCTTGAGTGAGGCTATTTCTCCTCTGCTCAAACTTGTTATGAAATAATTCTGGAGAGTCCAGAGAGGGAAAATAATATTGAATATTACAGCACAGTAAAGGCCCTTCAGCTCACAATGTTGCACCAACTTATATAAACTAAACATTCCCTATGTCATAATCTTCTATTTTCCTTTCATCCATGTGCCCAAGCGACTTTTAAATGACTCTAATGTACCAGCCTCCACAACCTCCCCTAGCAATGTGTTCCATGTACCCACCACTTTCCGTGTAAAATAAACTTACCCCTAAATGTTCCTCCCTCACTTTGTACAGATGTCCTTTGGTGTTTGCTACTCTCATCCTAGGAAAAAGGTGCAGACTGTCCGATAATCTTGTAGACCTCTATTAAGTTACCTCTCGTCCTTCTTCACTCCAAAAAGAAAACCCCGCAGCTCTGCTAACTTCGCCTCATAAGACATGGTCTCTAAACCAGGCAGCGTCTTGCTGAATCTCTTCTGCACCTTCTCCATAGCTTCCACATTCTTCCTGCAATGAGGTGATCAGAAGTGAACATAATATTTCAAGTGTGGTCTAACACCCAGACTTTTGACGAGCTGCAACATTACCTCTCGACTCTCAAACTCGAACCCCCACTAATGATGATCAGCATACGATAACTTTGAGAGATCTATGGATTTGGACCCCAAGGTCCCTCTATTATTCCACACTATCAATAATCCTGCCATTAACCATGTACTTTGCCTTCAAATTTGACCTTCCAAAATGCATCACTTCACACTTATAACCTGCATCCTGCATTTATACAATCAAACCCCATGAGATTTTTTTTAATGTTCCAACAAGATCATGAGGGGTAATGAACAACCATGATCACTGTATGCATTTCAATCACATTTTACACAAGAATATAAGGAATAGGACCATTGAGCCTGCTTCACCATTCAATGATATCAGGTCCTGTCTGGCTGTGAACTCAGCTCTACTTACCCACCCTTTTCCCATAACCCTAAATTCAATGTGCAAATCTATGAGACAACCTTTAAGTTTCCTTGGACAGAGAATTCATTTGATCCACTGCAGTCTTGGAGTTGCAGTTCCTCTTCATGTGACTTAAATCTACTCCCCAAAACTTGAGGCCTGACCCCTAATCTGTCAAACGCTTATGATGTACAATTGATTGAATCCAGTGGCCTTCAGACAACTCTTCACTTTAATTAAACTTAAATTACATTCATAGCTAATGCTAACTTGTTAGTCCTTTAACAGAGTTAAAACCTGTATCAAGTTACTGTGCACATACTGTTTTGCAAAACTTTGCTCTTTCATGAAATTTTAATTTACTTTTTGAATCTAAGGTCATGCAACAGAAATTCACATTACAGTTAATTCAACTTTATCTAAAAATTAATTACTTTGCATTTCCTTAATCTACAAAATCTTCTGACATCAATCACTGGATTATCTTAATCTGCTTGTCAATGCCCAGTGAAGCATAATTTCATCCCCTGGCGATTACATACTAAATCTGGTGAGATTCATCAAGAGACACTCAGCATTGAAGACAAAAATTCAATGGTTTCATATTATAACCTTAGAATAATAAATTTGCAGGGATGTTGCCCTAGGCTGGGGTTAACGAACCGGGGTGCAACACAAAATGAGGTTTAGCCATTCAGGAGAGATGAAGAAGAAACTTCTTCATCCAGTGAAAAGTGAAGCTTTACAATTCTCTTGTCAAGGGGCCTAATCAGTGATAGTTGTCCAGGAAATTCAAAGTAGAGGTTTCTGGATATTAAGTGATCAAGGAGTAAGTCTACATTCAATGAGCTCCAAGGGCACTTGAAGTGAATTGTTTCACAAAGTGTTAAATTGAAACCCGCAGAGCTTCAACACAAACACATTTGATTAAAGCATAATATTCCAAATTACTCATCATCACATGCTGAAATCTGAGTACAGCACCATCTGATGATTAAGTTGTGTGTGTATCAGATTTATCTGAACAGCAAGATAAAAGCTTACCAGATTAACTTCAATTCTCTGATCCCAAGGTACACCTGGTGAACTGCAAATCCTGCTTCTGCATAGTTCTGATAGAGAAGCAGATTTACAGATACCCCTGATCCTGATTCTATGAGGGCAACAAGTAAAAATTGGGAATTACTTTCAGTGCAGTAAAGTAAGGTGAGATTCTCCAAGCTTGCTGAATTGGCATGGAGTTGCTCAATTTGTCAGCACTTGGGATCCTGAATTGCAAGATGGAATATGGGCACCGGCTCATTAGTTTGTCCGGGTATTCAATTAATCCACGTTTATGTCTCTTTATTTTTCCAGTCACTGGCAGTGGGGTCTGCTTTATTAGCCAAACCAAAACAGTAGTGCTGGGAAGTTACCACAGCCCAATCTCAGCTGAAAATTGATAGTAGATCCCACAAGTGTATGAAATGCAATGGAGGATCTGACCGTGATGTGCTATCATTTTAAAGTTCTCTCAGCCAGAATTGCTTCTCCTTTACATCAAGGACAAGATGCCACTCCATACCAATATCACACTTTTATAAATGGAATATTGCCATTTCTGATTAATGCCACAACTTTAATATTCAATGCCATTTGAGAGTTAAGCCACAATATCAATAAGTTGGAACTTCAGACCAAGGTCACCCCTTTAATCATGAGACAAGGATCCTTTTTAGACATTCACCTTTACAGTAACAATCTGTCAATCTGATAATATGGCATTTCACATTTAACAAAAAAAGCAATCTATTACTACTGGGAGAGGCAGAGACCAGAACAATCCCTTTCATATATTTTTGGAACAATGTGGTACTTCAGACCAATGTCATACTTTTATGACTGGCACAAGGTGCCACTCTAAACCAATGCAAATCCTTTAACACTGAAAGGTGATCCCAAGTAAGATGCCATTGGCATCTCAAGACAGGTAAATTCCGATAAGAGAACCAAAACGATAACTAAAATTATTTACAAAGGGACATGCTATATTTCACAATGGGCTTTGGCCTGAATGCATTGATTTTTCACGTCTGGATAATTTATTTAAAGAATCTTTCTCCTATGAAATAGAGTAATAGGGAGCCCTCACCTGCAGTTGAATTCTTTTTGTGAAAGAGGAACTGAATGATATGGCTGAATGTTCCGTCATGTGTTCAGGCAGAGTTTTGGAGGGGAATAATCACTATTTGTGTACTTTGGCTACATAGAAGAACATGAAAGAGGTGGCCTGAAAAAAATTGAACACTGGCGATCATGAAAACCTCTCTGGGATAGCAAATGTGACCTTATTATTTAAGACAAGACAGAGAAATAGTGTCCTAACATCAGTGGTGGAAAAGGGATTCGAGAAACTTTGTAAAGAATAATAATATTGAGCAGATTCAGCATGGAATGATGAAAGGAAAATCATACATGAATAATATGCTGGGGGTTCTTTGAAAATGTGATTTGCAGCTGTGGACCATTGAGGTTTTCAGAAAACTTTCAAAACGGTCTCACACTTGAGCTGGTCAAGAGAGTTAGACCACAGAGATTTGTGCGAAATAAAGTGTCATACATTGAGAATTGTTAATGGGCAGAAAGCATAGAGTGGGAATAAGTATTGACACTGTGTGTAAGATCCCCAGACCTCACCCCTGCAGACCTGTACATTGCACCACTCATCAGTCTGTTTTGACCATAACAATCATCTCAGAAGGTATTATTTTAGTTAGGAGTAGCAACCTATTTAGTGAGGTTCAGTCCAAAGCAAATAAAATGGGTTTCTTGAGGCACATGTTGAGTAAGGCATGGGGAGCAGTAAATATCTCTCCACCTCTTGGGTAAGCCTCATCTCATCCAGATCCATCCTGTATTGGCTGATGGACATTGGTTGCTGAGGTTATTCAATGGCATCAGGAGCTTTGCTTCACATGTCTGCTAGGGCTGCAGAAGGCAAATGAAGTGCCCTCATCTTGACATGTCTATATATGTTGATGTAATTACTCCCACCAGATAGATATTTTCGGCATGTGGGAAATTCTATATCAGCAACAATATGGATGGAAATTATCTGCTTTGCTTTTATTCATTCTGTTATTCCGAAAGTTAAAACACATTGGGTGACATGGTTAGAACAATGCTATTACAGTTCCGGGGACCCAAGTTCAAATCAGCGCTCTCTGTAATGTGCATGTTCTCCCCGTGTCTGTGTGGATTTCTTCTGGTTCCTAAGACATACAGGGTTAGAAGATTAAATGATCACAAGTGGGCCATTGGCATGAAGAGCACTGGTTAAATGAAATGGGCAGATCTTTGATTTGTCAAATCAGGTCCCGAGATTTTTCTCAATAATTTATTCTGATGCTGGAACAGGGCAAGGTCATGAAAAGCTCACGATCCTTGTCTGCATAGAGCACAGATTCATTTTCCAAGCAGTTTTGCTTTGCTTGAACTGAATTAAAAATAATTCAGATATACATTCCAGAGTGATTATCCAAAGAAAGAGCATGCGACTCAGGGGTGGGGGATCGGGGGAGTGCAACTGCCCTCACAAATTTAGACAAAACATTTGGGCAAAGCAAAAAATAAAAATTGGACAGAGAAAGCCAAAAGATAATCAAATGAACAATGATTGCAAATCAGCAAATAGTCGACCAAAATTCTTGATAAACAACCCATTAAATTTTTCAGGAGTACAGGAATTAACCCAATTCTCTTATTTCTCCGAGTTAACTGTCAAGTTTGTTCGGGTTTGGAAATCGGGAGTCGGTCACTCCTAGGCAGCTGAAATGTAACAATGTTTGTATGACTTCCGGGGATGGAAAGTTGAACACACTCACACTGAAATGTATTTATAGTAATGTCGATCAGAGCTATACAAATTCCTCTCCCCAGTGCGTATTCCGTTCTTGTTGAACACCAAATCCAAATTGTATACACCAAATCTCAACATGAAAAAAAATCACACAAATGGTTTTAAACACCAACACATCCATTGTGCAGAATGTGGCAAGCAAATAAACTCTGATTACGAAGAAAAACATGTTCAGACTGTTCCTGCCTGTCAGACGGTGACTTTTACACTAGTGCCCGAAAAATCACAACAGACACTAAGTGCGTTTTTTTTTAAAGTTGACTTATGATGAAAGATCTAGGATTGTATTCACTCGAGTTCAGAAGAATGAGAGGAGATCTTATAGAAACATATAGGATTATGAAGGGTATGGATAGGATAGATGTAGGAAGGTATTTTGAGCTGGCCGGGGAAACTAAAATGAGAGGACACGGTCTCAAGATTCGGGGGAGTAGATTTAGGACAGAGATGAGGAAAAATAGTTTTCCCAGAGAGTAGTGAATGTTTGGAATTCTCTATCCAGGGAAGTGGTTGAGGCTGCCTCATTAAACATATTTAAAATTCGGTTCGATAAATTTTTACACGAAAGAGGATTTAGGGGATATGGGGAGAAGGCACGTAGGTGGAGTTAGGTCATAAATTAGATCAGCCATGATCGTATTGAATGGCGGAGCAGGCTCGATGGGCCATTTTTGGCATACTCCTGTTCCTACTTCATTATGAGTGATAATGAGAAAGGTCTAAAACCCACACAACTTCCCAAACTATCTCCAAGAACAGCTTTGTTGACATGGACTATCAGGTTATCACAAAAAAATCATTGAGTCTCCACAGAGCCAGGCTCCTCCGAATCTGAAAATAGTTCAAGTGATGAAAATGGTGATGAAGTTAAAGTGACTCATCAATTTCCACTGGATTCACAGGACAATAATCACTGAAACTGGACCAAATCAGCTAATTCTGACACAATATAAACCAAAGAAACTTGGTCAGGAGTCTGAGAGATTTCAAGAGTGAAAGGTTTAAACTTTATCCTTGGCTTACCTATGGTATTGGGAAATGCCAAGTTACCCTTGTAAAGTGTTCATGCATCGTAACTCTTATTTTTGAAAAATGGAAAAAGACAAACCGGCTCACAAAGCATGCAAAAAGTGCTCGTCATCAGCAGGCCATGATGAAGTGTATAGACTATCGAGCGAACGCAAAGCACAAAATGTTGGTGTTAGGTCAACTAAAGAGTGTACACCAGCAGAACAGAGAGTAACCGAGAGTTATTGAAACTCTGTTGTTCACTGCCCCACAAAACATAGCTCAACAAGGCCAAAAAGAGGACAACAGAAACTTAGGCAACTTTTTGGTAACTTTTTTGAACTTCTACATCTTTGGTCCAAGGATATTCTTTGACTCGGAGAAAAATTGACAAGTCATTTAGATGCACATGTGTAGTGGACCTCACCTATTGTCCAAAACGAAATTCTTGATACCATGGCTGAGATTGTTTTAGGCAGTAGAGCAACTGATGTGAATATGCGTTCAGGATATTCCATTATCACTGATGAAATGTCAGAAGTCAGCAGGGTTGAGAAAGTTGCAATATGCCTCAGATTCAGCAAGGAAGGAGAAACCAGGGAGCTTTTCATTGGATTTTAGGCAACACGTTCTAGTAAAGGAAGTGATCTCTGAGTTCATCTAAAATATACTCTGGAAGCTGGAGCTGATACTCGACAAAATTGTTGGAGAATGTTTTGATGGGGCAGAAAATATGAGTAGTGTTCATGAAGGTTTGGCAACAAGAATGAAGGAGTGTGTTCCACTTGCCATCTGCCATCTCCATCCATTGTTATGGGCACTTCCTAAATCTTGCTATCTAACATCAATGACAGATATTGAACCACTCTGCAATGTCTTCAGACTATTCAGAACCTCGACAACTTTCTAGAGGCCAGTCCCAAATGACATGCATTTCTTGAAAACATCGAGTATGATGGAGAACAGATCTCACTGACATTTAAATCTCAATGTGTAACAAGGTTATAGATATGAAGCACTAAAAGCTGTGATAGAGCAGTTACCTCATATCGTAAAAGCATTGCTTGACTTGACAAATGGTCAAGACCCCAAAATATCTACCTATTATTCCAGTCTCGATAAAGTTATTGTGGAAATGACCAAGACCCACTTAATGTGCAGTCGGCTATATTATCCTCAATCCTGAAGCGTCAGACAAGCAACATCAACTTTTTGCGTCACATTATGGTGTCGATCTGGATCTCCTAAAGGCAGAAAAGGCAATCTACAAAAAGTTTGCCACAGACCATAAATATCCATCAGGTTCCTAGGCAACAGCCAGCTAGTATCATTGAAACTGTTTTCAAGAATCGATGCAGGAAATGCAACTTTTGGATATACGGAGGAGACAACACCCAAAGGAGAAAGAATACTCATATTATTTGGGTAGACATAAAACATACCCAAGGATATACCTGTTCCTGTTGTCAGCCCACATCCAAGGAGAGTTAGGAAAACGGAATATAAAGCTAGATTGTTATCGGATCACTCACCCGTTATTAGCAATAGAGCTGGAGGACATCCCACCGAGAACGTATAGAAGGAGATTAAACTCCATGCTACTTAAAAGACAGGATTTTAGAGAATTAATTGAGCGACAAATTAAAATGTACTTTGAAATAAATACGGAATCAGTGAAAGATAAATTTATACCATGGGATGCAATTAAAGCATTCATCAGAGGGCAGATAGTAAGTTATGTAACTAAGATGAGGAAGGACTACAATCGGGAAATAGAAGAGTTGGAAAGGGAAATAGCGAGTAAAGAAAAGAATTAGCAATAAGGGAAGATACAACAAAAAGAAGAGAATTGGTGGACAAAACATACAAGGTGGAGAAGAACAAAATGAAGAAAAAACAGAACTACGAGCAACTATATCGAACTGAGAACGAAGGGAAAGAAGACAAAATAGATGAGTTTCTAGCTAAAATTGAACTACCGAAATTGCAAGAGGAGCAAAATAAATTAATAAAATCATTTGAAATAGAGGAAATACAGGATATATTAAAAAAATTACTGAACAATAAAACGCTGGGAGAGGATGGACTCCCAATAGAATTCTATAAAACATTTAAAGACTTATTAATTCCCCTTCTCCTGGAAGTAATGAACCAGATTGAATAAACACAGAACATGCCAGATTCATGCAAAACAGCAATAATTACAGTAATACCAGAAACGGGGAAAGATCCACTAACACCAGCATCGTATAGACCAATATCTCTACTTAACACAGATTATAAGATAATAGCTAAACTATTAGCAAACAGATTGGCCGAATGTGTACCAAAAATAGTAAAACTAGATCAAACTGGATTTATTAAGAAAAGACGAACAACAGACAATATCTGTAAGTTCATTAACTTAATCCATGCAGTACAAGGAAACAAGACACCAACAGTGGCAGTTGCCTTAGACGCAGAGAAAGCCTTTGACAGAGTAGAATGGAATTATTTATTCAAAGTACTACAGAGGTTCAACCTACCAGAGAAATATATTAATTGGATTAAAGCATTATATCAGGGACCATTGGCAAAGGTGACAGTAAATGGCTATATATCAAGCCAATTTAAATTAAGCAGATCAACTAGGCAGGGATGTCCACTATCTACCTCACTGTTCGCATTAGCTATAGAACCACGGACAGAGCTGATAAGAACAGAAAATAAAATAAGAGGGATAAAAATAAAAGAGAAGGAATATAAAATCAGTCTATTTGCAGATGACGTCATAGTATACTTCTTTGGCTTGGCTTCGCAGATGAAAATTTATGGAGGGGTAATGTCCACATCAACTGCAGGCTCGTTTGTGGCTGACAAGTCCAATACGGGACAGGCAGACATGGTTGCAGCAGTTGCAAGGGAAAATTGGTTGGTTGGGGTTGGGTGTTGGGTTTTTCCTCCTTTGCCTTTTGTCAGTGAGGTGGGCTCTGCGGTCTTCTTCAAAGGAGGTTGCTGCCCGCCGAACTGTGAGGCGCCAAGATGCACGGTTTGACAGCTCCAACAGGAGGCGCCCATTGTCGTTGCACTTGCCGACATCATGCTTGCCCAGGATTCCTGGCCAGGTTTCTGAGTCTTTGCCAACGAGAGCGTTGAAGTTGCCAAGGATGACAACCTTGTCGGCTGTAGGGGTGCTTTGAATGAGGTTGCACAGATCAGTGTAGAACTTGTCCTTTTCTGCTGGTTCCGCCTGGAGGGTTGGAGCATAGACACTGATGAGGGTGATACGAAGCTTGTTTTGAAGGGGGAGTCGCATGGACATGATCAGGTCCGAGTGGCCTGTCGGGAGGTTTTCGAGTTTGGAGGCAATGGAGTTCTTGACCATGGAGCCTACACCAGATAGGCATCGTTCATCCATACGCTTGCCAGACCAGTAGAGTGTGTAGCCCGCGCTGCGTTCTTGGAGGCTGCCTACATCTGCAAGGCGGACTTCACTGAGAGCGGCTATGTCGATGTCAAGTCTGAGGAGTTCATGTGCGATGAGGGCAGACCGACGTTCAGGTCGGTGGCTGTCAGCCTTGTCTAGCATGGTTCTGATGTACCAGCATGCTAGCTTGAGTTTGTGAGCATCTTTTGAGAGGGAGGACGTGGAGGGGGAGGATGTGGACGTGTCCTCGGGCCTGCGCAAAAGAGCTTTTAGGTGGCGTGCAGTGTGCGCAGTACTGGCCCCACCCTTTACACCCATGGTTCGTGTGCCATGGCCAAGCAAGCTGGGACGTGGCAGCGAGGTCCTTGGGTCATAAGTTTGATATCGGAGTGGCCTTCTCCTATGCAGGTTTCTTACCCGGTCTGGAGAGGCCTGCCTCCCCTCCTAGGTCGGACCATACCTGGTCGCAATCCATGGTGGTTGGGGCCTCCGAACGCCATAATCACGCTCCTAAACTAACTCTGAAAGTCAAGGCCTAGGAGGATCGGCGCGCAGAGGCCATGCATAATTAATAACACTATATATATCATTATTTGTCTAGTGATTTGTCTAGTAGCTATGCTGCCTCATTGAGTTGCGGCCCTGGCTCTGGTCTGGGCAGAGGGTAGGCGGCGGCGGCCCCAGCCCCAGTCTGAGCAGAAGGTAGGTGGCGGCGGCCCCGATCCAGGCACAAGCTCCCCACTAATAAGCTGCTAAATGCTGTCCTTTTGTCTTGCTTGCCTGCCTGTGGTCAGGATGCCATTGCATTAATGATTGTATTCTCTCTTTCTCTTTGGCTTGGCTTCGCGGATGAAGATTTATGGAGGAGGTAAATGTCCACGTCAGCTGCAGGCTCGTTTGTGGCTGACAAGTCCGATGCGGGACAGGCAGACACAGTTCCAGCGGTTGCAGGGGAAAATTGGTTGGTTGGGGTTGGGTGTTGGGTTTTTCCTCCTTTGCCTTTTGTCAGTGAGGTGGGCTCTGCGGTCTTCTTCAAAGGAGGTTGCTGCCCGCCGAACATGTACATCATAACAAACATGTACATCAAACTGCAAGAGAAAGAGAATGAGGAAACAATCTGTAAACCCAAGTGGTGGCCCTGGCCTTGGCAGAGCGAAGCAGGCGGAGGCCCTGGTCCGGGCAGAAAGAAGGAGGAGGTGGCTCCGGTCCGGGCACAGGGAAGGCAGCGGCGGCACCGGCCCCAGTCCGAGCAGAAGGTAGGTGGCGGCGGCCCCGATCCAGGCACAAGCTCCCCACTAATAAGCTGCTAAATGCTGTCCTTTTGTCTTGCTTGCCTGCCTGTGGTCAGGATTCCATTGCATTAATGATTGTATTCTCTCTTTCTCTTTGGCTTGGCTTCGCGGATGAAGATTTATGGAGGGGGTAAATGTCCACGTCAGCTGCAGGCTCGTTTGTGGCTGACAAGTCCGATGCGGGACAGGCAGACACAGTTGCAGCAGTTGCAGGGGAAAATTGGTTGGTTGGGGTTGTGTGTTGGGTTTTTCCTCCTTTGTCTTTTGTCAGTGAGGTGGGCTCTGCGGTCTTCTTCAAAGGAGGTTGCTGCCCGCCGAACTGTGAGGCGCCAAGATGCACGGTTTGAGGCGATATCAGCCCACTGGCGGTGGACAATGTGGCAGGCACCAAGAGATTTCTTTAGGCAGTCCTTGTACCTCTTCTTTGGTGCACCTCTGTCACGGTGGCCAGTGGAGAGCTTGCCATATAACACGATCTTGGGAAGGCGATGGTCCTCCATTCTGGAGACGTGACCCACCCAGCGCAGCTGGATCTTCAGCAGCATGGACTCGATGCTGTCGACCTCTGCCATCTCGAGTACTTCGACATTAGGGATGAAAGCGCTCCAATGAATGTTGAGGATGGAGCGGAGACAACGCTGGTGGAAGCGTTCTAGGAGCCGTAGGTGATGCCGGTAGAGGACCCATGATTCGGAGCCGAACAGGAGTGTGGGTATGACAACAGGTCTGTATACGCTTATCTTTGTGAGGTTTTTCAGTTGGTTGTTTTTCCAGACTCTTTTGCGTAGTCTTCCAAAGGCACTATTTGCCTTGGCGAGTCTGTTGTCTATCTCGTTGTCAATCCTTGCATCTGATGAAATGGTGCAGCTGAGATAGGTAAACTGGTTGACCGTTTTGAATTTTGTGTGCCCGATGGAGGTGTGGGGGGGCTGGTAGTCATGGTGGGGAGCCCCCCACATGTATTCTACAGCCCATACAAACTGCTGATCTTCCAGTTACTTTAAAACTCTCTAGTATACTTAACAGTATACTTAACAGAACCAGAAATATCAATAAAAGAATTACATAAGAAATTGAAGGAATATGGAGAAGTATGGGGGTACAAGATCAACACAAATAAAAGTGAAGCGATGCCAATGAATAATGCGGATTTCACAAAGTTTAAGAAAGAATCACAATTTAGATGGCAAACACAAGCAATTCGATACCTAGGTATACAACTAGATAATAATCTAGGCCATCTATATAAACTAAATTATCATCCATTAATGAAAAAATTACAAGATGACTTAGAAAGACTTACCACTAACACTGATAGGAAGGGTAAATTGCATTAAAATGAATATCTTACAAAGGATACAATACCTATTTCAATCATTACCAATTCACCTAACAGAGAAATTCTTCAAGGAGCTAAAGAAAATAATAAGGAAATTCTTATGAAAAGGGGGGAAACTGAGGATAGCGCTAGATAAATTAACAGAATGGTACAAACAAGAGGGCTTACAGCTACCAAACTTTAAGAATTAGTATAGAGCAGCACAATTAAGATACCTATCAGATTTTTATCAAACAAGGGAAAAAGCAGATTGGACCAGATTAGAGCTAGATAAAATAGGGGAGAAGGTACCTGAACAGATATTATATAAGAGGGATGAAAAGCTGGTGCAACATAGGAATTCACCAGTACTGCACCATCTGCTCAACATTTGGGAGAAGATTCACGTAGAAAGGAATAAAACAAATTAGCAACTACCAAAATTTATATTGACGCAAAATCAACTAATCCCTTTCACAATAGATAACCTTTCCTTTACAGAATGGGAGAGAAAAGGGATCAAAAGAATAGAAAATTGTTCTTCAGGAAATAATTTATTATCTTTTGAACAAATGAAGGACAAATATGGTGTAACTCATGGTACAATGTTTGCATACCACCAACTTAAAAGCTACTTGAAGGACAAATTGGGAAACAGTCTGAGGTTACCAGAAGGAAGCAATTTTGAATATGTGATTACAGACACAATGATAATTAAAAGATTTATAACAAACATGTACATCAAACTGCAAGAGAAAGAGAATGAGGAAACAATCTGTAAACCCAAACAAAAATAGGAACAAGATCTAAACATAAAGATAAAGAATGAAACATGGGAAAAGCTATGCTCCGGAACTATGAGAAATACAATAAACATGAGGTTACGCATGATACAATATAATTGGTTACACAGGCTATACATCTCACCCCTAAAAGTTAAATAAATGGGACCCAACAGTATCAGACAGATGTTTTCGCTGTAAGAAGGAAACGGGAACAACAGTACATACAATTTGGGCATGTGAGAAAGTTTTGGGAAGATCTAAACCAGGTATTAAATAAAATCACAAAAAGCAACATACCAAAAAATCCAGAGATCTTTCTTCTAAGTAATATAAGAAGTAAAGAACTTGGACTCGATTTGGATGGAGCACAAAAAAGATTTATTATGATAACCTTAGCTGTAGCAAAAAAATGTATTATGTCAACCTGGAAATTAGAAGATAGCCTGAGAGTACATCAATGGTACATAGAAATGAATAAATGTATTCCATTGGAAAAAATAACATATAATTTAAGAAATAACATGACAGTATTTGAACAAATTTGGGAACCGTACATGGAACACAACGGAGAAGATCTACCGCGGACCTCCACCACCTAAAATGACAGAAGGAGAAGAAGACGAAATGAACTGACCCAGTGTGTAAAAGTAGATGACACAATTTTCTTGTTTATTTTCATTGTGTGATGACATTGTTTTGTGGGTTTAATGTATCATATAGGTTGAACGTTGAGTGGGTGGGGTGGGGGTGAAGGAGGGAGGAAAGGGAGGGGGGAATAGGGGAGAAAAAGACACTGTGTATATTCAAGAGGGAAATGTTTGTGTGTATTTTGGTTAGTATGGTTCATAGTGTGAAAAATAAAAAAATGTAAAAAAAGAAACTGTTTTCAAGAACAACCTTCATGGCGTACTGCCAGTCTTCCACAAAATTGCTGGTATCCTAGCAACCATTCCTGCTACATTGTGTTCTGCGGAATACTCCTTCTGTGGCATCAGATGAATGAAGACATGTGACGAGTATAATGGGTCAAACATGAATAAACAGTGTAGCAATACTAAATATTGAGTAAAAGTATGCCAATATGTCTGTTGTCTAAAATGTTGCCCATGTGGCGGCCCACGACCAAAGTCCAGCAACTCATACAGCGGCACTGGCCCCAAAAAGCAAACCAGCTTGTGAACGGCAAGGGTAGCTTAAAGGCCAGCGACCCCAAAATGGCACTGGCTTTGCTGCGCAGCCAACAGGCAGGGACAGTGCATTGGGAAGAAGGGCATTGTTATGCAGGAAAGTACCCAAATGCGAGAAACCCACTTTTGTCATGCATGTTGTGACGTCGGCCAAGGGGGGCTACGGAAGGAACAGTACAAGTATAAAAGTCGGGCCTGAGCCCTAATAAAACTCAGATCTTAACCTGACTATGCTACGTGTGTGTGTGTGTCTTCTTTTGAGTAGCAAGCGGCTACACCTAAATGATTGATAGTTTTGCTGCTAAGAAAGGCAAAAAGCAATATTTCTTTTAAGATGCATGTTGTGTGATTTGTGCTACCTGTATTGTCGATTGATAAACAGACTTTTTATTAGAAATTTGTACTTGTGTTTTAATCTGTGTTGATCTTCAAACAAATCAACCCCTCCGCCCACACAACAAAGAGTCCCCATATGCCCATGATCCAAAGAACAGAGTCAGTATAAGCACTTATGATTGTATTTGGTGTGTTTTGTTTTAGATTCTTTGAAAGAGATGTATTACTATCATTATAGTCTACAGGGGATATTTTGTATTTGATCCAGACTGCAATAAAGTCTTGCAATATTTATCTTCCTGGACAAAGATAGAACTGGTGCTTTAATGTCACTACACTAAGTTTACTGACTCACCAATCCTTGTCATGCCTCAGTGGAATTTCTCAACATCACAAACCTACAAGCACTAGCTGATTGATACAAACCATCTCTCTACATAATTTAGTAGCAACATAGGGATTTTCCTTGGTGCATATAGAATAATATATTTTGTGCTTCATCAGTAAGAGGACTTTATTTTGCTGTAACAATGATGTCTCCCTTCCTGACAGGTTAAGTACATTCGATGCACAGTTTGATGAGAAACTGGAATTAAGGACGATCACCCTGTGGCTCTGATATCCATGATTATGAAGAGCTTTGAGTGACTGGTAATGGGATGCATAAAAGCGAACCTTCCAGTGACATCGCACCCATTCCAGTTTGCCCACCATTCAAACTGGCCCACAGGTGATGCAATAGCCTTGGCTTTTCATTCCATCCTGACCCACTGAGAGATCGATGCTCCATATGCCAGACTGTTGTGCAGCTCGGTATTCAACACAATTGTTCTTCAGAGGTTGTTGGCTACACTGTCCTCACTGGGATTCAAAATCCCTCTCTGCAACTGGATTCTGAACCTCTTGATAGAAGGACCACAGTCTGACTGGATTTGCAGCAAAGCCTCAAGCTTTGCACGAGTGCACCTCAGGGCTGTACGCTCAGTCCACTACTCTACACGCTGCTGACTCATGACTGGACTGCCAGATTCAGTTCCAACAGGATCATCAAATTTAGGGATGTTACGATACTCATTCCCAACAATGACAAGTCACATTATAGGGAGGAAGTTGAAATGCATGGAAAATGGTGTGAGAACCACAACCTGAGGCTCAGGAGATGGTTGTGCACTTCAGGTGGTCAAAGGTCAACCATTCTCCATGACGCATCAACTGTTCCATTGTGGAGAGCACAAAGTTTCTTGGCATACTTATAAAATATGACCTATCATGGACTCACAATACCTCCGAATGAAGGGACTTCCGAGGGAGGCTGAGGAGGGAATATCTACAGGCCTCCAACTTACAGAAGCACAACTGAGTGTGTCCTGTCTGGCTGAATCCTTGTGTGGTTTGATGCTGCGAAGCATCATGCTGGAAGACTATAGAGAAGATCATTAAAACAGCCAAGAAGATCATTGGGGTCTCTCTTTCCTCTTGGAGACCCATTCGCACACAATATCTTCAGAAGTAAAACACGAAAGTCTGTAGACACCATGATTGAAGTAAAAACACACAATGCTGGAGAAACTCAGCAAGTCAAACGGTGCACTTTATACAGCAAAGGTAAAAATACATAACTGACATTTCAGGCTTGACCCCTTTATGAAGGTATTATTCAACCCACTACCATCAAGAAGGAGGTACAGGAGCATCAAAATCAGGACTGCAAGGCTGGGTAATAGCTAATTTTCACAGGCTGTGAGATTAATGAACTGTGTACCATCCCAAATATATATTTACTTTCATTATTTATGTGATCATTATGGACTGTGCATTGTGTATTTTTGTGTGTGCACCGTGATCCAAAGAGATGCTGTTTCGTCAGGTTGCATATGTCCAAATTAGATGATAAAAAACTAGAACTTGATTTCTGGTTTGGAGCAGTCAGATCCTAACTATCATTGAGAGCTTGATAAATGTCACAGGTCTTTTATGCTGTAGTAACTGAACAAGTTAAAATTGTACTGACTTCAGCTGAGCCACTTGTGGTTTCCCCTTAGTCACCAGCATGGAGTAAAATTGGGTCAGAGATAAATGTGAGAACAATTCAGATATTTTGTCTATCATCTTTCTTTTTGTCACAATCTACACCGCGTTATGGAGCAGATTCACCCACAAAAAAAAGCCAAACTTCTTCAAAAAATTTGGTTCAAATATTCTATCAGAGCTTTCAGACAAGACATAGCCCAGCTGTCAGCATTGAATAGGTATATCCTGTGGGTCTCATTTGAATACTTACCTGAATGGTAACTCTTGCTCTGTTCCAGAGATACGTTTTTCAATTTTTTGCTAGGTTCAGTTTTTGAAAAGTACATTAGAATATGTCTTGTTCCAATTGAGTTAGCATTCTGAAGCCAAAAAGAGATCCAATGAATGATTAGAAGCAAATCTGCATGAGTTTAAGTCTCATAGAGCATAGAACATTACAGAACAGTACAGGCTCAAACCATATATATCTACAAAAAATGAAACCCCCCTTACCTTGTAATCCTCTATTTTTCTTTCATCCAAGTGCCTTTCTAAGAGTCTCTTGAATGCCTCTAATGTTTCAGCCTCTACCATTACCCTTAGCAAGGCAGTCCAGGCACCCACAACCCACAAACTAACCCGGATGTCTCCCCTAAACTTTCCTCCCTTCACTTTGTACAGATGACCTCTGATGTTTGCTACTCCCGTCCTGGGAAAAGGGTGCTGGCTGTCTACTTTAAGTATGCCTCTCACAATCTTGACAACCTCTATTATGTCACCTCTCATCCTTCTTGGATTCATAGAGCAAAGTCCCAGCTCTGCTAACCTTGCCTCATAAGACATATTTTCCAATCCAGGCAACATCCTGGTAAATCTCCTCTGCATCCTCTCCATAACTTCCTCATCCTTCCTCTAATGACATGACCAGAACTGAACACAATATTCTAAGTGTGGTTTCACAAGAGATTTGTACACCATCATTACCTCATGACTCCTAAAGTCGATCCCCCTATTAATGAAGCCCAGTACATCACAGGCCTTCTTAACTATCCTATCAACCTGTGCAACAACCTTGAGAGATCAATGGATTTAGACCCCAAGGTCTCTGCTCTTCCAGATTCCTAAGTATCCCACCATTAATTATCCACACTTAATTACCTCACACTTATCCAGATTTAACTCCATTTGCCACTTTTCCACCCAACTCTGCATCCTGTTTATATCCTGTTGTAACCTACAGTAGGCTTTATCCACAACAGTTCAAACCTTCATATCATCTGCAAACATATTGACCACAAACTTCTTTGTCCAGGTCATTTATAAAAATCACAAAGAGCAGGGGTCCCAGAATAGTTCCCTGAGGAACCCCACTCATCACTGTATGGTCAATATTCAAACCCCCTTTGTATGCTTGAAATGCATTTTGCAGGGTGAGGTGACAGACATGTTGTATTAAAAATTTGCAGTGTGCTTTCATCTTTGTTCACTTACCTACTTGTATAATAACTCAATCTGTTAAGGAAGGGAACAAAAGGACTATATCCTGAGCTTCAGTCAATCTAGTTCTAGTTCAATGGACAGAAAATAGCAACTCCTTTGCTGGAAGCCAAAAGCAAAGACTCAGAGTACAGTCATATCACACAGGATGGTACCGAAGTGTTACGAAAGCGGCAGTTAGAACCCAGGAGTCACAGAGAGTAATGAACTGCAAACAACGGAACTGAGCAAATGTTGATCTGGGGTAATAAGGATGTAGACAAAAAAGGCAGGAAGCTAGTGAGGGCAACTTGCAGAAGGAGGTAATGAGTAATGTGGAATAGAAAAGTTGTAGTGTTAGGGGATTCAAATCTTAGGGGAAAGACAATGTCATCTGCAGCTGTGACCAAATATCCAGGAGTTGTCCACCAAATGCTCAGGCAAAGAGATTTTAAGAGCAGCCAGGAGGATACCGGAGGAAGGACATGCAGCATAAGGTGGTGGAAACAGCAGAGTGAAGGGAAAGAGAACAAGAAACTGTTTCCTGCTCAAGAACAGCTCTGTCATGTGGGAAGGATTGGTAAACGATTCAGTGCAAAAGAAATCAGTCAGTCAATCATTGACCAGGCCACTAACATTAGGAGTGTTTTACATACTGATTCGGCTGATACCTATTGCCATTAAAGAATAGATTTATCTTGCTTTAACAATAATGAAGGATATTTTCACTTGCATTGGATTCCATCCCCCACCCTCAAACAAAGAATAAATTACGAATGGAAAACGGTGACTGCAACTAATCAATATAAAATCATGTAAAAAAAATCAGCCTCTTTATTTTCTCCCAGCTTGATAGGGAAATGAGACCCCAAGACAGGATATGAAATAATACCTCAGTTATATTACAGGGGCAGGAAACTTAAATACTTGTGGAACTGAGAGAATGGAAGTTATTTACAAAGGAAATCAAATAAGATGCATTGATTGCAGAAAGCATCAGCTTTTAAAGTAAATGGCTTCATAAGAATGCTTCACAGCACATACGACAATTGCCAGTGAATATCAATCCATTGTTCTGACTCTCTGTTAAATGTTGTGCAAGGACAGCTCATGGCAATATAATGAAGTGTTGGTCAAATTACAAGCCCAATTGATGAGGGGTCTATTTTGGATATTCACATTCTCCAGTAAAGTTAATTAGGCAATTTGACAGTGTAAAGCTCCAATGACAGTTATATCATTCTTTTTTTCTGACAAAGATATATACATTTAATTTAAGTGACTGAAATAAATTTTAATTGCTTCTGGAAGAATTTTGAATTGGTACTAATTTAAACAATGCACTGAGATGAAAAAGTAATGTCTTTTACTCCCACGCCAGAATTATACCCATCGATTAAAGCTGCAGATGCTGAAATCTTCAGCAACTAAAGATTTCCGTCCTGTAGATGGCAAGTCTCGCCAAACTGAGAAAGGTGGGTGTATTGATATGGCGCACCATGCCTTTCTGGACACATAATCACTCTATGGATGATTAGACTGACAATCTATCACTGGATCATGACTGAAAGTGAACAAATATTCAGCCATTTGATGCATGCATCACCATTAGATTCCAGGAAAATACATTTTAACTCTGGCATATCATTACATTCTGGCTCACTTCATGGATGTATAGACAAATGGCAGCATGGTTAGCTTAGCAGTTATGGCAACCCTACCACAATTCCAGGCCCCCGTATTCAATTCTGGCACTGTCCGTAAGGGTTTGTACATTCTTCCTGTGTCCTGCGTGGTTTTCCTCTGGGATATCTGGTTACCTCTCACCCTCCAAAAATGTCCAGGATTGATTGGGTGGAATTGGGCAGGATGGGTTTCAAAAGCCAGAATTGGCTGCTCCTGCGTGGTACATACATTTAAGTTTAAATAAAACAGGCGTCGGTTTATGTTGCACCTTTCCAAGGCATCTGAAAGAGCTTCTTCAACCACTGAATTACTTTTGAGCTAAAGTTGCTGCTCTGATACACGAAACACAGCAATCGATTTGTGCACAGCAAGATTCCTCATGCGCTGAAGTCATCCTGATAAATCATCTGTTCTGGAACAGTTGATTAAGATGAATTTGGCCTACACATGGGGGATAATCTGCTTGGCCCTTTTCAAAAGCAGATAAGTTAAGAACTTATAAAAGGGCAGATGTTCCCTCAGTTTAATGTGACCCTCTGACAGTTCAGCACTCCCTCACTATTGCATCAGACCATCACCCTTGAATTTGCTTCTCAAGAGTCTACTCTAGGCTTCAGTCTATTGGGCACTGACCTCTCTGCCCTATCTTGTTCCCTGAGGGAGGTCCACCATTGCACCCTTTTCCAGTAGGGCCAACGCAATATTGAATGAGGAATCTTTCTTGTACACACTTAACAAAGTCAACCTGATCGAAGCCTTTTTAGCATTCTGGATAACCCAATCTCTATTAGACAAGTTAAAATCTCCTAGCAATGTGGCTCTATTCTAATGGTGTTACACATCTGACTCTCCAATTCCTGTTGAATATTGAGAGCCCTAAAGTCCAGCCTCATCAACGTGAACATTCCCACAATCTTCCTATAACAATGATGAGCAAGGCTAGAAGATTCAGGGAACCCTGGATGATGAGGAACATTGAGACTTTGGTCAGAAAAAAAGATGACATACGTCAGATTCAAGCAACCCAGTGAAGCTTTTAGTAGGTATGAGGAGCAGGTACACACTTAAGACAGAAATTAGAGGGGTAAAAATGGACTAGAATAAAAGGACGTAGCCTCAAGATTTGGGAAAGTAGATTTAGGACAGAGAAGAGGAGGAATTTCTTCTCTCAGACTTTTCTGCCAAAGAAAGAGGTAGAAGTCTACAAGGACATGGGAAGCACATGCAAACTCCTTACAGAAAATGTCATATTCACACCTAGGTTGCTGGCACTGTATTAGCATTGTGCTAACAGCTACACTAACTTTGCCTCCTTTCTTCCAGTTCAGACCATAGGTCATTAACTTGGTTTAATCTTCCCCAGATATTGTCCAACTCATTGACGTTTCAAGCATTTTCTTTTTCTAGTTCTTATTCCTTTCCCTTCCTGCCTTCCATTGCAATCATTTCTGCTGGGGGTAATTTACAGCATCCATTTCTCTACATCCGGGAGGCTGGACATAGACTGGCATATCATTTCGTTGAGCACCTTTGCTGCAACAGCAAGGACCCACCAGAGGCCAACCATTTCAATTTCACAGACCATTGCCACACCCAGATGTTTTGAAATGGCCTCATGCACTGCCAAATTGAGGGTACCTACAAACTAGAGGAACAACAGACAAGGGTAGTGCTGTTGTGTCTTGGCACACTGACCTACCTTGCTGAGGCTAATGGGTAGCTCTCTGACACCTCCTCTTATTTACCCCTTCTTCAGGGTCCCACCACAGAATATCAACCCATTACTTCCAGTCACTTCCTTCCCACAGCCTCCAACCTCACTGTTTCCCATCCCCGCACTGCCCGGTTCTACCTCCTACCCAATTACCCAGGTAGTCCCATTGTTTCTTCATACTCCTGCCCCACCAAATTAGTATCATCTGATCTCAAATCTGTTTTCTCCATCTTATTCCAATCCCTCCTTACCTACATTCACGATACCTCGCGTGCCCGCCATTTCTTCAATAATTTCCAATTCCTTGGACTTAACTGCCTCATTTTCACTATGAGCATCTAATTTCTCTACTCCTCTATAGAGGTCTCAAAGCCCTACATCTATTTCTTGAGAACAGATGGAACCAGTCCTCCTCAACCACCATCCTCCTCCGCCTAGCAGAACTTGTTCTTAACTTCAGTGACTTCTTCCTTTGACTATCCTGCCTTCTTCAAGTCAATGGGGTATCCATGGGTACCCACATGGGTCCCAGCTATGTCTGCCTTTCAGTTAGCTTTAACGATCAATCCCTACTACAAGCTGTTGCAGGTAAGCCTCCTCATCACTTTCTCTGCTACATTGACCATTAAATTGGTGCTACCTCATGCACCCATGTTGAGCTTCCCAGCTTTATTTGTTTTGCTGCTAACTTTCACCCCAACTTTACATTCATTCAGTCCATCTCCAATAACACTCTCCCCTTTCTTGCTCTCTCTGTCTCCATTTTGGGAATCAAACTTTCTACAGACAATTTCTACAAACCTACCAATTCCCAACATTACCTTGACTACGCTTCCTTCTCTTCTACTCTCCCTCCTGTGTCCACCTATTACCTCTTACCTGTTAGCCTGTGCTTCTCCCCCTTCCCCTTCTTTCCACCACCTTTACATTTAGGCATCTGCTGATCTGTGACATTCCTGATGAAGGGCTCAGGTCTGGAACACCAACTATCTTTCATTTCTATTTGAATGCTGCATGACCTTCTGAGTTTCTCTAGCATTTCTGTGTGCTTCCCTAGATCCCAGTGTCTGCAAATTTTCTTGTTTAAATATATATGACCAGAAGGTACAGGTTTAGGTCAGGAAATTTAGAGAAGATTTGAGTAATTTTTTTGACCCAGATGGTGGTTTAAATCTGGACTTCCTGAAGTGTTATTCGATGCTGAAAATCTCATAACATTTATGAAGTATTTAGATTATCCCTTTAGATGTCACAACATGGAAAACACGGCAGAATTCTAGGAAATGGGATTAATGTTGAGAGTTACTTGATGACTAGGCCCCACACTATGGCTGAAAGACCTGTTCTGTGCTTTATGACTCTGTAGCTCTTTTTACATTGGCTAACTGGAAAATTGGTGGTTTAACGAGCAGCTTCAAAATAGTGTTTTTGCCGTTCACACTGGACCAATGTTAACTGGTCCTCTGTGCCTTTTCACACTCACTACCAGGCATCCCAGAGCAAAGGGGTGCCTATCCTCCAGTGGTGATGCCGTGCATACCCCCTGTCCCTTTCACACTGGGCTAACTGGTACACTGATTCAAAATGAATTGGTGATGATACACCCTCACTAGACGGTTCAACCCCAGGCCATCTCACGCCTGTGTGCCAGTTCGCGAGCGTTCACACTGCCACATTAAGTGGTAATTTTTTTTCACACTGGCGGTTAATTATTGGGTTAAAGTGCGAGTGTGAATGCGGATCCTGATGAAATGAAAACAAGGTAAAAGAGATGTAAAAAAAAATTAATTATTTAGATTCATCAAACCTCCAGCAATAAATGACTGGGATAACATACAGTTGTAAATCAATTTTTAGTGCCAGAGGTTGTTTTGCAGCAATTAAACCATTTACACTTGAATGAACCAACCTAATATTTTTCCTTTTTTTAAAAACATTCTGGTAATTATACTGCTTCTCCCATTTACATCTCCTTCAGACTAACCTTTTATTAGGCATTAACCAGTTTCCCATCCTGAACAATTCTCACTTTTGCCATTGATCTCTCCTGTCAACCAATAACCTATGCACTCTTCTCCTCTTCCTCCTGACCCTCCATCTTCCTTTATCGCTACTTTTTCCAAGCTGGAGGAAAGGTCAATGGCCTGAAATATGGCACTCAGCTGTGGACCCACTGCCTTCAGTCCAGCATGGCTGAGCTTAAATACCAGGTGGATGAGGTTCCGGTGAGGCCGCATCTGGAGTACTTGATACAGTTCTAGTCTCCTGACTTGAGGGCGGCGGTGCAGAAGAGGTTGACCAGGTTGATTCCAGAGATGAAGGACTGGAATGATTGAGTTGCCTGGGTCTGTCCTCGCCAGAATTTAGACGAATGAGAGGGAATCTAATAGAAACATTTAAAATTATGAAAGACAGATAAGGTAAAAGGTAGGAAGGCCAGAATTAGGGAACATAGCCTCACGATTCATGGTAGTAGATTTAGGATGGAGATGAAGAGGAACAGCTTTTCCTAGAGGGTGGTGAATCTGTGGAATTTTCTGCCCATTGAAGCAGTGGAGGCTACCTCAGCAAATATATTTAGGACAAGGTAGGATAGATTTTTACATAGTAGGGGAATTAAGGGATATGAGGAGAAGGCAGGTCGGTAGAGATGAGCCTATCATCAGATCAGCCATGATCTCATTGAATGGTACAGCAGGCTCAATGGGCCAGATGGCCTCCTCCTGCTCCTATTTCTTATGAGTAGGGCTGAATGAGCTGAGTGTCTCAACTAAGACCGTCCTGAGGCTCAACCCTTAGAATGTGCTGATAGTATATCATATAACACAGGTAAGGCCCTTCAGCCCGTGATGCCAATTTAAACTGAATTATCTGCACATGGTCTATTTCCTGACTGTTTGTGTGCCTCTTAAACATTCCTATCATATCTCCTTCCTCCACCCATCCTGGCAGCAGATAATAGCCACTCTGTGTAACAGATTCTGCTTCAAAAATATCCTAGGAACTTTCCACCTCTCAGTTTAAGTTATGTCCTCAAATATGCCTACTCTAGAAAATGGAATCTGATTAACCCTATGCATGCCTCTCTTAATTTTATAGACTCTGCCATGTGACCCCTCAGCCTCCAACACTCCAAAGAATACAATTCAAGGTTCTCCAATTGCTCCTTCTGGCCAATGCTCTCCAATCCAAGCAACACCTTGCTGAATCTCTCGTGTTCCCTCTTCAAAGTTTGCTCTAATTTAGCCACCAGCAAGACCATTAAAAATGCTTCAAATGGTTTTCAATAATTATTAAAAAGATAACACCAAAATCAATAAATAAAACCACTCAAATAAAATAACGCATTTACATGCTTACAAACCATGTTCAAATGTATGAGACTGGGATTTGTGTTTGTCTGCCAGTCTATCCAGGTAAAAGGCTGAGGGGCTGGATGTGAAGTGAATGCAGCCTCCCTCCAACTTGACACTGCTCTGCCAGTGAGCTCAACAGCGAGTCCTAGAGTGAGCAGGAGGTCAGAACCTTTAATTGGCCCATACTTCCACTCTACACATGCGCTGCCTGACCTGCTGAGCATTTTCTATTTGAAGTTCCCACCATCTGTTGCAATTTATCTTTTGGCAGTGGGGATTTATGCCTCATTTAGTGGATAACTGATTCATGCCCATCACACAAGTGAGTGAGGACAACTGATTCATGCCCATCACACAAGTGAGTGAGGACCTTCTTGGTTAGTTACTAGAAAAGACGTGGAAGAGCAGAGCAACATCATATGCGTCAACATTTAATGATGTTCAAGTTCAAGTTTATTGTTGGGTGTACTAAGGTATGGTGAGAAGGTTTGTTTTTCGATCATATCAGCTGCATAACCCATACATACGACAGCAATTAAAAACACATCACAGAGTGCAGAGTTAAAGAGAGAGATCAGTTAGAGCAGAACAGAGCCAACATTATTTTACTGGTGTTAATGAAGAAAGCCTGCAGATGCTGTGAATGCAGTGCTGGAGAACCAAACCAGGTCATGCAGCATTTATAAAAAGTAAAGGGTAAAAAATGTTTCAAGCCTGAGCCCTTCATCAAGAGATGAACAAGAAGCAGGCAGGCACCCAAATCAAAAGGCGAGATGAGAGGAGGAGAAGAGGGAGGAAAGAGCAGGGGGAGGAATACAGGATAATAGGTAAGATGTCAGAGGTGGATATGGGTGGAGGGTAGAAAAGGGAGAACACATAATAGGAGAGGGAAGGGATGGGGGCAATGGAGCTGAAGTAAAGAAAGAGAGAAGGATAGTGAAAGAGAGAGACTAGAGACAGGGGTTCAACAGAAATTGAAGAAGTCAATGTTAAAAGTGTCTGGTCAGAGAGTGCCCGGATGGAATATGAGATGTTGTTCATCTGATTTGTGGGTAGCAGTGCATGAGGCCTTGGATAGACATATTAGTGTAGGAATGATGCAGGGAATTAAAATAGTTTCCCACTACAACATATCTTCCAGACACATCTTCCCCTCTCCATGCTCTGCAGGGACCTCTCCCCCTGGGATTCCCTCGTCTACTCGTCCCTTCCCACTAATTGCCCCCTCTGTTCCTGACCCCGTGACCACAAAAAATGCACACCTCCTTCCTCAGGACTATTCAGGCCACAAATATTCCTTCCAAGTGAAGCAACACCACATGAATCTACAGAGGTTATCCACTGCATCCAATGCTTCTTCTGTGGCCTCCTCTGCATCAGAGAGACTGGAACCAGACTGGGAGACCATTTTGGTGAGCACCTTCACTCTTCCCACTGCAATAACTGGGATGTCTCAGTAGCTAACCATTTTAATTCCATGCACCTACCTGCATTTTGCTCCAACTTTGACAAAGGATTTAGACCTGAAACATTATTTATATTTTCTATAGATCCTTATGTGTTGAGTTAAGGAATGATTAAAAATAAAAGACCAATAAAGGCAGTTATATACAGCAGCTGTGATTTGGATTACAAAATACAACTGGAAATAGATAAGGCATGCCAGAAGGAGAGCATCACAATAATTATGGGGGGGGGTTTAACATGAAAATAGATGAGGGAAAGTTAGGTCAGTGAAAGATCTCAAGAAAGATAGTTTGTGGACTGCCTACGGGATGGGTATTTGGAGCAGTTGGTTGAGCCCACCAGGGGATCGGCTGTCCTGGATTGGGTGCTGTGCAATGAACCAGAGGCGATTGGAGAGCTTAAGGTAAAGGAAACCCTGAGGAGGCAGTGATCACAATATGATTGCATTCTCTTTGAAAAGGAAAGGGTCCAATGTGACGGTATTTCAGTGGAACAAAGGAAATTACAGTCACCTGAGGGAGAAACTGGCAAACATTAATTGGCAAAACACTGTATTAAACACTGTATATAGGGAAGACAGCAGATCGGCAATGGCTTATGCACAAAATAAGGAAAGTGAAGGAGAGGCACATACCAAAAAGAAAGAAAATTGTGAATGGAAAACTGAGACAATGTGGATAAGGAGGGAAGGTAAAGCCAAAGTAAAAGCAAAAGAGAGGGCAAGCAAGGAAGCAAAAATTAGTGTGAAAACAGCAGACTGGGAAACTTTAAAAATCTTGGAGAAGACAACTAAGAAGGTAATTAGTAAGGAAAAGATGAATTATAAAAAAAAGATCAGCAAGTAATATCAAAGAGGATACTAAAAGAGTAAAAGGGTGACCAAAGTTGTCAAAGAACAGTGGAAAAATTGTAACTGGAGATGGCAGAGGAACTGAATGAATATTTTGGATCTGTCTTCACCGTGGAAGACATTAATAGCATTTCTCATGGCTCTCTCAGAAGAGAAGCGAGTATGGTCAAGATCACGAGAGAGAGAAGGTACATGAGAACCTAAATGGGTAGATAAATCTCCCAGACTGAATGAAATTCACTCTCAGGTTGTGAAGGAGGTGAAGAGATTGTGGAGGCATTGGTAATGATCTTCCAGGAATCAGTGGAGTCTGGTACGGTTCTAGTGGACTGGAGGAATGCGAATGTCACTCTGGGAGGCAGCATAAAGGAAATTATTGACTGATTAGCCCAACATCAGTGGTTGGGAAGATGTGGGAGCGATTATCAAGGATGAGATTACGGTATACCTGGAGGTGCATGAAAATATAAGCCAAAGTCAGTGTGGTTTTCTTAAAGGAAAATCATGTCTGACAAACCGATTGCAATTTCTTTGAAGAGATTACATGTACAATAGGCGGGGAGACACAATGGATGTTGTATACTTGGACTTTCAAAGGCCTTCAACAAGATGCCTCAAAAAAGGCTACTGAACAAGATGAGAGCCCATTGAATTACAGGAAGGATACAAGCATGGCTAGAGCATTGGCTGGTTGGCAGGAAACAGAGAATAAGAATAACAAGATCCTTTTCTGGTTGGCTACCGGTTATCAGTGGTGTTCCGCAGGGCTTGGTGTTGGGGCCTCTTCTTTTTATATTGTATATAAATGATATGGATCAGGGAATAGATAGCTTTGTGACTAAATTTGCTAATGACACTAAAATAGGTGGTAGGGGAGGAGGTGCTGAGGATACCGAAAGGCTGTAGAGAGACTTTGATAGATTAAGAGAAGGGGCAAAGAGGTGGTAGATGAAATACAGTGTTGGAAAGTATCTGGTCACACACTTTTGTAGAAGAAATAGATGGGCAGACTATTATTCAGATGGGGAGAAAATTCAAAATTCCAAAGAGATTTTGGAGGCCTCGTCAGGGGTGCAGTGCTGATTTTTTAGGTGCTAGAGCTCACCAAAAACAGCGACAAGGAAACGCTAGAGCCACCCCATGACCATTAATTCAAATGGTTTTCAATAATTATTAAAAAATAACATCAAAATCAAATTAAAAATACCTTAAAATGCTCACAAATAAAAGCAGCACTCTGTTGAGCTCTGGCAGCACTGCATCCCTGGTCCTCATGCAGGATACCCTGAAGTTTGACCTCCAGGTTGGGTCAGTGGTGAAGAAGGCAAATGTAATATTGGCATTCAGTTTTCAAGGGATAGCATACAAGAGCTGAAATGAGACTCGATAAAGCACTGGTGAGACCTCACAGTTTTGGGTGCTGGATTTGAGAAAAGATATGCTGGTGTTGGAGAAGGTTCAAAGAAGATTTACTAGAATGATACCAGGAATGAGAGCGTTAGAACATGAGGAACGATTGTTGGCTCTTGGACTGTACTTGTGGGAGTACAGAAGGATCGAGGAACCTCATAGAGGCATTTTAAATGTTGAAAGGCCTGGACAGAGAGGATGTTTCTCATGGTAGGCGATTCTAGGACCAGAGGACATAACTTCATGATAAAAGTGCACCAATTTAAAACAGAGATGAGGAAAAACTTCTTTAGTCAGAGGGTCATGAGTCTGTAGAACTCTTTGCCTGAGCCAGATGTGAAAGCGAGGTTGTTGGGTATATTTAAGGCAGAGATTGACAGGTATTTGATTAGTCAGGGTGTTACGGGTTACAGGGAGAAAGCCCAGGAGTGGGGCTGAGTGGGTGGATGGATCAGTTCACGATTAGAATGGCGGAGCAGACTAAATGGGCCTACTTGTGATCTTGTGATGCTGAGTTTCAATTGCATGTTTATATATTGCATTATTTTACCAGTGTGAGGTTCATTCAAGAATTTAATAACAGCATGAAATAATGTCCTTGAATATGGTGGTGCGTAATCTCAGCCGTGAATATTTTTCCTAAGGGGTGGAGGGAGAAGAGAGTGCGACAGCAGTTGGAGAACATTAAAATCTGCTTCTCCTTGTTCTTAAGCTGAGACTCTTCCTGCAAAATCCAGGCCATTATTTTGAAGGAGCGTTGTTGTGCCGAACCTTGCAGTTCCCATACAATTACAGCAGGTGGTGCTTGCCAATTACATCCTCCTTCATTGCAAGCTTTGTTCCTCGTGTGACACTTCTATAATGACGAAGATGTGCATAACTAAGCCTGATATTCTGGAGTATATCTTTTATAGAGCTAACTGACTCTTGGGCATTTTATTTCTACACAGGTGCCTACATAGTGGAAAATGCATTCATCAGACATTCAGAAAACCAGTAGGATCTTCTCAATTCTCTGGGGTCCATTCAGTTTTGAGCTGTTTGACTTTCCAGCTTACCGCATATACATTTACAAACATCACTAGGCAAAGGAATTATGCAGAATATAAATGGAACAAAGATATCTTTATTCTCCGTAGCTCCTGGGACAAGAGCAACAATCTGCAAAGGTTTCCTTCTAATGGTTTTATAATGGTCTCCTGTTTCTCTTTCTGCAGCATTTAAAGTGATGGTGAAACTGTGTAGACGTTGCTTCAGGTCAGTGCACCTTCCAGTTTAGGGAACCCAAGGTAGTTTCAACCACTGATAAAGTTCACAGCCATATGATAAAGTAAAGGCAGATACTGTAAAATCAATTTACAGTTTTATCATAAAGAGTAAATTTTGAATTTAGATTGCACGCAGTTTCTGAAATCCCACAGGCAGTACACAGAAATTAATCTCGGTAGTCCACCTTGAGTTTTTTTTTAAGAGAATGCCCAGGGATTAGACGGTGGGAGAACTATCTGGATCTGGCAGAATACAGTCACAGCACATTGGCATCATTGAATATGAGAGCAAAACATCAGAGGCTGAGAAAGGAGATGTGAATGTTGTCCAATCCAACAGAGAAAATATGATTGCAACCCATTTGGGGAAAGAAAGATGACAAAGAGATCCAGCCACAGAATGAGAAACTGTTGGCAAAACTAGAACTGTTTGGAATCGTGGGGCATGGATTGGTACGTGAAGAGGAAGCAACATACACAACAGGATAAACAGAATGTGGTCAGATTGGTCGGGTGCAACGAGTGGTGTGTGCTCAAAATTCTTGATTGAAGGACCAGCAATTTTCACCTCCAAGTTTGCATGGTGCACAAAATTAAGGGCTAGAGTCACTTGTGCATTTCAGCCATGGCATAATCTGCTAATTAAACAGATAGAACTGAATGTTGGGAAGGGCACGGAATGCAGATGGATTAAAATAGAAACACTTTGTTATCCTATTAGTAAAATTACATTTTTTCACAAGACCACAAAGCCAGTTTGGAAGATAATCCAGATTCAGTCAGTGTTCAAAGCAAGGTGTCCACTTACTTCTTCTGAACCATTTCCACTCTTCCTCATTTCCCCTTCCCTTACCCCCAATTCTTTTGACCCCTTTCTCATCCACCCCTACCCATTCTTATCCCCCTTCTCTTTGGTTTTATCCCTTCTACCCCAATGTTCCCATTGGATTTGTCCACTCCCTATCTCATACTGCCCACCACCACCCCCAGACTCCACACCCATCTGGTCTCTCTTTTTACACCTTTTCTTATCAGATTCCAGCTCTGGCAGTTGAGAAGTCAGACTGAGACATGTATGTCTCATCCTCCTCCACCTCACCCCTTTGTTTTTCTTGCCTCTCTCTCCCTTTGTCTGGCCTCTGGGAATCTACCTGTCATGTCATGTTATACCACTTCCTCATGGGCCCCTGTTCTGCTCCTCCCACCCTGTTCTCTTCGCACTGGCTTCTCTCCTCTACATCCCCAATCTTAACGAAGGGTTTTAGCTGAAACATTGATGCTGCTTGACCCATTGAGTACCTGCAGCAGACTGATTAGCTTCAGATTCCAGCATCTGCAGTGTGTCTCCAAATTTGTGTCCTTAACTCTTGCACATGCGCCAACTGAGCTCCAATATGCGGACCCATCACACATGAGCAAACAGAATTCCAGTACATAAACTTCATCTTTCAATTGTGAAAGATGTCACTATACAAATGAACGATTGTATGAGTTGTTATGTTTAGCATGCTTCATAACAGGAAAAGACATGGCAGGCTGTTGATTCATTGATACTTTACTACATTCTAAAATGATGTTCTAACACGCATGCATATATATCAAAGTGTCCCCACGTCATCAGGTACGCGTGATGGCATCATACCTAACATGAGTAGATGCAATATCTGCACTGTTCTTCAGAAATGAAAACAGTCCTCAATGAATGCAATAATATAATGCACAGGATGCATAACTTTGCCTTTTAATCCCTTGGGGTTCGAAGGCTGTGAGATAATGAAGAGAAGTCTTCAAAGCAATGAAGATAGTGTCTGCAGAGACACCCAGAAATATTTTTTTCATCTGGGGAATTTATCAAGGGTAGCAAACCTCTTGAAAACCAGAACTCAACATTTTAGGAGAGGGTCAAACAAAGCTCACTGGATCAGATTAGTGGAGATCAGTGCCTTTCCTCCCTCAGAAGATGGAGGCTCTAGAGCAGGGTGGCTTTTAATTTTTCATTTAGACATACAGCATGATAACAGGCCATTTTGGCCGACGAGTCTGTGCCGCCCAATTAACCTACACCCCCAGCACGGACTCATGGGCCGAAATGGCCTGTTTTTCCTTTTTCAATCTGTTTATTGAGTTATATCAAAAATATATACAAGAGGAGTATTACATTACATTCATATATTTACAAGTGTGTAAGAAAAAGAACACCATATAACCACTTACAGCACAGAACAGGCCAGTTTGGCCCTACTAGTCCATGCCATAACAAATCCCCACCCTCCTAGTCCCACTGACCAGCACCCGGTCCATACCCCTCCAATCCTCTCCTATCCATGTAACTATCCAGTCTTTCCTTAAATGTAACCAATGATCCCGCCTCGACCACGTCTGTCGGAAGCTCATTCCACATCCCTACCACCCTTTGCGTAAAGAAATTTCCCCTCATGTTCCCCTTATAATTTTCCCCTTCAATCTTAAACCATGCCCTCTAGTTTGAATCTCCCCCACTCTTAATTGAAAAAGCCTATCCACGTTTACTCTGTCTGTCCCTTTTAAAATCTTAAACACCTCTATCAAGTCCCCTCTTAATCTTCTACGCTCCAGAGAAAAAGGCCCCAGTCTACACAACCTTTCCCTGTAACTCAAACCTTGAAATCCTTCAACATTTTCGTGAACCTTCTCTGCACTCTCTCTATTTTGTTTATATCTTTCCTATACCAAATTTGGCCTCACCAATGCCTTGTACAATTTCATCATAACCTCCCTACTCTTGAATTCAATACTCCGATTTATGAAGGCCAACGTTCCAAATGCCTTCTTCACCACACCATCTACCTGAGTATCAGCCTTGAGGGTACTATTTACCATAACTCCTAAATCCCTTTGTTGCTCTGCACATCTCAATAGCCTACCATTTAATGCATATGACCTATTTAGATTTACTTTTCCAAAATGTAACACCTCAAACTTATCTGTATTAAATTCCATCAGCCATTTTTCAGCCCACACCTCCAGCCTTCCTAAATCACCTTTTAATCTACGGTAATCTTCCTCACTGTCCACAACACCACCAATCTTTGTATCATCCGCAAACTTGCTTATCCAATTCTCCACCCCTACTTCCAGATCGTTAATATATATAACAAACAACAGTGGACCGAGGACCATTACATTAGTATGTAACAAATATATATTAACCTTTGACGACCCACTTACCAACAAACAAACCAGCTCCAAAAATGGCAGACATGCTGTAGAAAAAGCGGGAAATTGACCTGCATCCAACACAGGTTTTTATCTGGGCTGATAACATCACTGATGATGTCACTTCCTGTCCATGTGACAGAAGCAGTGATGTATATGAACCCAGCATGCAAGCCTGGAGGTGTCAGACTTGCATTAGACCTCACAGCGTGTATATGGGCTTTCCTGCATATACATCAACTCAACAACCTGTCCACCGACGTCTGTAGTAGCTCAGTATAGAATACTTTGCTAGAAACCATTAATATTTATCTCCTCTTGTAAAACCAAAAGAAAAAGGAAAGAGAAAAAAATATTTTTTATTGCAAAATCCCCTCCAGATAATCTAAAAAAAAATAAGAAAGAGAGACTGGGCAGTCCATTCTGAGAGTAAAGTAGGAAAACAAAAGATTTCTTGGTTAAAACCAAATTTACCATAAGGAACTAGGAGAGAATCCAGCATAAAATTATGATTATTAAACTATACAGAAATATTGAATAAACAGTTGCCAAACCTCTTCAATTTAAAAAATGTATATAATGTCCGACTCCTTATTTTCTTTCAACTTAAACATGACATGATAGCAGAGAGCCATTGAAATAGAGTAGGTGGGTAAGGATCCTTCCATTTAAGTAATATGGCTTTTCTCACCATAATGTTGAAAAAGCAATGATTTGCTGTGCGGAGACAGGCATATGCTCAGTCTCCACAGGTATGATTCCAAAAATAGCTGTTGATAGATTTGCTTGTAATTCTAATCATAGAACTTTTGTTAGGGTTTCAAAGACACCTTTCTAGAAATTATCTAGCTTTGAACATGACCAGAACATATGAGTTAAAGTGGCTACCTCAACTTTGCACCGATCACAAGTAAGGTTTACATTGGGTAAAATACAGGCCAACTTATCTTTCGGCATATGTGCCCGATGTGCCACCTTGAACTGAATCAAGGAACGACGGGCACAAATTGATGAAGTATTTACTAGTCGAAAAATATGATCCCATTGGTCAT
Source organism: Narcine bancroftii (assembly GCF_036971445.1). Taxonomy (NCBI): domain Eukaryota; kingdom Metazoa; phylum Chordata; class Chondrichthyes; order Torpediniformes; family Narcinidae; genus Narcine; species Narcine bancroftii. Next base: position 39,486,798 of record NC_091470.1, read on the forward strand.
CCGGATGCAATTCTTGGAATTCTAATTCCCAAGCAACCTTTAATTTTATCATTGGATATCAGTTGCAAGAGAAGTAACCAATTATATATTGTAGCTATTAACCATTTTTAAAGTGGACACACCTGAAAAAGAGTGTCTATCATATTAAATGGATAAGCAGAAGGATAGTTTGGAAGTAAAGTGTGCAGAAAGTCCCTAATTATTATTCATCACCTCATCCTTGAGGATCGACTCTAATATCTTCCCAACCACCGACGTCAGACAAATCAGCCTATAGTTTCCTTTTTTCTGTCTCCCACCTTTCTTAAACAGCGGAACCACATTCTCTGGAATCTCTCCAGAGTCTATCAATTTCTGGAAGATCATTGCCAATGGATCTACAATCTCCAATGGATCTACAATCTCCAATGGGTGGAGTTGTTCAAGTGAACCGGTACGGACTTGAAGGGCCAACATGGCCTGTTTCCATGCTGTAAACGGTTATATGGTTATATTTGTCTGCTAACTGATTGAAAGACATTAAGCAGTCTCCTGCAAATAGGTCTGAAAAGGTGATTACTCCTGTAGTTTTCCATATTGAAAATACCTGATCAATCAATGATGCTTTAAAAAAGAAATTAAGATCTATTTTACTAGAAAAAAACAAATTATTAAACACAAAAAATTTACAAGTTTGGAACCAAATCTTTATCATATGGTTAAGAACTGGGTTAAGATCTTGTCCATTAATTTTGGGTAACGCTCCCAGCAATGAAGACAACGAGTATCCCCCAACTGAATTCCTCTCCAAACCAACCCATAAAGGACATTCATGTCTGAATAATAAATCAGATATTAATAGCCTAATAATAAAATCTAAAATTAGGGACAGCCAGTCCTCCATATTTCTTTTATTTCTGCAATAAAGGCTTGCTCAATCTAGGATTTTTATTTTTCCAAATGTAGGAAGTGAAATGGCCTGTTGCTGTGCTGTATGTCAAAGTTAAAAATTAAAAGATTGGCCACCCCTGCTCTAGAGCAATTGAATTGTAAAGAGTTAAACTGATGAATTAGTATAATGAGGGGTTTCAAGAGTTGCGGATCAAGGGGAGGCAAATAGAATTTTGTTGAGCACCTTCGCTCTAGCAGGGATCTTCTGGTGGCCAACAAGTTCAATTTCGCACACCATTCCCATGCCAAAATGGCCTCATGCACTGCCAAACTATAATGGAGGTTTTAAACCATGCTTTTGCTTATGCAAGGCTGAGTATCAGTAACCTACTTTGAGAATAATGTATGCATAATCTAAATTCCACCATGGGGCCCAGGGATGCATGTGAATTAGCAGACATAATCTAATTTACACCATGAGGCCCAGAGATGCAGTTGTCTTTTGTTGGTCGCAGAATGTCAGGCGAGACCTTAAAGATAAGTAAACCATTTATTCAAAGTGATAAACTATGAGTAAACAGTTTTTGGGTAATATAAGCCATGGTCCCACTGCTGAAGTTTCAGACTCTCTGAGGGGTGGAAACGTCTCTCAGCAAGAAGAATTTCTAGAGTCCAACCAACGTCCCGGTCGGGGGAGGTGGAGAAGATGCTACCGGCGCCCCGACAACCTACTACAAGTGTGCAGTCGTTGCCTCGCTTTGGCAGTTGGGACCAGTCCAGGCGTTGATAAGTATAATTGGGAAGGGCTTGCATATTGTTGTTTGAAATCAGCTTTAGATTTAGTAATAAAGATTTGTATAAACTGAAGTGCTCTCGGCATGTGTCTCTGTTTTCTTTCGGTAGCTCAACCACTGTGATCAATCTAAAACAAACAAAGTGAGAGGTAAAGTTTACCAGAACAATTGGCGTAGTCAGCAGGATTGGTCTCGAGATGTTTCACCGAAAGAAAGAGGTGAGCCCTGAGCAGTTCTGGATTCCGGGATGGACTTCCAAAGACAATGGGTTTGGCATGTTGGCCAATACCCTGTGTTTGTTGGGACCACCCATTAGTTGGGATGAGAGGTTAGATCCATCAAGTGTGCCTCTGGGAGAGCGGGTTGCCACTCTCCTTTGAGAAAGTAAATTTCCTGATAAAAAGGGGATGGTGATGTAAAGTTTTTGGCTGCTGGCCACAGCCTTATGCCGTGCCTTTCAGCATGAAGCAGAATTAGTTCAGTGAGAAGTGGAATCTCAGCGCAAGAGAGAGCAACTAGAGGAGGAGATAGAAGCCATGCGACAACGTTGTTCCATGATGAGCGAGATTGTTTGCACCATTCAGGACCGAGCCAGAGAATGGGAGAATAAGCATGTCCAAACGATCTGCCGTAATATTAAACTCCGGCAGCAGCTCTGTGCAGATAAGAAAAAGCAAGGGGTAGAACCCGATCCACATCGTATTCATGCAATGATAAGGAATGGCGACGATCCTGATGTAATTGATGATTGGGACGGGAATATCTGGTATGATGACAATGGTAATAATGCAGATTCCCCTCGGCATGTGCCTGACGTACTCCCCTCTCCACCCACTGTTCACACCTGCCCCGTAAGGCAGCGGACTTCCCAAACAGACGGAGATGGAAAGGTGTATGATGTAATTGAAGAGATTGAAGGGATAGATGCCCCGGCCTCCCAAGCGGACCCAGGGGAAGTTACCCGAACCCCTGCTTATGCTCGATGCCCCCCTCTACGGGATGGCCTCGGCCTCGGCCTCCTCCCGTCCACCGGGTAGAGGACCCTGTGGGCCAAAGTGGGAACTGGGGTTGGGAGCAGTCAACGATAAGTGATTTCTCTATAAAAGAGCTGGCCGCCATTGGAGATTGATTTAGGCAAAATACGGGAGAAACTCTGGCGGCCTGGCTCCTGCGTGTTTGGGAACAAGGAAGGGGTAATGTATATTTAACCCCTGAGGAATTGTTGGGATTAGGAACGTTGACTACTGATATCCTGGTCACTGCTGAGCTACGTGATAGAATGAGAGGGGTGAATTACTTACTTGCCACTCTAGGGGATGCCCTGTTACGAGTATACCCGTCAACAGTAGATTGGAATTTACATTTGCAGAACAATTGGGGCACCCCAGAGGAGGGTATAGCAGTAATTCATCAACTAGCCCTGGCCTCTGCCTTGTATGCAGGGCGTTTGAGGCTGTGGGTACCTAGGGGAAGCCCTGACGAAGAGATGTTCACGGCCTGAATGCATACCCAACTGGTTCGTTCTGCCCAACCCACTGTACGGGGACTGGTTCTGTCCATAACTAGTCCACTAATTGGGCATCCTGTGTCTGAGGTGGTGCACGCCTTATCTGGGTTTAGAGAATTAGAGTTGGGAGGTAAAATCCACTCACGTACAGCCCAGGTTAAATCAGACAAGCAGGATGAAAAGAGAGGGCCTGCTGCTAATAACGGACTGACAAGAAGGGAGCTTTTTCTAACCTTGTTAAAGTTAGGCGTACCTAAAAGTGATATTGATGGGAAACCTACTGCAGTCCTTTATGCCCTTTATAAGAGGAAGGCAGGGGAACATCTTCCCCAGCTGTTGAGTCCTCCTGGCCCAGCTGTGCCTTCTGCTTCCACTGCTGCTCCTATCGAGCCAGCTTCTCCTGCTCCAGTTACCCGTGATGAGATACAACAATTGGTTAAAAAGGCTCTTATGGATAATAGTAGCATGTGGTCCTGGAAGCTCCCGAACCCTACTAAGGCATGAGGATGTGGGCGGGATTCCCATTTCTATTCCATTGAGATAAGGCAGATACACGGGGACCCGCGGCCCTACATACTGTTAACAATCCTTTGGGGTAGGGGTAATGACTGCCAATATTTGGCCTTGGTCGATACCGGTGCGGAGCACTCGGTGATTCCTGGTAACCCCGACCTTTGGACTGGACCAATATTTCGAATAGAGGGGATGGGAGGAGCATTCACCCTGGCGAAGGAAATAAAAGTCCACGCCACAGTGGGTGATGGCCCTTCCCCTGTATGGTTACATGCCCTGATGGCTGCCACTGACGAGTGTATCCTGGGTATCAATATGTTGGCCGGTACGGCCCTTGATACTAGCCAAGGGGGATTTGCATTTGGAATTCGGACTATTACAAAAAGTCTAGTGGTGTGTCGGGCTAAGTGGGATCCTGTGATGGTGCCTCCCCCCCCAAAACGAGTATGCATTCCACAATATCGCCTCCCTGAAGGGCAAGAAGAGATTAGTGCCACCATCGATGCTTTGCAAGAAGAAGGGGTAGTGAGGTCCGCTACGTTGCCCTTTAATAGCCCTGTTTGGCCGGTCCAGAAGCCGGATGGCTCCTGGAAAATTACAGTGGATTATCGTTTTTTGAACAAACATGCCCCACCACTTGCTTCAGCAGTTCCGGACATAGAAACACAGAAACATAGAAGATAGGAGCAGGAGTAGGTCATTCGACCCTTCGAGCCTGCTCCGCCATTCAACGAGATCATGGCTGATCTTAAAGTTCAGTACCCCGTCCCCGCCTTCTCTCCGTAACCTTTAATACCCTTATACTGAAGAAATAGATCTAATTCCCTCTTAAATATATTTAATGAACCTGCCTCTACTGCCCTCTGTGGCAGAATTCCACAGATTCACCACCCTCTGGGTAAAGAAATTCCTCCTCATCTCGGTCCTAAATGGTTTGCCTATTATCCTCAAACCATGGCCCCAGGTTCTGGATTTTCCCATCATTGGAAACATCCCATCTGCATCTATTCTGTCCAGTCCTGCCAGAATTTTATATGTCTCTATGAGATTCCCTCTCAATCTTCTAAACTCCAGCAAGTACAATCCCAATTTGCGCAATCTTTCCTCATAAGTCATTCCTGCCATTCCAGGTATCAGCCTGGTGAATCGCCTCTGCACTCCCTCCATCACAAGAACATCCTTCCTTAGATAAGGTGACCAAAACTGCACACAATACTCCAGGTGGGGTCTCACCAAGGCCCTGTACAGCTGCAGTAAGGTATCCTTGTTCCTATACTCAAACCCACTTGATATGAAGGCCAACATACCATTTGCCTTTTTAACTGCCTGCTGTACCTGCATGCTCGCCTTCAGAGACTGGTGTACAAGTACCCCTAGGTCTCTCTGCACTTCCCCATCTCTTAATCTATTGCCATTCAAATAGTAATCTGCCCTCCGGTTTGTATTACCAAAGTGGATAACCTCACATTTATCCACATTGTAGTGCATTTGCCATGTATCTGGCCAGTCCCTCAATTTATCCAAATCACACTGGAGCTTCCTGACCCCCTCTGTGCACACAACCCCTCCTAGCTTAATGTCATCTGCAAATTTGGAGATATTACATCCAATCCCCTCATCCAGATCATTAATGTAAATTGTGAACAGCTGGGGTCCCAGTACAGATCCCTGTGGCACCCCACTGGTCACCGCCTGCCACTCAGAAAATGAGCCATTTATCCTAACTCTCTGTCTTCTACCTGCCAGCCAGTTCTCAATCCACATCAATACTTTGCCCCCAATCCCATGAGCCTTGATTTTGGAAGCCAGTCGTTTATGCGGGACCTTATCGAAGGCCTTTTGGAAGTCCAGGTACACCACATCCACTGTCTCTCCCCCATCTATTTTACCTGTCACCATCTCAAAGAATTCCAATAGATTTGTCAAGCACGATTTACCTTTTGTAAATCCATGTTGACTCTGTCCGATCCCTTCTCTGCTAGTCATATGCTCCGCTATTACATCCTTAATAATGGATTCCATCATTTTGCCCACTACTGATGTAAGGCTCACCGGCCTATAATTCCCCGCTTTTTCTCTACCCCCCTTTTTAAATAGTGGGGTAATACTAGCTACCCTCCAATCCATGGGTACTGATCCTGAGTCTATCAAGTTCTGGAAAATAATTCTTAAAGCATCTGCTATCTGAATGGCCACTTCCTTAAGTACCCTAGGATGTAGATTATTAGGCCATTGGGATTTATTTGCCTTCAATCCCATCAATTTCCCCAAGACCATGTCCTTAGAGATACTAATTTCTTTCAGTTCCTCCCTTGCATTAGTCTCTATGTTTCCTAACATCCTTGGGAGGTTATTTGTATCCTCTCTTGTAAAAACAAAACTAAAGTAAGAATTTAATTGGTCTGCCATTTCCTTATTCCCCATTATATATTCCCCTGATTCCGACTGCAAAGGACCTACTCTGGATTTCACCAATCTTTTCCTCTTGACATATTTATAAAAGCTTTTGCAGTCGGTTTTTATATTTGCCGCAAGCTTACTTTCGTAATTTATTTTTGCTCTCTTGATTAATCCCTTTGTCCTCCTTTGGTGCATCTTGAACTGCTCCCAGTCTTCGGTTGTGGTACTTTTTTTGGCCAATTGATATGCTATCTCTTTGGACCTAATGCTGTCTCTAATTTCCCTGGTTATCCACGGTTGTCACCCTTATTGAAAACATTGCTACTGGGAACTCACGAACATGGTATGCTATTATTTATCTCGCTAACGCCTTCTTCAGTATTCTCACAGGACCAGCTCGCCTTTACCTGGAAGGGGTGCCAGTATACCTTCACCCACCTCCCTCAGGGCTATGTACACTCTCCCACTATTTGCCACAACCAAATTGCCCTTGATTTGGAGGCGGTGCCAGAATTGCCTTCGCTCTCGATTCACCATTATATTGATGATGTGATGATCCAAGGAGCCACGGAAGAGCTGGTACAGGAAGATATGGAGAATGTCCAAGATGCCCTGATGCAAAGAGGATGGGCCATTAATCTCACCAAGGTGCAGGGCCCATCCCAGATGGTTATTTTCCTTGGAATTCAGTGGCATGCTGGAGAACAGATTGCCATGCCAGACTGTATGGGTAAATGTTATGTCCTAGTAAAGGTTGATACCTTTTCGGGCCTGGTTTTTGCTTTTCCCACCAAGATGGCTAACCAAGCTAGCACTTTCCAAGGACTAAACCATTTAATTTCTCATTATGATGTACCAGAGGAGATTCAGTCTTATAATCGCTTGCACTTCTCCGGGAAGGCAATCTGTTTGGGCAACTGACAACAGTATCTTATGGGTCCACCATATTCCTTATTACCAGCAGGCTGCCGGGTTAGTTGAACGAATGAACGGCTTACTGAAGAACAAATTCGTTTATTGACACCATTAGGGACCCTGAAGGGGTGGTGCCATGTGCTGCAGCAGGCAGTCAACAATTTGAAGGGAGGTACACCTTTTCACTGACTTCTTCATGCTTCTGAACTACAGCCTATTCCAGAGAAAAAACAGTCATTGTCCCCCATTCACGAGCTAGAGAATGCCGGACAAAAGGTATGGGTGGCACCATCAGGTAGTGGCCCTCCTGTAAAAGGGGAAAATAGTGACCCCTGCCCAGGGTAACATTCGGTGGGTAGTTATTGAGGGACAGGATGGTTTAGTGTGTTTAAATACTGAATGCTTACGGCATCGTGAGTGACATACGTCAGGCTTCTTTGTTCCAGGTCCTCTGACTTGTGCTCCTGCTGATCTGGCTTAACAGCTGCTTTGATGCCAGCAATTGGATTTGTAATATCGAGGTCGTTCCGAGGGAGTTGCCGATGGATCCATTAATATATCTGATATTGTTCAGCATGTTTCAAAATCTGTTCGTGAGCTTCAGCGTCTGGGTATTGTGGTATAGTTTGAGCTTTGGTTGGAATCCTTTTTCATGGTTAACTGGTACATTTGGGGGATTGGGCCACACTATTCTCCGTTGGTTGCTCGCATTATTGTTTATTTTTGTGATTATTATAGTTTTGGTTTCTCTTTTTCGCTCCTTCTGTACTCGAATGCTTGTTAAGTCTCCTAAGTGACAGACTGCGACCAAGGGGTGGAATGTAATGGAGGATTTAAACCATGCTTTTGCTTATGCAAGGCTGAGTATCAGTAACCTACTTTGAGAATAATGTATGCATAATCTAAATTCCACCATGGTTCCCAGAGATGCAGTTGGCTTTTGTTGGTCGCAGACTGTCAGGCGAGACCTTGAAGTTAAGTAAACCATTTATTCAAAGTGATAAGCTATGAGTGAACAATTTTTGGGTAATATAAGCCATGGTCCCACTGCTGAAGTTTCAGTCTCTTTGAGGGGTGGAAACGTCTCTCAGCAAGAAGAAGAACTTCTAGAGTCCAACCAACTTCCCGGTCGGGAGAGGTGGAGAAGATGCTACCGGCGCCCCGACAACCTACTACAAGTGTGCAGTCGTTGCCTCGCTTCGGCAGTTGGGACCAGTCCAGGCGTTGATAAGTATAATTGGGAAGGGCTTGCATATTGTAATTTGAAATCAGCTTTAGATTTAGTAATAAATATTTGTATTAACTGATGTGCTCTCGGCGTGTGTCTCTGTTTTCTTTCGGTAGCTCAAACACTGTGATCAATCTAAAACGAACAAAGTGAGAAGTACAAGTTTACCAGAACACAAACTGAGGTCACCTGCAAATTGGAGGGACGCCACCTAATATTCTGTCTGGGCATACTTTAACCAGGTAACATTATCATCAACTTCATTGCCCTCCCCTGTCTCTCCCTCTTCCCCAACCCTCTGTTGACTTTCCTCCAGCTCTCCACCTCTTCCCTCTCCGTTCAGAAAGCTAACTCCTCCCATGTCACCTCAGTTTTTTTTTTCTCTTTTGCCTTTCCACCCACATTCATCTATGACCTCTTGCTTGGGGGCCTGTTCTTTATCCACCCCTTGCCCCTCCTCATCAAATAATTGAGACATCTGCCTGCTTTTTGTTCATACACTGATGAAGAGCACAGGTCAGAAACATTGAGTACGTATCTTTATCTCTGCTAAATAAAGAACGCTGCATGAGTGCTGAGTTTCTTCAGCATTTTATGTAAACTAGTTTTTCCTGTCTCTCATCATCTGAGGAATTTTTCAGGGGTATTGAAACCAGAACTCAACCTTCACCAGAACTCAAATTCACTAAGACTGACAGCTACTTTGAAAACCTGTACCCTTTCCTACTTTATAATATCCTTCCTATAGCTTGGTGAAGAATATTTCAGACTACATACAGAATATGGCTAATTTCAACATGATGTTCTGACACGTGTGTCAATGCCCTGACTGATGAACGAAAACATTTACCTATCCTGTCAATTTCAAGAGTTATGGACCTGCACCCCAAGTGCCTCAGCTCATTTAATATCTTTTATGGTCCTGCTGTTAAGTCCTGCCATGGTTCGGTTTACTTAAATGCAGCACCTCACACTGCACCAAGTTGAACTACATCTGCCATTCCTTCATCAGTTTCCTTTCTGATCTAGATCCCATTGCAATCCTGGTAAACTTCACCGTCCAACATAGCATAGTTCCATGTTATCAGCAAACTCATTCACCTTGCTACAAACATCCTTGTCCAAATCATTCGTGTATGTTGCAAAAATACTGGTACTCAAAGTTGAGGCTTTCCACTGGTTATGGCCCTCCATTCTGAAAAATGGACCAATATATCCACTCTCGGATATTATGAAATTTTTATCAATTTGACTGCAGTAATTGGCCTCTATATCAATCTACCATGTGGGACCTTATCAAAAGCTTCACTAAAATATTTACCATCCTCCCATCCTGCAGTACTTTACTAGTCCTCAGCGATGAGTAAGAAATATCTGTCACTGCTCCAACAATTTCCTTCTTGTCTTTCCACAATGTTCTGGGATGCTCCATCTGGATCTGGAGATTTATCTGCCTCAATATGATACAAGAATGCTAACTCTTCTTCACTACTGATGCAGACATGCTCGAGGCTATCCTTAGTTACCTCCCTACCCATCCACTCACTCCTGTTTCTTCTGTTCACAAAATATTCATTTACAATCTTCACCATTTCCTCCGGCCCTGATCCATAAGGAGTCCTATTCTTTTCCTCATGGCCTGTTGCTTTTGATATAGTTAAAAATATTTTTTTTGATTCTCCTATTAAGCCATCTCAAAACCTTCTTCAGCCCTCCTTATTCCCTTCTTCACTCTACTCCTATATTCAGGAATCCTTTTCAACCTGCCCACCTCGATCTGATGAACCATTTTTTTTTCTGATCTGTGCCTCTAAATCTCTTGTTTACTAGCATTTATTTACCCTGCCATTCATTCCCTTTACGCTCATGGGACCTTCCTTATCACCCTCTTAAACACCTCCCCTTGAGCAGTTGTGCTTTTACTCTCCAAAATTTGTCAACTATTGCTAGCTCTTGCCTAATTGCCCTTGCCCCTTGTCAAAATTGCCCTTGCCCCAATTTAGGATTGTCACATCTGAATGAGAGATGAGTGTGTTAGTTTGCTCTTCTGAGGATGACATTACCAGGTACAGAACTAGCCAAGCCAAGGCAAAGACATTTCAGAACCTTCAACATGTAGGAGCTGCTGCTCCTTCAGTCTACTTGAAGATTAACAGGATGTCGTGGATCCCCTTTTATGTGATGACATGGTCTCCATATTTGAAATATATGGATTTGGAAGTAGCATAATAGTTATAACCTTTTATGTTTAAAAAAAAATGTTAAGGTTTGGCGCACTCCACAGCAATGAATAAATAATGATATATCATTATCCCTCAGTAGAGGGAGTTTTTTTGGGGGGGAGAATTAGAAGTGAGGTGAGGATATGTAATTTAGTTTTTCTTTTTGGGGGGGATTTGTTTGTTTTGCCTATAATGTATTTTATATATATCTATAAATAAAGTTTATTAAAAACAAATAAAAAGAAATAGAGGAACTTTCAGTACCTTGGTCACATTAAGTGGCTGATCCTATTTCTAGAAATATAGAGCATCTTCCTGAAGCTGGCCAATCTGGAGTTCCTCTCTTTCAATAAAGCAGAATATACATGTGCCTTTCCCACTATTCCCTTCATTAGTTAAAGATCAAGGGTGACTTCTTTCCCCCACAATGTGTCCTCTCTGGACTAAACGTCCTTGTGCACATTCCTTTATGGTCACAGAAGGGAAAGATCTTCTTCAAGAAGCATCAGATTGAGATAGAATCGGATATGGAAATACACCACTCAATTTGTCCATATTCCTGTGTCTTGGCACAGGCACCTGAACAATTTAGAGGTCAAACACAGACCTGATCTAACCACCAAGGTGGCAGTGTTGCAACTGGTAGAGCCTCTCGTTGCCTGACTTCTCACACTAACCCTGGACTTGTCCATGGGTCTGTACCCAGCTGAGGGAGCTGAAACTCATCATTGCTGATTCTTACCTTGAGGTTAGGCATACCTGGTGTACCCAGCACTGCCTCATTTATACGAATCAACTCTGTGCTTTATCAGACAAAAATAAATGGAGTAGAATTTTGGCTTTATTTTATAAATTTTAATGCTTAAATTAATTTACATCAGTTAATCGTATCTGATTTTTAAAAAAAATGAATCATCTTTATTTATTTTCTTCCCAACTGCTTCTTAATGCTTCTTAAGGCAGTTGGCAGCAAAGCACAATTGCTCTGCTCACCAGCCAGGCAATTCCCTCAACAATTAAGCTGATGATGTTCATCAATGTTTTGGCCAAGTATTCTTCAAGTTATACCTGGGGCAGATATCTTGATGTTCCTGGAAGAAACTGCATGCATTTCTAAAATTAGCTTTTCATGACGTGAAATTGAAGCTCTGCACTCAAATTTTAACATCAGTTTTATTGCATACTAACTGCAGGAAAAGACCGTTCACTCAGCAATATCTGCAATGGGATATTTTTCCCTTTATATGTGACCAATTCTCCTGATTAATTCCTGCAATATTGAATATTTTTCTTTTTCAAAGAGTACATCCTATATTAAAAATAATATAGCCTGTATTTAGTCATAGAGATACACTGCATGGAAACAGGTCATTTGTTTCAAGTCAAACATGTTGACCAAAGTGCCTCTCTGAACTCGTCCCATTTGACTCTCCTTGGCCCATATCCTTCTAACCCTTTCAAATGTAGTTTTGACAGATCACCCGGCATAACATACAGAGATCCCAGTGTAAGAGACACCCAAAACTCATCATTCCATAAACTTCCAGAATATTTCTCATACCACAAGGGGCACCGGGTGACATTATGGCAACTCTGCATTATTGCTGGCAGAAGGTAACACAATATAGTGTAATATTACTTGTTCTTACTTATAACGTGACAATAAAGGAAACTTGAATCAAACTGCTGAGTGTGTTTAACATGGAACTACTGTCACTTCATTTATTTTTGATAAATGAATTTTAAAAAGTAGTCAGATTTCAATCCAGCATCACCTGAAATATTTCAATGCAACATAATCTGATGCAAAATGAGCAATCATTGATTGCAAAGTGATTTTATGAAAATTACTGACCCATGGCAATTTCAGAACATTGTGAGATTGATTTAATATGCTGATTGACAATGAGAAATGAATTTGAACAATGTGAGAAGTGATTCAACCAACTCAAATGCAAAAATTAGAGCATTACATGGGAGGGATGGCTGTGTGAAAGTGTGGACTTAATCAATACTTGGTTATTTTTAAAATTTAAATTTAGACGTACAGCACGGTAATAGGTCATTTCGGCCCATGAGTTTGTGTCGCTCAATTACACCTCATTAACCTACAAGCCCCCCCCCCCCCCCCCGTACGTTTCAAACAGTGGGAGGACACCAGAGCCCCTGGATGAAACCCATGCAGACCTGGGGAGAATGTACAAACTCCCTACAGACTGCGTGGGGTTCGAACTCTCGTCTTGATCACTGGTGATATAACAGCATTCCGCTAATCACTACGCTAACCCCAGTGAGAGGCAAAGGTGGTTTCAGTGGGTCATGTATAAAACCCTAGGACAGGACGACAGGGTGAATGTGGAGTTGATATTTCCCAACTGTGGTATCTGGAACCAGGCATTCAAGTCTTAAGCAATGAAGCAATGAAGGTCTAACATGAGTTAACAGTATCAGTAAGGCATGGGTTGCATAGGTTTATCATTTTTATCTTCATTCTCAGGCTTAGGCCATTACCCCGACATATGCATACTATCTGTTTCTGAAACGTGTAAAGTTTATTGCACAGTGAAATCGGTATTATTTTAGGAAGCAGTCATGTGGCTAACTTGACAACATTATGTTTATCAAGATTCAGTTCATTTAGAGAGATGACTGCCTCAGTATTGATGAATCCTTGATGCTCCACATCCAAGTGAGATCAAGTTATGGCCCACAGTATAGTTACATGAACAACCCGACAAACCATAATGATCACTGCCTTAGCAGTGACTTATGATAAAGAATTCCACCTTCTCATAACCTTGAAAACAAAAGTTTTGAATCCTCTTTCTTCTTCTATTGATAATTCTGATGTGCTTTTTGGTTCCTGGTTCAGAACTGAAGTCAGAAAGTTTGTTTTTGCTTATCATTTCATAACCATTCATAATTGTGAAGGTCCCTGTTAGATTTCTATTGCATGTGAAAAGTCCCAGGGAATAAAAACACTATATTACAAAAGCTTTCTATTCCTGTTATCATTCCAGAATGTCTTCGAAGTTGCAATATCCATACTACCATGGGGTACTAAAAATTGCTTGCTCTATTTCACCTGCATCCTCACCGATACGATGCACAAATTCAACTTGTGATGTTTATTTCAATACTCCACCTTCTTCTAAAACCACACTTCATGCTTTCCCCAGACTGCACTTCCATTTTCCACTGGGATCTTCATATTTCAATGCTCCAGATTCCTTTCATTTCCTCTATTCTTTGCCCCACTGAGCTGCAATGGAGGCTACTGTGATGAACTCTAACTTCCAGCCTATTTGTTGATCTCCCTATATTTGCCTAAAACCAAAAACTTGTTACTGTATATGCCGGTGAATAGGATGATCTAAAACTTAAAAATGTCACCTCAAAATCGGGTCATCTTACAAGAAGGCCTCAGGACCGAAACGTTTGCAATATTTCTTTGTCTCCTATGGACGCTGAAAGACCAGTTGAGTTCCTCCAGCATTTCAGTGTGTCTTTACTACAGTCACAGTGTCGGCAGACTTTCGTGTTTCATGCTAAGATCCAAATCTTGACAGTGAAGTCACGAAACCCCTGCCATCTTCCTGACAGCTCCGACACAATCTTGAATGGGTCCTCTAAGTTATCTATAAAATCTTAGTGTTACCCCACAGGGTCCATGCTGTTGGCTCTGTACAGGTTTTTAATGGCCTGTTACAGGAGCCAATAGTGGTTTATTTTAAAATATGCTAATAAAATTAAAACCTATATAGGATAGACAATAGACAATAGACAATAGGAGCTGGAGTTGGCCCTTCGGCCCGTCGAGCCAGCACCGCCATTTTACAGATCATGGCTGATCACTACCATCAGTACCCCTTTCCAGCCTTATCCCCATAACCCTTAACTCCTTTGCCCACTAGAGTCTTATCTAACTCTCTTTTGAACATAATCAGCGAATCTGCCTCTACCACCCTCTGTGGCAGAGCATTCCACAGATTCATACTTCTCTGGGTAAATTCGATATTGAAATATTGTGATTTGCTTTTAACAGCAGGTCTGTGGTAAATGCCAGATTTTGGAGTTATATTGCTCAAAACCAACATTTTAGGTGGAATTTCGTCCTATACACAAGGTGCCTATATATCAGCATATATAGTATCCGCAGTTTGCCTTGCTCAGAGGTTAAAGGACAGTTGTCACCATTTCTCATGCTTGTGTCAAAATCATTGAGGTAAAGGTGAGAGCACAGAGATGTTACCACCCACACCATTCTGAACACATTTATTTACTGACCATCAATACTTGCTGTTGCTTCGTATTCTCGCAAAGCAGGCATATAAAAAATTACATCAAGATTATTTGCCATTTTCTATCTTTGGAGAACACCATGCCAAGTGGTGGGCAGCATGGTTGGTTTAGTAGTTAGTTCAATGCCTTTACAGCGCCAACAATCGGGATCGGGGTTCAAATACCGCGCTGTCCATAAGGAGTTTTTCATCCTCCCCTTTGTCTGTGTGGGATTTCCCTTGGGCCTCTGGTTTCATTCCACCCTTCAAAATGTACCAGTGATGTAAGCTAATTGGGTGTAAATTGGGCAGCACAGACTTGTAGGCTAAATTGGCCTGTTTATGTGCTGTATGTCTAAATTTTAAATCAAATTGGTTGCAGGATGGGCAGAAATGGCAACTCAGTGTTCCAGGCTTCCATTACTTTAGACATGATAGAACAGGGGAACGAAAGGGGGAAGAGTGGTATTGCATGTCAGGAAAAATATCATAGCTGTGCTCAGGCAGGACAGACCAGAGGGCTTGTCTACTCAGGCTATATGGGTGGAGCTGAGCAACAGGAAAGGTATGACCATACTCATGTGGTTGCATTGACAACGAGAATTGGAGAAAATCTGTAGCGAGATAGCAAACAGTTGCAAAAAAACATGATGTTGTGATAGTTGGAGATTTTAATTTTCCACGTATTGACTGGGACTCCCATACTGTAAAAGTGCTGGATGGCTTAGAGTTTGCCAAATGTGTTCAGGAAAGTTTTCTAAATCAATATAGAGAGTTCCCAAATAGACAGAGTGCAATACTGGATCTCCTATTAGGGAACAAGGCAGGGCATGCAACAGAAGTACTTGTATGTGTAGGGGTACATTTGGGGTCCAGTAATCATAATGCCATTAGTTTCAAGTTAGTTATGGAGAAGTATAGGTCTGGCCCTTGCTTTGAGATTCTAAATTGGAGAAAGGCTAATTTTGAGGAAATGAGAAGGGATCTAGAAAGCGTGGATTGGGATAAGTTGTTTTCAGGCAAGGATGTGCAAGGACCTTTAAAGGTGAAATTTTGAGTGTACAAATTTTGCATGTTCCAGTCAGGATTAAAGGCAAAGTTAAGGAGTGGGGAACCTTGTTTTTTTGAGGGATATTGGGGATCTGGTTTGGAAGAAGAGAGAGGTGTATAAGAGGTATGGGCAACATGGACCAAATGAGGTACTTGAGGATAATAAAAATGCAAGAAAACCTCAAGAAAGAAATCAGGAAGTTTAAAAGAAGACATGAGGTTGCTCTGGCAGACAAAGTGAAGGAAAATCCTAAGGGTTTCTACAGGTATATTAAGAGCAAATGGGAAAGATATTAATTATTTTTCCAATCAGTATTCATTCAGGAGATGGATACAGAGTTGTATCCCCAATCAGTGAGGTGATGGAGCCTATTAGCTTAAAGAAGAGGAAGTGTTTGCTGCCTTAAAGCAAATAAAGGTGGATAAATCACCAGGCCTGACAAGATATTCCCTTGGACCTTGATGAAGGCTCATGAAGAATTTGCAGGGGCTCTGGCAGAAATACTTAAAATGTCCTTATCCATGGGTGAGGTGCTGGTGGATTGGAGAGTAGATCACTTTGTTCATTGTTTAAAGAAAGCTCCAAAAGTAACCTTGGAAATTATAGGTCAATGAACCTGACGTCAGTAATAGGTAAATTATTGGATGGTGTTTTAAGAGATTGGATATACAATTATTTAGATGGTCAGAAACTAATTAGGGATAGTTAACACGCTTTAGGCGTGTTGGGACATGATTAAACAATCTTGTAGAATTTATCGAGACAGTTAGAGGAAAGCTGACGAAGAAAAGGCTGTGGATGTTGTCTACATGGACTTGTAGACCTTTGATAAGGTTGAACATGGTAGGTTAGTCAGGAAGGTTCAGACGCTAGATATTCATGGTGAAGTAGTGAAGTGGATTCGACCATGGCTGGCTGGGGAAGCCAGTGAGCAGTGGTGGATGATTGCTTCTCAGGACTGTGACTAGCGGTGTGCTTCAGGGATCAGTGCTGGGATCATTGTTGTTTGTCATCTATATCAGTGATCTGGATGATAATGTGATAAATTGGATCAGCAAGTTTGCAGATGACACTAAGATTAGAGACATTGTGGACAGTGAAGAAGGTTTTTAGAGCTTGCAGAGGGATCAGGACCAACTGGAAAAATGGCCTAAAAAATAACAGATGGAATTTAATGCAGACAAGTGTGAGGTGTTGCATTTTGGAAGAACAAACCAAGAAAGGACATTCACGATAAACAGTAGGGTACTGAGGGGTGTGGTAGAACTAAGGGATCTGAGAATAAAGATACATAATTCCCTGAAAGTGCATCACAGGTGGATAGGCGTGTAAAGAGAGCTTTTGGTATATTGGCCTTCATAAATCAAAGTATTGAGTACAGGAGTTGGGATGTTGTGGTAAAGTTGTACAAGACATTGGTGAGGCCGTATTTGGAGTTTTGTGTGCCGTTTTGGTCACCTAACTACAGGAAAGATATCAATAAGATACAAAGAGTGCAGAGTAATTTTACCAGGATGTTGCCTGGACTTCAGAAACAGAGTTATAGGGAAAGGTTAAACAGGTTAGGATTTTATTTCCTGAAGCATAGAAAAATGAGGGGAGATTTAATAGAGTTTTTAGAATTAGGAGGAGGATAGACAGAGTAAATGTAGATAGGCTTTTTTCCACCTAGGGCAGGAGAGTGGGTTAAGAGTTAAAAATGAAACATTTAGGGGGAACAAAGGGCAACTTTTTTAACACAGAGAGGGTGGGAGAGTGGAACAAGCTGCCAACTGAAGTGGTGAATGCGGGCTCAATTTTAACATTTAAGAAAAATTTGGACAGGTACATGGATGCGAGTGGTATGGAGGGCTATGGACTGGGTACAGGCCAATGGGATGAGGCAAAAAAAAAGGTTCAGCACAGATTAGAAGAGCCAAAGGGGCCTTTTTTGGTGCTGTAATGTTCTGTGGTTCTATGGTTTTAAAGTCTTCAGAAGTCTATGCAATAAATTGACGTCAATAATTTGATTATCTGCACTCCCTTGTATTCTCTCCAAACTTTAAATGAGTTATTCAGGACTCACTACTGAAAATTTCCAGGTTTTCTCTAATTTCAGCCAACATTATGGACGGAAGAGGAGAGTTGGAGCTTTGGGCAAGATTAAAGCAGAACATATTAGCAAAGGAAGATAGTAATTGAGAATTCTCAGAAAGACCGAAATTAAGCAGAACCTTGTATTCAAATTTTCTTCTTGCTTGTGTTGGGAGTAAGCAGGAGGAATCTAAAGCGAGGGAGGATTTGGGGATGATTGCTGCTGCTGGACTTATGAGAAGGAGGAAGGTGGATGGGGACCAAGAGCACGGCTGAAAGGAGACTGGGAGAAAAAGAACAAATACTAAGGTGACGTTCTCAGGAGTACATAGGAGGAAGAAGGGGAAATCCTTGCGGTCAACAGGTTAGCAGGTATGATGATTGGCAATTGCTCGCAAGTCCAGGAAGATCCCCTCTGCTCCTCTCTCTCTCTCTCTCTCTTTCAATCTTTTTTATTATTAACATTTCATAATATACACAGCAGAAGGAGAGTATAAATAACACAATTAAAATGCTATGTCCAAGTCTACATAGTATGTATCAAAGATACATTTCAAAGAGTGAAAATATGGCAAATTAGAAATAATTCTTCTAATAAAGAAAAACAGATATAAAGAAATATTTATATTACATTTATAAAAATAACAACCAATAAATATATAAAATTTAAAATAATAAAATAATTTTAAAAATCTACTGAGCAGCCTATCCCAAGAATCTGTGAATGCTTTTAAAACATAGCTCTGATCCACACCTACAGATAACAAAATTGGCAAGATTATATTACATCTGAAAGGATATTATTCACAGAATAATGCAAGTTATATTCCATGAAAGTAATCAATAAATGGTTTCCATGTTTCATCAAATTTAGTAGTTGTATCTAAAGTACAACTTCTGATTTTTTTATAGATTTAAGAAAGACATAACATGAGAAAGCCATTGAAATAATGTAGGAGAATCAGAGTCTTTCCATTTAAGTAAAATGGCTTTTCTAGCTAATAGCACAGAAAAAGCTATAACTGGATATGCAGAAGTTGGTAAACAACCAACATCTGTAATTCCAAAAAGAGCAGTTAAGGGGTTAGGTTGTAATTGAATAACTAGGATCATTGATAGAGCTCCTCTCATATATCATACACAGCAGGTATAAATGCAAGTGTGCCAGGTTCCATCTTCATTTATCAGATTTTCTGAGCTCAGGGTAGCTCCAATAACTTTAAAATTAAATCCCTTTCGTAACTGCTATATGGCAGCATTACATTGAGGCACCCCACTTCTCACAGCCAGGCATGGCCACAACACAAACACACCAATGTACGAAATGCAGGCAAATGTGCTCGTAGTGGTCAGAGATTTGATTGTACAATGTTCACTTTTTAATTCCCCCGATGGCTGATTTTCCCCTGTCTTTTGTGGGGGAGGGGGTGTGGGGCCCTTGAAATTCTCACTAACATCATTAGTTACAACTAAGGTAAGAATAATTGATCATCAGCCCCTCTGAACAGAACTGCATCAGTTTCTTTGACAGATTAAATTGTCTATTGTCTGAATTGCTTTCAGATCAAGATTTGGGTCAGAATAAATTTCTATTATTTTAAAAGATTCATTTGAAAATTTAGCTTTATTGCTGGTTCTCCTACACTGACCTCAGTCATGTACTATTATTAATATACTCCATCAACCCTTCACTGCCAAATTCCAGATCTTGTCTCTGTATCTTCTTTTACTAAAGTTTATTTTGTATGTTTTTTTTAATGTGTATACTTTCCACGATACAGTCATTCAGAACCATTGCTCTTTTTTTTTGAAGGCTTAACAACATTCTGATCAGGAAAAGAATGTTTGAACTGCCACACTTTTGTAGAAATCAATCTTGTCATTTGCTGGTTTAAAATTGCAATGCTGCACCTTCACTTCTCACACATTTCCTTCAGAAGTGGAGCTAATCTTCAGAATAAATGGGAAATAGAGAGAAATAGAGAGTTATGGGTGTGAGGGAGGGAAAAATTAGATCATTGTGGAGCAGGTGTCAAAGGTTGGCACTACATCATGGGCTGAAGGGCTGTACTGTACTGTAATGTTCTACATTTGATGAACCAGTTTAATCTACAGTGAATACCCTTTAGGACCAAGTCTGCATGCAGGGATCAAGCTCCAAGATATGAGCAACTTGTTTACTCGTTATCTGGGCCTTCTTGCACAAGACAGATGCCCTCAATGAACATGCACAGATTGTACAACACCGGCCTTTAACAATAAAAGAAAAATGTGGATTTCTACACATAGGAAATGTCTCAGAAAAGTCAGGGATTGATGAGGAAATTTGTCACCACCTTCAATGCACCTGCCAGGCCTTAGCTCAATTGAGGAAACGTATTTTAAGATCAAAACCTCAGTTCTGGCACATGGCCTATCAGGCAGCAGGTGATCCCTATCCTTTTATGTATATCAGAGATCAACTCCAGCAGACACCTTAAAGCAGTGGTTCTCAACCTTTTTTCTTTCTACTCATGAACCACTTTAAGTAATCCCTATGCCATCGGTCCTCTGTGATTAGTAAGGGATTGCTAATGGGAAAGTTGAGAATCACTGCTCAAGACCCAATTGCTACTGAAATATTTTGCTTGATAAAAATTGTCATTAGCCCATTTCCTTTGGAGTTATGAAACCGTGCACATAACGAGTCAATTAGGAACGATTAAAACAGTGGTTTTCAAACTTTTTCTTTCCATCCACATACCACCTTAGGCAATCCCTTACTAATCACAAAGCACTGATGGTATCAGGATTACTTAAAATGGTATGTGAGAGGAAAGAAAAAGGTTGAGAACTTCTGGTCTATACTATTACATGACAATAAAAGAATCTTGAATCTAAAAAGTCATGGCAGAACCCAAAAAATGCAAGAGTGGAATAGAATCTTTGATCCTGAGAAACTTCCCAGAAATGTACACAATGTAAATACACAAGTTCTGCAATCAGCAATATCTCATGTATGGAAGGTAGTGGGTTCAAATCCTTCTTGAAAGATGAATACAAAACACTCCAAAAGAAGGTTGTTGAAAGATGCTTTTCAGATGAAACAATATTCAAAATTCAAGATTTTTTTACTGTCATGTTACAAAACACATGAAATATTACATGAAATTGACTTCATTCTGCTGTAAGACAGACAAAGATATGCCATCAGCAGAAATTGCCCACCACCCTTTACAGTCAGAGAAAGAGAAGCAAAAGAGGGTCTCCCCAGAGTCACTGATTGTCCGCGGATTCGCCTCCAACACTTCCGCAGCCTCCGTTCCTGCACAGACTTCAGTCCAAACCATAGGCAGCCCGAGTTCCAGATCCAAACCTCTGGCATGCTCAAGAATTCATCAGTGCCCTTGACACCCTTCTCGCATCCCAGTTCCGATACTTGATACCCCTTCAGCCAATCTCCAACTCATCTCTACCAGTCTGCAGCGAGTCCTTTGACAGCAAGTCGGCATCAGCCCATAGGCTGCGTGGTTTCCTCGCCTCGAGTTACCAATAGGCCACCTGTGTGTCTTCAGCTGCAGAAATCCTCACTGGTCCCCCATCGTCTTTACTGTCCCATAGGGTCGTCGTCTCCTCTGCTTCTCCATTTCAAATGGGGGTGGGGGGGTGGTCTCCCAGTTTCTGGTGCTCTGCACCAGTCTTCTGCTTCCCTGGGGTCTGCAACCCCTTGAGGCTGCTGCCGAACACAAGCTCCGCCATCTTGGGCCTAAACCCCTGTGGTCGCAGGATTTTAAAATAATAGGCCCATTTAAATCCTGTACAGAGCCGTTGGAAGTTGGACAGGGTGTGAAACTCTCCTTGACTGCAACAGTAGCAGTGTTAACATTGCAGCAATGCCACCATTTTTTTCAAAGCACAACACAGACATCCTGAGTAGCTTAATTGTAAACGATCCTCCAACATTACATTTCCCAAGTATATCAAGGAGAGTTCTCCCTGGTGCCCAGAACCAATAATACTTAAACTGATTATCTGTCTTTTTCACATTGTTACCCTGTTTTACAAATTGAGTGTTTATCTTACACCAAAAGCATTTTAACAATTCTTTGATCAGTGCAAAGCATTTGGAGTATTCTGTGATTGTGAATTTCAAAGATTTTATAATTTTGGTTCTAGGCCAACAGCTGGATACCTCTGAATCTGTAGTAATTGCACCTGGGCAGGCATTGAGCATCAACACTGAAATGGGCAGTTATTATTTGAACTCAAATCTTTGGCATTATGTCCTCAATTTTTATTTCCTTTTCAGCATTCCTTAACGGTCTCAGTGTCACTCTGGCTGAACTTTTATTTAATCATTTTTATGAGATCACATCCCTCCATTTTAATTAGCACCTTTAAATGTTGTTAATTTATTTCTACTACTCTACGCATACTGGCACTTTCATGCCCCACACCCGCCATTCTCAACAGAGACCTTATGGTCCCCCTCGGGGCGGGGGGGGGGGGGGTTGGTGCGCAGCATATTTAAGTAAAACCCTTGTTTTCTTTTCACCTCACGTAACATAATTTTTAAAAATGTTTTCATGGAGTCGGTAGGAGAGAAGTAGAGAAGAAACCAAAACTTGACCACTTCGCAGAGAAGGGGCCCCATAAACTTTGAGCAGAGTCCTGGGGTGGGGGGCATAGCCAAATAAAAAAGGTTGAGAACAGTTGCTCGATTTCCTTCCAATGTTTTCCTATTCTTCCCTTCATTTTCTCTCTCTTTCCGTCAAGGACTCAAGTTGAAATGTATTTAATACCCTGTGAAGTCTTCTGGGTAGTCTGAAGGCACTACATGCCTTTTTGTGATGTTGTGAGCTTTCCTTCTGTTAACTTCTCTGTCCATCTCTCAAGAGGCCCCGCTTCAGTCTGTGCTTACAATGTTAGGGGTAGAAGCAGAAGAAACAGATGTGTCAATGTTCCCTGGTGTTTAGTGAAGGAGTAGGGATGTATCCATATTCTCTGGTGGTTAATTAGAAGAAACTACACAATCAATATTCCATGCCTGAATGAAGCTGGTTCTTTCTAAATTCTGTTCGCTAGAAGGATGACGAGGAGAGAGACAAAGAGAGAAAATGAAAGGAAGAGAGAGAGGAAACATTGTTAAGCTTTAAATATATCATCAATATTGACTGGCTATATAATCATCTGATGAATGTTTCTATCAGTTGTAACTTTTTTTTGGCTCCACAGCTGTTTGTGAATTTCAGTGAAATTGAAATCTTGCTCTTAGTCGTAAAAATGAAACAAAACATTTCCAAGTCGATTTGTCAATATGATCTTAAAGATAATAATATTGAAGTTTAAAAATAAATCTTAACAGCATTACAAACATTACCTTTTCCCACCACATTAAGTTATTCCTTTATATAAAAAAACTTTAACTCTGGGCCAGCAAAGATTTTTGCAAGATGATCAGCATTTTCCACTGAAAAATCTACAAATGCTGGAATAAGCAGAAAATGCTGCAAAGATTCAGAGCAAAGTGTCGTCGACCTGAAACAGTTTCTCTCTGCACACATGCTGTCTGGCCTGCTGAGTGATCCCTGCACCTTCTGTTCTTATTACAGTATTTTTTTTTACGGCCTCTTCAATATTTGAAATAGTCAACAACTTCATTGGCTTAGAATAGGCAATCAATGATAGCGCAATAGCCATAATCATTTAAAAAGAAATCCCCCACCCAGGACCAGCAGCTTTGTGTTGCCTGCTGCTTTCAGACAGAAGCTTCAAGGCATTCAGCAACTCTGACATCGTTAGAGTTGACAGATCAGCCAATCACAGTGTCTGCATAAGTTTTGCTCAGGGGCCCTTTCCATACAGCAGAAATGTATGACACATCAATGAATACTTAAATACAACCAGGAATTTGAATTACATTTTAAACAAGATGCATTGGGCTGAACAAAAGCTGGTAATCAGTATAATCAGCTGAAACACCAAGTTTAAATGTTTTAAAAATATAATGTAGGACGTCAAGCGCTGAAGAGCTGGCTAACCCTAACCCTAATGTAGAAGAATACATTAAAATCCCACATTTATTTTTTTTTAAATCCTGCAACCACTAGGATCTGTGCCCAAGACAGCAGCATCTGTACTGCTCAGCGTATCCCAAAGGCTTACAAATTCCACGGGAACAGCAGGCTGACACAGGGCATCGGAAATGGACAGAACACCTACCCCCCACCCCACTGAGAAGAAGAAGAATGGGAATGACCCTACAGAGAAGGTGACCACAGCAGCGGAGAAGGTGACCACAGCAGCAGAGCAGTGAGAGACTCAACGGCTGAAGGACCCCTGCTGGAACCATTTACCAGCGATTGCTAGAACAGGGTGAGCTGACGCTGCAGGAAGCCATCAAACTAGCTAAAACTCTGGAAGTAGCCCTCTGCAACTTGGACTCTTTCTCAATTGACAACGCAGCTGCCGCATGGGGAATGTGGGCACCGGCATCTTGGGATGCAGGTTGCCCCACATCCTGACCTGACTATGGCTGCAACACCAGTCAGCTCCCAAAGTGCTACTTCTGAGTCCAGCAGAAACACCCCAGAAAGTGCTGACTGGTAAAGGATGTGGTCTATTCCAGCTGTAGGAAGAAGGGACACTATGCGAAGTTATGTAAATCCAAGTAACCTTCTAACCCAAGCAGTGCCGCATGCGGGCAATGGGGGCCGCCGTCGCCAGTTCTGACAGACAACAATAACACCGCCTGCACGCCATGGGTCCACCATCATGGTCGCAGCCATCTTACTACACCATGAGCCAGTACAGCAGATCAGACAGCAATGCTACTCTGGCTTCAGGCATGCTCGACCAAAACAGTCCTCATCAGCTCGCCAGGTCAATGATGCACATAGACATAAGTAGGCATAAGATGAGCTGCCTGTTCAAGAGCAGGAGCATGGAGAGCTTCATTCGCCCCAAAACAATGCAGCGTTGCTCCCTCGTGGTGAGACCAGTGAGCTACAGAATCTCATGGACTCAAAGTCCCACTCAGCAGAGATCTGCAGCAGTTGCGTGGTGACACTGATCATCCATGGTGCAGAGTACAAAAATTTTAAACTCCTTGTGATGCCACAGCTGTTCGTCCGTACTAATGGGGTTGCACTTTCAGTGACACCTAAGAGCATCACCATGGAATATGATGGGACACACCCCCACCCCCCATCTCCGTCACAGTCTGCAACCAACAGTTAGTAAACTGCCTCCCCTCCCCTCTGAGCGTATCCAACCAGTAACAAACGATCCACCAATCGCGTGTGACCTGTGGCTTCTCCACCCTCTTGGTCCGCCCCCCTACCTCCTTCGCCAACCTCACCCCCAATTGTAAGTCCGTTGCCACCATGTGCAGGTGATACAGCGCTGGGGACAAGACATATATCAAATCAGAAGTGAGATGGCTCCTGACTGAGGGGATTATCGAACCAGTACCAGCCCCTGGAGAGCTCAGGTAGTGGTGATTAAGAGTGGGGAAAAGCATCGAGTGGTTATCGTTTATAGCCAAACCATTAACAGGTTCATGCAAATGGATGCATACCCTCCTCCGTCCCCCCCACCACCCCCGCATAGCTGACGTGATAAACCAAATCGCCCAATATCAGGTATTTTCCACATTTGATTTAAAGTCGGCATAACATAGCTCCCTATTTATCCATAGGACTGCCAGTACACCACGTTCAAGGCAGATGGCCTCCTCTACAACTTTCTGACTCTCCACTTTCCAGAGGGGAGGGATAGACTGAATGATGGACGAGCATGGGCTGCTGTACACATTCCCTTAACTCAACATTGTCACTATCTACAGGACAATAATGCCATCCTCCTCCGGAAATTTCTCCAGACAGCCAAAAGCCTTAACCTCACCTTCAATAAAGATAAATGTGTATTCTGCACATCAAGCCTGGCTATACTCAGTTGCATCATGGAGAATAGAGTTATTGACCCCGATCATGACCACACGCACCCCCAGTTGGAGCTTCCACTTCTCAACAGCCTCAAGGCCCTGAAAAGGTGCTTGGGATTTTTCTCCTTTTATGCCCAGAGTGTTCCTAACAATGCAGATAAGACCCACTCTCTCGTAAAAGCCACCTCTTTTTCCCTGTTGGCAGAGGCCCATGAGGCCTTCAGCCACATAAAGGCATACCAAGGCCGTAATGCATTTTGTGGATGAATCCATTCAGTTCAGGTGGAGAGCGATGCATTTGACTTTGCACTGGATGTCACACTTAACCAGGCGGGCAACCTGTAGCATTTTTCTTCCGCATCCTCCATGGCCCTGAGATCCGGCAATTGTTCTTCGAGAAAGAGGCCCAGGCTATCATTGAGGTGGTGCGACACTGGAGGCCCCATCTTGCCAGCAAACAGTTTACCCTGCTGACTGACCAACGTGCAATCGTTTCCATCGACCACTCTACCTTCATCAGTTTTTTTTGTTCCCTACTCAGAAACTCAATTTTTACTCAAGAAGCACGATCTACCCCTTTCAAAGCCGTGCTGACTATCCCTGAAAAGAATGTACTTCTCCAAATGCTTGTAAAACCTGTCCCACCACTGACAAAGGCTCATTGGTCTATAATTCCCACGATTCTCCCCATTACATTTCTTTTAAACAAGGTGATCACATTTTCCAATCTACTGACACTACCCCAATGGCCAAGGAGGACACCAAGATCATTACTAATGCCCTTTGCTTCCTGTAGTAACCTGGGTAAATCTCATTCAGTCCTGAAAACTTATCAATCTTAATGTTGTTCATAAGAGCCAGTACTTCCTCTTTCTTAACCTCAACATGTTCCAGCACGTAAGCTTCTTATATTCTGACCTCACCTTGACCAAGGTCCCCCTCTCTGGTAAACACTGAAGCAATGTATTCATTTAGGACCTCAGCTACCTCCTCTGCCTCCTAGTATATGTTGCCTCCTTGATCCTTAAATGATCCAACCTTCACTCTTGTTATCCTTTTGCTCTTCACATATGCATAGAAAACCTTAGAGTTTTCCTTGATCCTACTTGCTAAAGCTTCTCATGTCTCCTCCAAGCTCTCCCAAGTCCTTTTTCTAAGTTCCTTCCTGGCTATCACATAATACTCATGAGCTCTTCCTGTTTTTTTTTTTTTTTTTTGCCTCCTAAACCTTCTGTGTGCTTCATTTTTCTTCATAACTAGCTGTCTCACTTCTTCGGTCAACTATGGTTCCCTGCGCAAATGGTCCCTAAAATCTTCTATATTTCTTGTGTTTATCCCCCCAAGAACATCTATTGCCAATTCACTCACCCTAGTACCTGTAACTTGCCCTTCCCCATTTCAACACTTTATGATTTTATCTGCCCTTGTTCCCTAAATGTCAGGGAGTTGTGGTCAGTTTGACCAAAATACTCTTGCATTGGGAGGTTTGTCACGTGACCAGGTTCATTAGACAATACCAGATCCAGTATGGCCTCTCCTCAAGTTGGCTAGTCCACATGTTGTGTCAGGAATCCTTCTTAGACACACCTGACAAATTCAGCCCCATCTATCCCTTGTGCAGTCAGGAGGTGCCAGTCAATATTTGGGAAATTGAGTTCTTGCATAACAACAACCTTGTTATTTCTGCACCATTCCAAAATCTGCCAATTTATCTGCTCCTCAATGTGCCAAGGGCTATTTGGGAGCTTGTGGACTACTCCCAATACAGTATTTGCTCCCTTCATGTTTGTGACTTCCATCCACATTGAGTCAGTCATCAATCCCTCTACAACGTCCATCCCTTTCCGCAGCTGTGATGCTAACCCTGATTAGTACTTCTACTCCCTCCCTCTTTTACCTCCCATCATGTCCCTTTTAAAACATCTCAACCCTTGTTTAGATTAGATCAACCCTTTGGCTATGGCCCCTTAGGAATCTTTTCAAAGTTTATGGGCCCCCTTCCTCTGTAAAGCAGACAAGTTTAGTTGGTTTCTTCCACACTTTTCTCCTACTGACTTCATAAAAATCATAAAATGAAATGTGCTCTGGCCCCCAGGGGAGCCATACAGTCCTGTTGAGAATGGCTGGATTAGTTTACTACCCATTTATGGATTTGTCAAGACTAACATTTAATTCATTAATTAAGTCACTTGTGTAACTAACCATAAGATATTAAGGTTATTTTACAGTGTAAATACTTTATCTTGAGCTCTGATGATTCCCCTTTAATCTCAGTAGAGAAGGCTGCAAACAAAGACACCTAAGAAAACATGTATTGGTTATGGCAACTTCTGGATTAATTATGAGTGTACAGATATATCAGAGTTCTCAATAGCTTCATGCAGAATGATCAACTCCACCCTTCTTCCTGTTGCAAGATCCAGGAAAACACGATGAAAAACTGCCTGCACCATTGCAAGTTTTTTAATGGTCTGTACTTTTTATTTTGCAAGTCACCTTTTTTGCACGAGGAGAACTGAATACTTATTATCTGCCTTTTGTAGTAATTGTCTCCTTTAATTTATTTCAGTCAATTTTCTCTTATAGTTTTTTCTTCACAAGTACCTGCTCTGTAGCAGCAAGAGTTTTGGTGCATGTGTACATTGTTGGAAATAAAAGGCAATCGATGTTTTACACCTGAGCCCTCTTTGGGAATCTTGAAAAGGTGGTGAGGGTGGGAGGAGAGGAGGGAGGATGGAGAGAGAGCAGAGGTGGAAGAGTAAGAGGTAAAAGGTGGGAGGGTAGAAGACGGAAATGATGGGGAGAGGGCGGAGGGCTGAGAAGGGTAGCTTTCTGATAGAAGGAGGAAAGGAAGGGGCAGGGAGCTGAAGGGAGAGAGGTAGAGAAAATGAGAGACTGCAGGAGGGGTTTAACGGAAATTGGAGAAGATGATATTGATGCCGTCTCGTTGGCAATTGCTGAAACAGAATACCAGGTATTGCTCCTCTAATTGGTAGATGGACTCGATTTGGCAGTATATAAGACCATGGACAGTCAGGGCTTATGTATTCCACGTCACATTACACTGAAAAAAAACTGAGCAATGTACTTTTAAATTGCATAAGTGAAAAGTAGCTCCTCAATGAATTTTCTATGTCAGAAAAAAAATACATTTTTCAAATCATTGATTATGTTTGTGGCCAAATGGACTCATATTAGACCAATACAACAATCCTAATCCACTCCAAAACAAAATTTAGCTTAGTCACAGACATCAACCTAGAAATTATAGCATGAAGCACTTGTTTTCCATGCGTAACATTTGGCTTGTGCTTGTTTCAATGTGATAGCGCCCATTTCTGGTGGAAGTCCACTGATTCATCCAATATTTTTGCAGAATCTTTTGCACATGGAACTCTATTAATCTCCCCCACAACAGCATTAATAATATATGACCTTACATTTTTTAAGTCCCCTTTAAACATGGAACAAATCCTGCAGCAACCCAGCATGGAGTTCTGAATTAAAGATTTCTCACTGAGATGTGTTGCTAACTGCATTTGCCTGGCTTTACAATCCTGCACATACTTATTACACATTACATGGGTCTCACAGCACATACTTTTCTTTCTTTGGCTTGGCTTCGCGGACGAAGATTTATGGAGGGGGTAAATGTCCACATCAGCTGCAGGCTCGTTTGTGGCTGACAAGTCCGATGTGGGACAGGGAGACACGGTTGCAGCGGTTGCAGGGGAAAATTGGTTGGTTGGGGTTGGGTGTTGGGTTTTTCCTCCTTTGCCTTTTGTCAGTGAGGTGGCTCTGCGGTCTTCTTCAATGGAGGTTGCTGCCCGCCAAACTGTGAGGCGCCAAGATGCACGGTTTGAGGCGATATCAGCCCACTGGCGGTGGTCAATGTGGCAGGCACCAAGAGATTTCTTTAGGCAGTCCTTGTACCTTTTCTTTGGTGCACCTCTGTCACGGTGGCCAGTGGAGAGCTCGCCATATAACACGATCTTGGGAAGGCGATGGTTCTCCATTCTGGAGACGTGACCCACCCAGCGCAGCTGGATCTTCAGCAGCGTGGACTCAATGCTAAAGTCTCATGAATTCATTCATTGGACAGAGATCTCTTCCTGAAAAACGAGTTTGTACCTTAGCATCACAGGGCAACTTGTGACAAAGGATTCAGTTCACATGGACGATCAGTGGGAGTGGGAAATGCTGTGGTCATGTGTACTGAAGATACCTGTATGTCCCATCTCCCACCTGCATCTCCCTTCATCACCATTTTCCCTTTGTACTCTGACTTGCTTTCGATGGATCTTATTGGCAAAATAAACCAGCAAAATCCATCAGGAATCCTGCATATTGCATTTCAGGCTGCAGGACTACATTTAAATTTCCCCAAAGTCACAATCATTGGTGTTGCCTGATTGAGATTAGGCAATCTAATTTCTAGGTAATGATGTTGCACTCTTTAAGTCTTCAGCACAAACCTGTGTGCTTTTCCTTCCTTCTGTTGGCAACCAAAGGCATGGTTTGCAGATTTTTCTTGCCTTTTGGATGCCACTACACAGTTTGATTTTTATTGGCCTGATTCTTTCACTGACCCCTCCATCATAAGACCTCCGCATTATCACAAGCTGCCATCATCCCAACCCTTCACCCCCAACCCCATCACAAATTCATATTCCATTGCTCAATAGATGGGATCATTTTGAGGCCAACCCAATGCACATTCACCTCCGTTCCGAGAATGCAGCAGGGAATGGGAGCAGAATGAAACCTACATCCATCAGGGATGGATTACACATTTAATTCTCATCACCCGACAATAGTTGCGTTCTAGTCTACAGCTACCATTCAATTAAGTTGTTTGGCAGATGGCTGAAGGATTAGCAACATTGATGAGATTATAATTCTGTCTGTAGTCTAAAATTCTAGATGCTGTGTGCTCTTTGGGAACTCTAGGATTCTGTACAATTGTAATCAGAACTGTTTAGCTACCACAATGGTTTAGTCTGCGGATCACACACAAAACGCCCCTTGTGAAGCTCCCCCTGTCAGAAGTGACTGATTAAAGAGCCCATTCTTCACTACAATCAGCTCAGTGAATAAAGCCCCGTTTACCTACTAGCTAATTTAAAGTATAGAACAAGTGACCTCTTAGTCATGCACACTGAATCACTGAGTGTCAGCCCAGTGTTCAATGTGCACAGTGGGGACATTCAAAGCAGAGTGTCTCACTGAGAACAGATAGGTATTGTGTCGTGCAGGGAACAGCAGCTTCACTTTTACTGTATCTGCTGCACAGTTTGGAATCAATACAGTCTGCTCATCGGCAAAAAGTGTCACACAAATCAAGCAGGTAATCATTGCCACTGTCTTACCAGGTCCATCAGGAAGAGGAGATTTTTCAGGAAGAGGGACTGTGGGGTTTAAAAGTTGTTCACAGAGCACTCTGCTCCAAATTGCAGTCAAGTTTCGAGGATAGAATAAACATTGGACCTTGCACACTGGCAAAGATGTTTGATTTTGACCAAACACACCAGGAGAGATAGTTGGTCAGAAAAATCAGAAGCTGAGATGGTTACACCACTCCACTGTGCTTGGTGCACTGAAGTAGACAACTGTTGTGTTGAGATCTGTTTATGTAACAACATTGGCAACAAACTTTAGAGAAAAAAAAACACTCAGCCTCATATCCTGATCCTGACCAATTTGGTTAGTATGGATATGTTGGGCTGAAGGGTCTGTACCCATGCTATAAAACTTTAAGATGCTGGGAATAACTTGAAACCCATTTGCTGCTGACAGAGTTTGACCCATTTGCTTCACTTCTCTGATCCCTTTCCAGTTGCATTCTGTTTCAGTTCTCCAAATACCATAGGAACACCCACATAAACAAGTAAGACAGAACCAGCAACTTGGGTTAAAATCCACTGCTGTCTGTACAGAGTTTGTATGTTCTCCTCATGACCTGTATTTTCTGGCTGCTTCGGTTTTCTCCCACCTTCCAAAACATACAGGGCTGGTAGGTTAATTGGAAGTAATTGGGCAGCATGGGTTTTATAGGCCGGAAGGGCCTTCTACCTTGCTGTATTATTTGAAAAGATCTTTATTGCAGCAGCCATTTTTATGGAAAGTTTAACTGGCATTAGTTTACAGAGGCATTTGAAACTTGCTATTACAGACATAGAGCACCATGTGCAACAGTAAAGAATGAAAAAAGGTTCATGGCTTGAATAATGAAAACTCAAAGATGCTATCAATTTGCTCAATTAACAGCTCTAATATTTGGGAAGTGCAGAAGTGAAGACTATACCATCTGCATCTTTAATATATATTTCACATTATCATGTCAGCTGCAGCACACAGGCAGAATAAAGTTTTCTTTCAGCATGCCCAAGTTCAGTCTAACCTCATTTTCTTTTGAAATATAGTTGCATTCCCAATGGAACTCTGAATAATCCCACACAGTGTGTCTATATTGAAGTTATTGGATATGAACTCCCTGTGCCAGATCTAACCTGGAGCAGGTTATTCGAGTTCGTTTTTTAGCACAAATTTTCCAATACTTTCCCTCGGACAATTCACTGCTAAATTTTGCAGTGCCAGGATTTCAGTAAATATTACGTAATAGTCTTTTAAAGTTAAAAAAAAGAAAGGAAAATAATGATATCCCAGAGAAATGAAATTTGAACCATGTGGACTCTGAAGTTTAACCCACACTTCTGACAGCGGTGGCTCTGGGACATAAGAGCTTTTATGTGTTTTGATGTGCTGTGTAGAACTTTCAAGGGCTGAAGTTTTAATGAAAGAGAGAACTGGGTAAGAAAAGATAGGAGCATGGCTTCTTGTGTGAAAAACCCCTGCAAAATCCCATGAAGTCCATGTAAAAAATATAAATGATTAACATACTGGATGGACGGCTGGGGAAGAGAAGACTAATGATGTTAAAAGCAACATTTCCAGCTACTTAATTGAAGGAGGGAAAAAAATGTATTTGAAAGGCAGGTTGTTACACAGTAAAACTCCTGTTATCCAGAATCACGCCTTAATTTCTACCTATTTATTTTCTCGCTGTAAGTTCGCCAATCCATGCAAAACGGAATCTAAAGCAACTGAACAATACATTTATCTGGCATGTACCAAACCCCATACCAGGGGTTTACTGTATCTATTGGTTTGGTCATCTGATAACCATACAAACATTGATCACAAGATATTACAGGGCGAGTGAATTTGATAGAATGGCAGCTTATGTGTTTGGCCTCTACAATCTATTGTGTGCTGAGCAAAGTTTATCTTGTAATCAATAAATAATGTTGATAATATCAGATTAGAGGATCACACCAGGAAATGCTCTTTTCAATTAAAACAGTGAAAGCAGATTTTACTATTGAACTGTGCATCTAATTTGCTTTTGTCTAATTTGCATTCAAGACAGTTCAAATGGAATTTACATTGTTCTAGTGCCTTTCTCCAAACTATTTTCTAAATCACACTATGGGACAATTGTAACCCACTCCCTGGGAGTCAGAGCCTACTTTGGTCAGCGACAGAGAGGACAACATTCTTTTGTTGCATTACTTGTACTTTGCTCACATCCTGTTATCATTGAATTGGAAATGTGGATGCAAGCAAAATTTATAACAGATGATGCCAGGAACAGATAATTTTTGAGATTGTAACGAAGATCAGGGTCAATTTAAAACATATGCGCTGCACATGAAATTCCTTCTCTGCAGATTTATTTTCTTAATTTGTTCACTTTTTGGGATGTGTGAGAAGTCGGCATCCTTGAACGTGAAGGTAGTCCCAAGGGAGAGGGCTCCAGGATCTAGATCCAATGATGATGAAGGAACAGTAACACATTTCCAAGTTGCGATACGTGCATCTTGAATGGGGAACAAAAGGTGTCTATGTTCCAGTACAGCAGCACCCATGAACATGGCGGCAGAGGTTACAGGTTTCAGAGATGGTATCCCAGCAGTCGAGGCAAGTAACTGCCATGCATTTTGTAGTAGCAAACAAAAGAACAAGAAATAGGAGCATAAGTACGCTATCCAGTCCATTAAGCCTGCTCCATAATTCATTGACATCATGGCTGATCTGATGATGGGCTCATCTCCACCTCCCTGCCTTTTCTCCATATCCCTTAATTTCTACTAGTATGTAAAACTCTATCCAACCTTGTCTTAACTATATTTACTGAGGCAGCCTCCACTGCTTCAATGAGCAGCAAATTCCACAGATTTACCACCATCTTGAAAAAGCAGTTCCTCCTCCATCCTAAATCTACTACCCTGAATCTTGAGTTCTCGTCTCCCCCACCAATGGAAACAACCTACTTACTTCTATCTTATCTCTGCCTTCCTTAATTTTTTATGTTTCTGAAAGATCCCCTTTCATCCCTGGAATCAACCTGGTGAACCTCCTCTGCACCACTTCTAAAGCCAGTACATCCTTCCTCAAGTAAGGACTCCAGAAATCCCTGCAGCTCACCAGTAATGTGTACAGATGGACCATAAGAAATATCAGTGAACAGTCACATTTCTGACCTTGGGGGTGGAAGGAGGGCATTGATGAAGCAGTTGGAGATGGTTCAGTGAGGAACATTGGCCTAAGGATCTCCAGTACTGATGTCCTGGGATTGGGATGCTAATCTTCAACAGACATAACCACATGACACTGAGGTCATTGAAGTGCTTCAGTTTTTACCAGGGTTTCTTGCTGTCACACTTAGTCAAATGTTATCTTAACAAGAGGGCATTCACTATCTTCTCTTTTCTGGATTTCAGCTCCTGGTCCATGACTGAACCAAACTTTAGCTGAGGTCTGGAATTGAGTGACCCTGCAAAATCTAAAATGTCCATCAGTGACCAGGTTATTGGTGAATAAATGTTACTAGCTTGCATGGTTTGCTGACAAATTCCATAATTTAAGAGGAGATTCACTGGGCAGTAAATAGCTAGATGGGATTTATCCTGTTTTTGCTAATCTTCCAGATTTAAGAGTAGATGCAGGGAGAGCTTTAGACTGGATTGGAGCACACACCCTCAGAACTCTAGCTGGGCCATGTAAATTTTGCTGCAACTTTTTAAAAATTACAATTTTTGAACTTAAGAAATGACTGATGGCCAAAGTTGTTCTGTGTGAGAAAGTTCAGTTAGGTAAAAGGATGGCAGCTCTCTTTTCAAGGATGAAGTAGTGGTGGACATAAACCGCTTGGGCCAGGAAATTGTAAATTATTAAGACTGGCAGAAAGTATAAAAAAAAGGAAGCTGGTCAAGAATATAAGGCAGAGATTGATAGGTTATTGATAAGCCAGGGCATCAAAGGTTATGGGCAGAAGCCAGGGAGTGGAACGGTGGGGAAATAGATCAGCTCATGTTTAAGTGGCTGAGCAGATTCGATGGGCTGAATAGCCTATTTTGCTCATATGTCTTATGGCCTTATGGAGGAGGAGGACGAATAGTGTCACTGCAGAAAGAGATGGGATCTGGGGATAACAAGGGCTAAAATGATAGTTCAGCCATGAGAGTGCAGGTTTTGGAACTTAGAGAGGAGGTAGGGGAGGTCTTAATGTAATGAGGGGATCATGAAGCTGGCTGTAGAAGAGGAATGGATGACTAGGCAACAATAGCCTAATAGTCATGGGTGGGGATGTAGGAGCTGAAGGCTTGAGGAGGTGTCAGTGAGCTGGAGTAGCAGGTGCCAGTTCAACAACAAAGCACACTGTTCTGGCTGGCAGGTTGGATGGCAATGCTGGTGATGGTATTGCGTGAACAACTGCTACAAGGTCATATGGAGGTAAGTGAGAGTGAAGAAGTGGTGTGTAATGGTAAGGTGTTCATTGTCATAAGTAAAATAAAAGGGTCTGCAGACACAATGGTTGAAGTAAACACACAATGCTGGAGAAACTCAGCAAGTCAAACTCTGTAATTTATCTATTTCAATGCAAGGATACTTGTAGGAAAGACAGAAGACCATAGAGAGTGAATTGGCATGTAGAATTATGACATTTGGCCATTAGTGAAACTTGGTGGCAGGACTGGCAGCTAAATGCTCTGGGCTTTAGATGCGATAGAATGGGGGGGGGGGGGTAAGGGGGAGGCGTGGCATTGCTCATTAGGGAAAATATCACAGCTGTGCTTAGGCAGGTCAGACCAGAGGGCTGTATCCACCCCACCAGCCTCCGCATCCCATACATTATCTGCAGAATTTTTAACACTTTCTACAGGATCCCACCACCAGACACAATTTTTTCTTATCCTCCCCTCTCGGCCTTCCGCAGGGACCGGTCCCTCCACAATACCTTCGTGCACTCATCTCTCCCCACTCATTGCACTTCTGGCACCTTCCCCTGTGCCCACAGGAAGTGAAACACGTGCCCACGCCTCCTCCCTCACCACAGTCCAATGCCCCAAAGAGTCCTTTCACATGAAGCAACACTTATTTACTGCATCTGGTGCTCCCTTTGTGTCCTTCTCTATATCAGAGAGACTGGGAGATCGCTTTGCTCAGCACCTCCACTCAATTTACAACCACAGTGACCTTCCAGTGGCCAACCATTTCAATCCTGAGTCACACTTCCATCCTCACATGTCTGTCCATGGCTTTGTGTACTATCCCACCCTGACCACCTGCAGATTGGAGGAACAGCACCTTATTTTCCATCTGGGCAGTCTCCAGCCACAAGGCATTAACATTGACTTTACTGCTTTCCATTAAACCAACCTAACTTTTATTTCCCCCTCATTCTTTTCTTGTCTTTCCAGTTCTTCCACCCACCCAGTCATTTCTCCTCACCTTCATTACTGCTGTCCACTGCCTCCTTCCTTCATCTATCATCTTCTGTCTTTGTCATCCTTCCTCCCTCCCATTCTTTTGTTCAGATGCCTGTCCGTATTTTCTCATGCTTTGCTGAAGGGCTCCAGCCCTAAACATCAGTTATGTATCTTTACCTTTGCTACATAAAGGCCACTGTTTGACCTGCTGAAGATCTCCAGCACTTTGTATTTTTTACTTCAAACACAGCATCTACAGAATTTAGTGATTTACTTTTAGTCACATGTGTGGCCTGTAGGATTGGAGGGTTGCTCATGTTGTTCCGTTGTTTAAAAAATGTTCCAAAAATAACCCTGGAAATTATAGCCAGTGAGCCTAACGTCAGTAGTAGGTAAATTGTTGGAAGGTGTTCTAAGATATCGGATAGAAAATTATTGGGATAGCCAGGGACTGATTATGGATAGTCAACAAGGCTTTATGTGTGGTAGTTCTTGTTTAACCAATCTTATAGAGATTTTGAGGAAGTTACCAGGAAAGTTGACAAAGGCTTTGGATGTTGTCTACATGGACTTGAGTAAGGCCTTTGACAAAGTCCTGCATGGGAGGTTAGTCAGGAAGGTTCAGACACTAGGTATTCATGGTGAAGTAGTGAACTAGATTCAACAATGGCTGGACAGGAGAGGCCAGAGAGTAGTGGTGGATGACTGCTTCTCAGATTGGAGGCCTGTGACTAATGGTATGCCTCAGGGATCTTTGCTCCAGTAATAATTTCATCACTGTGAGTCTGAGAGTGCTACACTGTAATATGCCTCAGGAGGTAATAGGTGGAGAAAGGAGGGAGGGCACAGCAGCAAGCAGGTGGAGGAGGGATGGAATAGAGATGGAAGAGGTGGAGAGCTGAGGGAAAGAAGGGAAGGGAAAGGAATGGAGGGAGAATGGAGAGTAGGTTACCAGAAACCAGAGAAGTTGATGTTAATGCCTTCTGATGGAAAATGTGGTGTTGTTCCTCCAATTTACAGGTGGTCTTGGTGACATAGTACATGAGGCCATGAACAGAAATTTTAGTATGGAAGTGGGTCGGAGAATGAAAATTGTTGGCCACTGGGATGTCCCTATCACAGATGTGGACAGAGTGAAGTTGTTCAGTGAAGCAATCTCCCAGTCAGTGCCCTGTTTGGGGCCCCGAACTCTAGTGAGGGAGGAAATGTGGATGCATGTGGCACTTCCTGTGGCCACAAGGGAAGGAGCCTGTGTGGCGGGATGCGGATGCAGGTGGGGTGGGGGGGGGCAGGGTGGGGGCAATGTCATGACAAGACGTTCACAATGTGTCATTCTAGAGAAAGTAAGAGGTGTGTGATTCTGAAGATGAAACACAAGGTCTACAGTCTGGGATATTGACTCATAACCAAAGAAATGGCTGTTTATCATAAGATCAACATCAAGATCAAAAGATCACAAGATATTGGACCAGAAGTAGGCCAATCAGTCCAATCAGTCCATTAAGTCTGCTCCGCCATTCTATCATGAGCTGATCCTTCCTCCCACTCAGCTCCAACCCTTGGTCTTCTCCCTGTAACCCTTGATAACATGACTAATCAAATATCTGTCAATCTCTGCCTTAAATATATCCAACGACCTCACTCACTGTGGCAATGTTCCATAGACT
This sequence comes from Narcine bancroftii, assembly GCF_036971445.1. NCBI lineage: Eukaryota > Metazoa > Chordata > Chondrichthyes > Torpediniformes > Narcinidae > Narcine > Narcine bancroftii. The sequence continues at coordinate 39,525,014 of NC_091470.1, forward strand.
CACAACCCTCTGTTTTCAATTGATGCCCTTTTATTGAGACCTGCCATTTGCTATTCACAAACAAACATTGCCGTTATCAGCTAGTTTGACCACCCCTTGGTTCACACAAGGTTGCTTCTTTCCATCCCATTACACGCCACCTCTTTTGTTCTTTCCATCACCCCTCCTTTCTACCCAACTTGATATTCAATTTATCCCAAACTTCTATCAATTCAGATGAAAGATCATTCACCTTGACTGTCTTTCTCTTCACAAATTCTGCCTGACTTGCTGAGTATCCAACACCTCTGTTTTTTATGTCAAATTTCCAGTATTTTGCTTTAGGACATTCTCTGGTGAATTCATAGTGTCAAGGATTATGGAAATCTGATTGGAAAGTCGAGTCGGGGACCTGATTTGATTAGCTTTGACCTTGATGAATGGCAGAGCAGGATTGGGAGATCTGTTTGCCTATTCTCCTATTTCTTGTTTTTCTCCTCCTTTACCAATTTATATTTAATTGAACTATGTAAATTCAGTCTGGTCCCACTACTATTTTATGCATCTCAGTAAAATTGGAGCCATTTCTTTTTCAAATATCAGGCCCCAGATGTTTGAGACTATTTGGCTTGCTAAGTTGCATTAATGAGAAATATATCTTCTTGTCTCAACACCTTATCCAAAGCTTTAATATCCCCCAGAGTAGATCATAGATGTACAGAGTATTCTGAATAAATCCTCACTATCACAAAGCAAAATTGTTTCATTTTGCTTTATAAATAATTCTCCTGCAATTAGAAGATATACGCCTCTTTGCTCCAGTAATAATTTCATCGCTGTGAGTCTGAGAATGCCACACTGTAATAAGCAAGGTTTTATTTGAAAATCAGAAAAACCCATACATGCAGGAAATCTGAAATTTGGGAAAGATAGAGAAACTGTTCACGTTTCAGGTCAGAACTTGAGTAGCTAACGTGAAACGTGAACCCCATCTTGCTCAGCTGACCTGCTGAGTGTTTCCAGCACTTTGGGTTTTTAAGTCCTATTTTTCCATCATCTTTAATTTTGTTTCCACAAGTATAGGCATATTTGCTACCCTGCTTAATCAATGCATGTTTTAAATCCTTGACAACCTTTTGCAAATGGGACCCTTTTCCCTCCATAACATTTTGATTCAGTTACCATCCTCTGCAGTCGTCAACTCTGCATATAAACTTGAGATGGTGTTTACCATTTTCCCAACAGCTGCATCAGTGAGATGAAAAGTACTAAAGAACAAAGGCATGGTACCAATCACTGCAGGAAATCACTGGCAGTAGGTGACCGTGCAGAATTAAATCCACTTCTCAAAAATGCAGCAGCTTGCAGTCAGATACCTTCAGAAAAAAAATTGTTAAATCCCAGTGAACCAACTTAGACAAGGACATTCTACTGGAGAAACACATGAACTGCAAATGAAGGAATCAAAGAAGAAATAGTTGAAGGGTATCCAACTGAAGAGCTGGTCTCATCCATGTAGAGAAATGGTCAGCCAATGTTACATGTGCCCACACTTCCTCCCTCACCACCATTCAGGGCCACAAACAGACTTTAAGCAAAGCAATACTTCAGTGTGCAGCTACAGAGGTCAGCTACTACATCCAGTGCTCCCACTGTGGCCCTCTCTACATCAGAGACTGGACACAGACTGGTAGATCGCTGTCCGCAGAACTCTTGTGTATTGAGCCAATGTTTTGGTCTAGACTCTGCCTTCCATAGAACAAGAGTGCTAACTAAAAGGTTCAATTACATACTGCAAGCTTAATTGGCCAAGAAACAATGATGGAGCTGATCAGGTTAATGACAACGAATTACCTAATTATGGGGCCACGTTCTGCAAGATAGAAAATTTTAAAACATTTCTTTAATTTTACAAACTTTCTTGTATTATTTTAAGAATGAAAAAAATTATATTATAAAAATATTTTCTTCCAGATCCAGTGCACACTGATGAACCAGCATTCTCCTGGGCAGTGGCATTGATGAAATGCAAGGTGTTGCTTTCTCTCATCTGACATTGAAAATTAGAATTTTCCCTACTTCAGTGTGCTACTAAAAATGGCAATGGCATTATCATCGTTGAGACCCAACTATTAACATAAGAGCACATGAGATAGGGGCAGGTGTTGGCATCTGCCCTGTCAAGTCTGGTCCATCACTCACGGCCGATCTGGCTGTGCACACATTTCCTCAGTGAGGCAGCCTCTACTGGTTCCTTGAGCAGAGAATTCCACAGATTCACTGCCATCTGGAAGAAGCAGTTCTACCTCATCTCTGTATTCCTTCAACTTCCCTGAATCTTGAAGTTATGTACCCAAGTTCTATACATTTTGCAAGTCATATTTGACAAGAAACCTATCTGAATTAGCTGTGTATAATTATAGCAGCTCCGAGTTCAAAGAGCCTGTGGCAAATAACTCACCTCCTGACACCAAAAGTCGTCCCACTGTTTGCAAGGCACGAGTTGGGAAAGTGATGGAATACTCTTCACCACTAGATGAGGGCTGTGTCAAGAAACTAGATTCAAGTCGAGAGGAGTCACATGATGGAGTAGTGGCCGGTAGGAGAATACCAGCCCTCTCCAGAAAAGAAGAAAAAAAGTGAAGAAAAAGCAAAGCCCCAGATACACAAACCACAACAAATAAAAAATAAAGTTGTGGAGAAAATGGCACCTAAGAAAGAAAAGCCAAAAACAATGGGAAGAAAAGAAGAAAGAAGAGAAAGGTGAAGGCCTGACCTGCACGAAAAAGCAGGGACCCGCCATGGAAAGAGGAGCCCGCTCCCCGAGGTTAGTGGAAACCCCACAGGGTCGCGACCCACCAACCGCGGGACAGCAAAATTGGCTCACTGAGCCAAACAGAGGTACGCAACTGCGCATGACAGGGAGAACACCGATGGGAGGGGGGATCAGCTGTGGAGTGAAACTCCACAGCACAAATAGCTGAGAGATGCCCGACAGCAGGGCTCCCAGCTGGAAGATAAAGAAAGCAACGGGAAAGGGAAGGGTGAGAAAGAAAAAAGGAAGCAAGAGACACAACAGATAACCAGCCCAGAAGAAGAGGACCAACATCAAGAAAACTTGAAAAAAATACCCAACAAACTGAGACAAGCAGCTCAACAAGAAAGTCAGAAGAGACACAGATACAAGGAAGAGAAATAGAAGACACAAACCCAAGAGCAGACACAGAGGAAGAAGAAGAAGAAGAACACCAAGCTCTGCACAGAGGAATAGGAGGTAAAATGAATGGACAGTACATAGACAAAAAAAAATTTCAAGAACAAATGAAAGCATTAAAAGAATGATTGACAATAAAATTTAGTGAAATGAAAAGAAAAATGAAAAGTACAGAAGAAAAAGTGAGTAGAATAGAGCTGGTCATAACAGATGTAGGGAAAGGATTAGAAAATGTGGAAGAACGTGTAATGGCGGTAGAAATGGAAGTGAACGACTTAAAAAGAAAATTGGAAGAAAGTGACAAAAAAGTTAAAGATTCACAAGAGCCCGTTAGATCAGAAGATGGATATAATGGAAAACTATAGTAGGCAAAACAATATAAAGATAATAGGCCTTAAGGAAGATGAAGAAGGCAAAGATATGAAAGCATTTATAAAAGAATAGATCCCAAAAGTCTTGGGAATGCCAGAAATGCAGGAAGAAATGAAAATAGAAAGGGCACACAGAATATTAGCCGCGAAGCCACAGTCACAACAAAAACCAAGATCCATTTTAGTAAAATTTCTGAAATACACAAGAGAAAATATATTGGAGAAGGCAATGAATAAAATTAGAGAAGACAAAAAAACCACTGGATTACTAAGGTCAACATTTTTTTTTTCTATCCAGACATAAATTTTGAGCACCTGAAGAAGAGGAAGGAGTTTAACACAGCAAAATCGATCCTATGGAAGAAAGGCTATAAATTTATGTTAAGATATCCAGCGTTGCTTAAAATAGTTATCCCGGGGGAGCAAAACAGACTGTTCTCAGATCCGGAGAAAGCACAAGAATTTGCAGAACGCCTGCAAGACAGAAAGAGAGATGAAGAGATGTAACAAGAACAAAGAATGATGACAAACTACATATAAAGATGTAAAAATAATGTATAAGAAAAGGGAAGTAAGCAAGTAGGGGGGAGGAAAAACAGAGGAGGGGTAAAAAAAGAAAAAAGAAAAAGAGAAGAAAAGAGGGGGAGATTTGTTGTAATGTGAAGATAAAAGTCTTTTCTGGAGGGGGATGGGTGGGAGAGAATAACAGTCACTGCGAAATCAGTTGACACTCGCGAACGGGTTCGTAATCCGAAGGGAGAGGGGAGTTGTGGTTGCTTGGCAAGGGACAAGGGGTGACTCAGGGGGGGGGAGCACTTGGGGTTAATGGAATTTTAGATGTGGGAGTGGTTGAAGTATTTTATGTTTTAGAAGTGTTGTCATACAGTTCGTTCAAAAAAAGAAAACTGAGAAATGAAAATGGGGAAAAGGGGAAATATAGTGGTGAGGAAGCGGAAAAGAGATGTAAACAGAGTATGAGATGGCCATGTTGAACTCTATGACTATAAATATTAATGGAATACATAATCAAATCAAAAGGAAGAGGCTATTCAATTTACTGAAAAAAGAAAAAATAGATATAGGATTCGTGCAGGAAGCACATCTAACGTAACATATATAACATAACATAACAATTACAGCACGGAAACAGGCCATTAGGCCCTTCTAGTCCGCACCGAACCAAACACCCTTTTCTAGTCCCACCTCCCTGCACAATGCCCATAACCCTCCATCTTCTTCTCATCCATATACCTGTCCAACCTTTTCTTAAACAATACAATTGACTCCGCCGCCACTATTTCTCCCGGAAGCTCATTCCACACGGCTACCACTCTCTGAGTAAAGAAGTTCCCCCTCATGTTACCTCTAAACCTCTGCCCCTTAATTCTTAACTCATGTCCTCTTGTTTTAATCTTTCCTCCTCTTAACGGAAATAGTCTATCCACATCCACTCTGTCTATCCCTTTCATAATCTTAAATACTTCTATCAAATCCCCTCTCAACCTCCCACGCTCCAAAGAATAAAGACCTAATCTGTCCAATCTCTCCCTATACTCTAGATGCTTAAAACCAGGTAACATTCTGGTAAACCTTCTCTGCACTCTCTCCACTTTGTTAATATCCTTCCTATAATTAGGTGACCAGAACTGCACACAGAACTCCAAATTAGGCCGCACCAACATCTTATACAATCTCAACATCACCTCCCAACTCCTATATTCCATGCAATGATTGATAAAGGCCAGCATACTAAAAGCCTTCTTCACCACCCTATTCACGTGAGTTTCTACCTTCAGGGAACGATGTACCGTTACTCCTAAATCTTTCTGCTCTTCTGTATTCATCAATGCTCTCCCATTTACCACGTATGTCCTATTCTGATTCTTCTTACCTAAATGAAGCACCTCACACTTATCAGCATTAAATTCCATCTGCCATTTTTCAGCCCACTTTTCTAAGCAGCCCAAATCCCTCTGCAATCCTTGAAAACCTTCTTCATTATCCACTATTCTACGTATCTTAGTATCGTCTGCATATTTACTAATCCAATTCACCACCCCATCATCTAGATCATTAATGTATATAACGAACAACAATGGGCCCAATACAGATCCTTGAGGCACACCACTGGTCACTGGCCTCCAACCTGACAGACAATTATCCACTACCACTCTCTGGCCTCTCCCTTTCAGCCAATGTTCAATCCATTTGACTATCTCAAAATTTATACCTAAAGACTGCACCTTCCTAACTAACCTTCCATGTGGTACCTTATCGAAGGGCTTACTAAAGTCCATATAGACAACATCCACTGCGCTACCCTCATCCACATTCCTAGTCACCTCCTCAAAAAATTCAATCAGATTGGTCAAACATGACCTTCCTCCCACAAATCCAGTTGAGTGCTCCTGATCAGACCCTGTCTATCCAGATGTTTATAAGTACTATCTCTAAGAATTTTCTCCATTAATATACCTACCACTGACGTCAAACTTACAGGCCGATAGTTGCCAGGCTTCCTTCTTGAACTCTTTTTAAATAACGGAACCACATGCGCAATGCGCCAATCCTCCGGCACTATCCCCATATCTAATTACATTTGGAAAATTACCGCCAGAGCCTCTGCTATTTCCTCCTTCACTTCTCTCAATGTCCTAGGGAAGATCCCGTCTGGTCCCGGAGACTTATCCACTGTTATTCTTCAAAAGCCCTAAAACTCCACCTTTTGTAATCGCTATATTCCCCATATTTACCCAATTTGCTTTTTTTTATCTCACATCTCCCAATATCCTTCTCCTTAGTGAATACCGAAGAAAAGAAACTGTTCAATATCTCCCCCATTTCTCTAGGCTCCACGCACAGTTTTCCGCTCTGATTTTCTAAGGGACCAATTTTGTCTCTAGCTTTCCTTTTACCATTAACATATTTGTAGAACTCTTTTGGATTAGTTTTCACCCTGCTTGCCATAGTTTCCTCATACCTTCTTTTAGCTTTCCTAATTCCTCTCTTAAGATTCCTCTTACATTCAATGTATCTTTCAAACATCTCCTTAACTCCATGCTTCTTATATCTAATGTACGCCTCCCTTTTTCTTCGAACCAAGTTTCCAATATTCCTTGAAAACCACGGCTCTCTCAAACCTTTTGCCCCTCCTTTTAACCTAACAGGAACATAAAGCTTTTGCACTCTCAAAATCTGATCTTTAAAAGACTTCCATCTCTCTACTACATCCTGCCCATAAAACAAATTGTCCCAATGCACACCCTGCAAGTCCTTTCGCATCTCCTCAAATCTAGCTTTTCCCAAATCAAAAACCTCAACCCTTGGCCCTGACTTCTCTCTTTCCCTTTCCATAATGACATTGAAGCTGATGGCATTATGATCACTGGACCCGAAGTGCTCGCCAACACTAACCTCCGTCACTTGACCCATCCCATTTGCCAACAGTAGATCTAACACTGCTCCTTCTCTGGTCGGCACCTCTACATATTGTTGTAAAAAACTATCTTGCACACATTTCACAAACTCTAACCCATCCAGTCCTTTCACAGAATGTGTTTCCCAATCGAAATGTGGAAAATTAAAATCTCCCATAATTACAACCCTGTGCTTATCACAAATATCTACTATCTCCCTACAGATTTGCTCCTCTAGGTCTCGGTCCCCTCGGGGGGGTCTATAATACACCCCTACAAGTGTAACCTCTCCTTTCCTACTCCTCAGTTCCACCCAAATAGCCTCCGTGGAAGTGGAACACAAGAAATTAAGGAGAGACTGGGTAGGGCATGTATTGGCAGCATCATATAACTCAAAAGCCAGAGGTGTAGCTATATTAATCAATAAAAATGTACCAATCAAAATAGAGGAGGAAATAATAGATCCAGCAGGGAGATATGTAATGATAAAATGTCAGATAAATTTTTGAATTCTGGAATTGAAGAGGATCAAAAGTTTATGCAAGATATTTTTTTGAAGATTGTAGATACACAGGGGAATATATTGATAGGAGGGGAATTTAACCTTAATTTGGATTCAAAGACGGATAAAACTGGACAAAAGACAAACAGAAAGAACAAAGTAGCGAAATTTATGATTAAATTAATGCAGGAAATGCAGCTTTTGGATATATGGAGGAGACAACACCCAAAGGAGAAGGAATACTCATATTATTTGAGTAGACATAAAACATACTCAAGGATTGACCTATTCCTGTTGTCAGCCCATATCCAAGGGTGACTTAGGAAAATGGAATATAAAGCTAGATTGTTATCTGATCACTCACCCCTGTTATTAGCAATAGAACTGGAGGACATCCCACCAAGAACATATAGATGGAGATTAAACTCCATGCTACTTAAAAGACAGGATTTTAGAGAATTTATTGAGAGCCAAATTAAAATGTACTTTGAAATAAATACGGAATCAATGAAAGACAAATTTATATTATGGAATGCAATTAAAGCATTCATCAGAGGGCAGATAATAAGTTATGTAACTAAGTTGAGGAAGAACTACAATCGGGAAATAGAACAGCTGGAAAGGGAAATAGTAAGTACAGAGAATGAACTAGCAACAAGGGAAGATACAACAAAAATAAGAGAATTGGCGGACATAAAAATAAAATATGAAACACTACAAATGTATAAGGTGGAGAAGAACATAATGAAAATAAAGCAGAAGTATTATGAGCTTGGAGAAAAAACACACAAAATACTAGCTTGGCAGCTTAAAACAGAACAAGCTAAAAGAATGGTATTGGCATCAAGGAAAAAGGACAAACAAATTACATATAACCCAACAGAGATCAATGAAAATGTTAAGGAATTCTATGAGCAATTATACCGAACTGGGAACAAAGGGAAGGAAGACAAAATAGATGAGTTTCTAGCTAAAATTGAACAACCGAAATTGCAAGAAGAGGAGCAAAACAAATTGATAAAACCATTTGAAAAAGAGGAAATACAAGATATATTAAAAAAGCTACCAAACATTAAAATGCCTGGAGAGGATGGACTCCCAATAGAATTCTATAAAACATTTAAAGAGTTACTAATTCCTCCTCTCCTGGAAGTAATGAACCAGACAGAAGAAACACAAAGCTTGCCAGATTCATGTAAAACAGCAATAATTACAGTAATACCAAAGAAAGGAAAAGATCCACTAACACCCAGCATCATATCGACCAATATCTCTACCTAACTCAGATTTTACAATAATAGCTAAACTATTAGCAAACAGATGGTCGACTGTGTACCAAAAATAGTAAAACTAGATCAAACTGGAATTATTAAGAAAAGACAAACAACGGACAATATCTGTAAGTTCATTAACTTAATCCATGCAATACAAGGAAACAAGATGCAGAGGAAGCCTTTTACAGGGTAGAATGGAATTATTTATTCAAAGTATTACAGAGGTTTAACCTACCAGAGAAATATATTAATTGGATTAAAGCATTATATAAGGGTCCAATGGTGAAGGTGACAGTAAATGGATATATATCGAACCAATTTACATTAAGCAGGTCAATTAGGCAGGGATGCCCACTATCTCACTCACTGTTCGCTTTAGCAATAGAACCATTGGCAGAACTGATAAGAACAGAAAATAAAATAAAAGGGATAAAAATAAAAGAGAAGGAATATAAAATCACTCTATTTGCAGATGACACCTTAGTATACTTAACAGAACCAGAATTATCAATAAAACAATTACATAAGAAATTGAAGGACTATGGAGAAATATCAAGGTACAAGATGAACGCGAATAAAAGTGAAGCGATGCCAATGAATAATGCGGATTACACAAAGTTTAAAAAAGTATCACCATTTAAATGGCAAACACAAGCAATCCGATACCTAAGTATGAGATTAGATAATAATCTAGGCCATCTATACAAATTAAATTATCAGCCATTAATGAAGAAATTACAAGATGACTTAGAACATTGGAAAGATTTACCACTAACACTGATAAGAAGGGTAAATTTCATTAAAATGAATATCTTCCCAAGGATACAATACCTATTTCAATCATTACCAATTCCCTTAACAGAGAAATTCTTCAATGAGCTAAAGAAAATAATAAGGAAATTCTTATGGAAAGGGGGGAAACCGAGGATAGCACTAGATAAATTAACAGAATGGTACAAACAAGGTGGTTTGCAGCGACCAAACTTTAAAAATTATTATAGAGCAGCACAATTAAGATATCTATCAGATTTTTATCAAACAAGGGAAAAACCAGATTGGACCAGGATAGAGCTAGATAAAATAGGGGAGAAGGTACCAGAACAAATACTTTATAAGTGGGATGAAAAATTGGTGCAATATAGAAGTTCACCAGTACTGCACCATCTGCTCAACATTTGGAAAAAGATTCACGTAGAAAGGAAAATAACAAATTAGCAACTACCAAAATTATTTTCACAATAGATAAACTTTCCTTTAGAGAAAGGGAGAGAAAAGGGATTAAAAGAATAGAAAATTGTTTTTTGGGAAATAATTTATTATCTTTTGAACAAATGAAGTACAAATATGGAATAACTCACGGTACAATGTTTGCATACCACCAACTGATAACCTATTTAAAGGACAAATTGGGAAGCAGACTTAGGTTACCAGAAGGAAGCAGCTTTGAATATGTGATTACAGACACAATAAAAATTAAAAGATTTATAACAAACATGTACATCAAGCTGCAAGAGAAGGATAATGATGAAATAAGCAGTAAACCCAAACAAAAGTGGGAACAAAATCTTAACATAAAGATAAAAAATGAAATATGGGAAAAGTTATGCTCTGGAACTATGAGAAATACAATAAACATGAGGTTATGCATGATACAATATAATTGGTTACACAGGCTCTATATCACACCCAAAAGGTTAAATTAATGGGACCCAACAGTATCAGATAGATGTTTTCACTGTAAGAAGGAAATGGGAATAACAGTACATGCAATTTGGGCATGTGAGAAAGTGGAAAAGTTTTGGGAAGATCTAAATCAGGTATTAAATAAAATCACAAAAAGCAACATACCAAAAAATCCAGAGATCTTTCTTCTAAGTAATATAAGAAATAAAGAATTAGGCCTCAAACTGGATGAAGCACAAAAAAGATTTATTATGATAGCCTTAGTTGTAGCAAAAAAATGTATAATGTCAACCTGGAAATCAGAAGAGAGCCTGAGAGTACAGCAATGGTACATGGAAATGAATAAATGTATTCCATTGGAAAAAATAACATATAATTTAAAAAATAAAGTCACATTATTCGAACTAATTTGGGAACCGTACATGGAACACAAAAGAGGGGGCCTACCGCAGACCTCCACCCCCTAAAATGATAGAATGAAAAGAAGACTAAATGAACTGACCCAGTGTGTAAAAGTAGCTGACACATATTTCTTGTTTATTTTCATTGTGTGATGACATTGTTGAATGGGTTTATTGTATATGTTGAACGTTTAATGGGTTTGGAGGGGGGTGGGAAGGAGGGTGGGAAGGGAGGGGGGAAAAAGGGGAGAAAATGACACTGTATATATTCAAGAGGGAAATGTTTGTGTGTATTTTGATTAATATGGTTCATAGTGTGAAAAATTAAAAAAAATGTTAAAAAAAAGAAACCAGATTCAGGTCAAGGCAAAGTCCATGAATGACTCATAACTTTAAGCATTCACACCCTCCATTAGCAGTGTACTGTTGCTGCCTTGTGTTCTTTCTACATCTAAACCTGCAACCTCCGGCACCAAGATGGAAAGGGGAACTAGACACAGAAGAATGCCATTACTCATAGGTTTCCCTCAAAGTCATACACTATCCTAACTTACAAATGTATCACTGTCACTGGAGCTAATCCTTTAGCTCCTCACCCAGCAGCAAATGTGTAATTTCACCTGAAGGACAGTAGTGATTGAAGAAGGCAGCTCACTGTTATCCTGCAGCCATTCTACATGTTAAAAGGCCTGCTGTGGACATCTCTGTTGACAGGTGAAATTTATTTTTGAGTTCCTTTTTCCAACAATTATATTATCCATGTATATTCTCCTAATTAAGAATTTTACTCCAGACAAATACATTTCAGGCCAATTTACCAATCTTATTAAGAGAAAAAAAAATACTGTAATGTATTTGTATCTCTGCTACATACTGAGAATCCTTTCCGAGCTCTGCGTGACTATTTTTCATTCAGCCTATCTGTGAATTCTCTGACTCCCCAGGTAGTTTGTAACACCTTGTCCATCACTATCACACTTGTCCCCCTTCCTTGTTTCCCTTGACCTTTGTGCTGACCCAAAACAATCTTTGGTAAATGAAAAAGCCAAGTGCAATACACGAAGTATTGGAGAAACTCAGCAGGTCACACAACATGCATAGAAAGGCAGTCAACGTTTTGCACCTGAGCTCTTCGTGGGGAACTTCTGTGTATTGCACCAAAACAATTTTTTTTTTAGATTCTTCTATGTAAAATATTTTCCTAATTATTGCACTCTCAGTGTATAAAACACATCTGTTCTCACCTGATTGTCTTTGATTATAGCCTGCCATCACCCTAAGCTAGTTTTACCACACATTCTTCTCTTGAGTGTGTGGCAAGCATGGTCTCTCTTTGCTTTAATTCACTCTTTAAGAATAAGTCATATTCATACCATCACACAGTCAGAACGACCAATGGTCCTCTTCCAAATCCTCTAACCTGCTAATGGAGGGTGTGAATGCTTAAAGTTATGAGTCATTCATGGACTTTGCCTTGACCTGAATCTGGTTTAGGCCACTTGCTGAAAATGATCTTGAGAAATATATTTTAAACATAGCTCCAATGACAGAAGTGCAGTGTGTTCCAACACTGGCAGCCTTTGTTTATGTGATGGTTCAGTGAGTGAAGCAATCACAAGATTTCTGTGCATGTTGATGGGTATTTCAGTGGAATGTTGTTTGGTTTATCATGTATTTTAAGCATGAACATAACATCTTCCCACCTGCACTTCACTGGGGCCATGGAAGATGTTTGGGAACAGGTTGGAAAGTGCTTCCATTTTATTGCCAGGATATTGACTTGCAATGACATGTGGGAGCAATGTTGAACCAATTTCACGACCATATTTTGTAAATCCTGTGCACAATAGGAAACTTCTTTTCAGATAAATGGAACATTGGTAGTTCAAAGTGGAGCAGCTTTAATCAGAAACTTCAGAATATATGTCAAAGTATGTTCATTGGATTCTGATAGAAAGTTAATTATTCTTGAAGCCAATGGGCATGGTTTAATAAAACAATAATTACTGGGTTTCTTTGATGCAATGAAAATCCTCTGACTTTCCCAGTTCTTCTTTTGTGGCTCAATATTTTCAAAGCTTTTTAATCCAGTAATAAAATTTAGATTTTTCTTTGAAAAATCTTAGGATGACTGAATAACAGTGTGCATGTATTCTAGTTATTGACACCTAAAGTTAGCACACTCCCTCACAAGGCAAGAAGATCCATCACTTGGACTCTTGGGTAATGGGGATCAAATGAGCACCGCTCATACCAGAACCTTCACAGACCCAGAACAAAGATGGCCTGGTTTCCCTTCTGTTCATTTCTATGGAAAAGAAACCAAGTAGAGTGCACCACCTTCATGGCATTGGCTTTGCAATGTGATCCGGATGCCCCTGATGACAAGCTGGTGGTTCTGCACAGAAGCTTCAGCAAATCAGTGCAGTCAGACTTCTACTCCTGCTGCCGTGGATCACGCTGCATGTGGCATCTGAGCACAGCACTAAGCTGAAGGGCTGTATGTATTTTGGAACAGGTCCCTTTGCTAGATACAAGGTAGGTCTATGTAGCACAGTCCATTAGGCTGGCTATGCACATTCTTGTACATCGAGCACAGTCCATTCAACCTTTTGTACACACTGCTGGTGCCACCATGGGATAACTGCAGACCCTTCCACAGTTGGGTGTGAAAGATCCCCAGCCTCAATCTTAATTCTTCCTCCTTCCACAGATGCTGCCTGACCTGGTAAATGTTCCCAGCACTTTGTTTATTGCAATGTTCCATTATCTCTGTTGCTTTTATGTATAAGGTCATCATTTTGAGATTACAGAAATGTATTTTAATTATTTCTATTTAGACGTACTGGAAGTCTGTTCAAGCTGTCAGCAGGTTGTCAGTCCAGAGCCAAGACCCTAGGCCATGCTCTCTGAGGCTGAATCACTGCTCACAGATCACGCCACTTCATGAAAGACCGAAGGGTGGCAGAATATTCAAATCTATATGGTTGTCAAAGTCAAGAGAAAATGCAGGGGTAATGAAAATATCCATGGTTTTATTTGCATTCCAGTATCTAACCTTTTAAGTCCAATCATTTAAATCGAAGCTCTGAACCAACCAATGTTCTCTGAACTTTTGTGAACTACAGACCTCAGGTCAATCAAATCTTATTCATTCTTTGAACAATCAGGCTGATCATGCACATTACAGTATCTTTATTTTCTTTAATTTTTAGACCTCAAAACAATCGACACTCTGGAGCTAATGTTAAGAAATGATTCTACATCAGAATATCTATTTATCCATTTTATCAAATTGTTTGTCAGGAATGTTTCTGCCAAATCAAGAACCAGTGCAACAGCAAGTTGAAGCTTCTTACAAAATGAAGCTGCTTAGAGAAAGAGGACTGCTAATTTGGGTTTCAAAATCAATATGAATTCAAAGAACAGAATGTTATTGCCCGTGTATTCATTTCATTAGTCCAGTCACCTTGTCAAGGTGCAGCATTCTCATTAGTTTTAACAATAATGTTCTCACAGAATGAAATTTTGTCTGCTTTCTATAACTAGACACATTGTCAAATATTTAAACATCACCCTGCCATATCTCTTGACAAAAGCCAGTGCTTAGATCCAGAATAGTTATGTCCCATTATGATCTGTATACAGCAGTATAGACATAAAAACCTGGTCTAGCCAAACCACATGAACGTTCAATAACCTACATTAACCTACAATAACCTACATGGAAAATTAATTCAATTATCTCACTAGAGAAGTGCACACAAGATTACTTTTGCATTTAAAGTGATTAAACCAATCCTGCAGAAAATCATACTTCATTACATAATATTTTTGAAAATTATTTGAAAGAATATCACTGTCCAAACTTAGCATTGAGTTCACAGCACATCTCCCTAACCAGTGCAGTAGATGGACTGCAGTTGGGCATCAGCAAGCACTTGGGTCACTAGCCCCAATTCAGCTCATTTTGGTGACATAATTCCACCCCTCCTCCCCATCAATTCTCACCTTTCCTCTCTCATCCAGATCTACTTTACACCTTTTGTCTATCGGTCAGTGCTCCTCCCCCAGCCATTTCTTTCCTCGCCACTCTTTTAATTCAGACTCCTGCCTGCTTTTTACTCGCACCTCGAAGAAGGGCTCAGGCCTGAAATGTGTGCCATATATTAACTCTTGTGAAGCTAATGAGACCTGCTGTGATCCTCCAGCACTTCTGTGTTTTTACAACAATTGTAATAAGACTTCCAATGGCATGAAGCAAGGCTGTGTTCTCGCACCAACCCTCTTTTCAATCTTCTTCAGCATGATGCTGAACCAAGCCATGAAAGACCCCAACAATGAAGACGCTGTTTACATCCGGTACCGCACGGATGGCAGTCTCTTCAATCTGAGGCGCCTGCAAGCTCACACCAAGACACAAGAGAAACTTGTCCGTGAACTACTCTTTGCAGATGATGCCGCTTTAGTTGCCCATTCAGAGCCAGCTCTTCAGCGCTTGACGTCCTGCTTTGCGGAAACTGCCAAAATGTTTGGCCTGGAAGTCAGCCTGAAGAAAACTGAGGTCCTCCATCAGCCAGCTCCCCACCATGACTACCAGCCCCCCCACATCTCCATCGGGCACACAAAACTCAAAACGGTCAACCAGTTTACCTATCTCGGCTGCACCATTTCATCAGATGCAAGGATCGACAATGAGATAGACAACAGACTCGCCAAGGCAAATAGCGCCTTTGGAAGACTACACAAAAGAGTCTGGAAAAACAACCAACTGAAAAACCTCACAAAGATAAGCGTATACAGAGCCGTTGTCATACCCACACTCCTGTTCGGCTCCGAATCATGGGTCCTCTACCGGCACCACCTACGGCTCCTAGAACGCTTCCACCAGCGTTGTCTCCGCTCCATCCTCAACATCCATTGGAGCGCTCACACCCCTAACGTCGAGGTACTCGAGATGGCAGAGGTCGACAGCATCGAGTCCACGCTGCTGAAGATCCAGCTGCGCTGGATGGGTCACGTCTCCAGAATGGAGGACCATCGCCTTCCCAAGATCGTATTATATGGCGAGCTCTCCACTGGCCACCGTGACAGAGGTGCACCAAAGAAAAGGTACAAGGACTGCCTAAAGAAATCTCTTGGTGCCTGCCACATTGACCACCGCCAGTGGGCTGATAACGCCTCAAACCGTGCATCTTGGCGCCTCACAGTTTGGCGGGCAGCAGCCTCCTTTGAAGAAGACCGCAGAGCCCACCTCACTGACAAAAGGCAAAGGAGGAAAAACCCAACACCCAACCCCAACCAACCAATTTTCCCTTGCAACCACTGCAATCGTGTCTGCCTGTCCCGCATCGGACTGGTCAGCCACAAACGAGCCTGCAGCTGACGTGGACTTTTTTACCCCCTCCATAAATCTTCGTCCGCGAAGCCAAGCCAAAGAAGAATAAGACTTCCTTACTCCTACAGTCAAATCACCTTGCATTAAAGGTTAACATACCATTTCACCACTTGATTGCTTGTCTAATTGCCTTTGGCCATATATAGATCCCTTTGCACATCAACGTTACCCAGTCTCACCAATGAATTTGGCTTGTCTGTTCTACACAGTAAAGTGACTGATATCATATTGCATTTGCCATGATCTTGCCCATTCCCTCAGCTTGTCTTCACTTCATTTCCTTTATAAATTCTGGTCCTCCCTGGTTCTGAACCTTCAGCAAACCTAGAAATATAACTTTTGGTTCCTTCAGCCAATTCGTTAAGAAAATACATTGCAACTGGCTGGGACTCATATTTGCCACCCTCCAATTCACAAAACTTTATAGAACTTTAGAAAATGGAAACAAGAGCATCCACTATCTCCATAATCATTCCCTTTAAAACTCTGGGATGACAACAACTGGACCCTTGAGATTTTTAGCTTTCAAACTTACTAACATCCCCTGTACTAGTTGTTGACTAACACTCATTTCCTTTTGCTTCTCATTCTTATATGATTCTTCATCTATGTTTTACAGAGTTTGTTTGCCTTCTTCTGTGAAAATCTACAAATCCCGCAGTTTCCAGATATTTTCTCTATAAAATAGCTCATTCCCAAGTTCTGTGTGGAAAATAAATCTTAAAACAGAAATCATAAACTTTTGGAGAGTTTACAAATAATTTCAATAAAGAGGCTAAAATTTGTTGCATTTATCTCTGCCATCTGTATTTCTCTGCCATTGGTAAAAAGGATCAATTCAACACATTTAGACAAGTAAATACCTTTAACTTGCTGTGGTTGAAACCTCTGATGATGGTAGGATGGCACCTTACTCCGTGGTAAACAGTGATTTTCAACAATAAAACCCAAAGGAGAGTGGGCCTCCCCAGCAGAACAGACAAGGGCAGAAAAGGAATGAATTTTGAAGTACCAAACAACAAGTACTGTGCCTCAAAGAGCATAAAAATATTCAGGATGGGTACCTGTGACAAGGAAGCTGCATGTGCCAGCACCGGCCTCATTCATGATGCTGCAGTTGTAAACTCCATAGCTGTCTTTGGAGAGATTGTCCACCCTGATCTGCGTATAATCCTGTGACTCAAAGCGTCCTGTTAATAAAACCTTATTTCCCAGTTTCCACTCAAAGGTCAGCACACGGGTTGGATAAGCTTTCAGCACTTTGCAGGTCATGATGATGCTTTGCCCTTGACCCTGCCGCATCTCCAGAAACATAGGCTCCACACTTGGGGGATCTGCAAAATGGACAAACAGACTTGGGTCACGGCAGGTTTGAGTCTCCATGGTCAATAAAGAATTTGCAAAGACATTGCTTATCAATAATTGCTTTCTCTTCAGAAAGCTGAGTTAATGGACAGACTATTATCTATAACACACATATCAAACTCTGGCCCGCGGGCCAAATTTGGCCCGCGATATAATTATATTTGGCCCGAAAGATCATTTTAAAAATGCATTAGAGGTGGCCCGCTGGCCGCCTCCCCAGTATAGAAAATGGAAACAGTAATACAACAAATTCCAGAATGCATTGGCGTCAGCCTGCTAATTGCCCCCACCTCCTCTGTTTACGTTGCAGGGTCTCACCGTGGACTCTGGTTTTGGGGCCTGGCCGGTGTCAGGGGAAGCCAAGGCCGCTTCCCAGCGCCCGGAACCGGAGGCCTCGGGCCTGACCTCGCCAGGACCATTGCCCACTCCCCCTCCCTGCCGCAGGCTGACCCGTGACTCACGGTGACGGGGCCGCTGATCCGCCGAGATGCCGCCCTGCAGCGAGAGCCGATGCCCCCACACTGTCGTTGTCCAACCCGATCGCCCGCAAACCCCGCCCTCCCGCACACAGGCCTGAGTAAGTATTATGAACTTTAATCTCAGGATAAAACGATCTTCCAATAGTTTCATGTCACAGTGATAAATATATTCCTGGTTAAAAATGGTCCTGCACCTGGGTACAAGCTCATTAGGCATAAAACTTGAAAAGTGTGTAAATCAAAGGATATCTGTACCAATGGAAAAAGGGCATGGCAAATAACCCTGCTAGAGTTCATGCCCACAATCAGTCACCCATTTGATTGTTTCAGGAATCATGTTATTCTCCCACATTCTCAATAGCCCTCAGATTTTACTATTCGACAGCACACTAGCAACATTTGACAAATCCTCTATAGAGAAATATTATTTATTGAATATTTTATTTCTCATTTGTTAATGCTTCTGGAAAGAGTTTATCCAAAGCTATTATTAAACATTTATTTTAATAAGAAAAAGTTTAACGTTACATATGTTGAAAGAAGAGAAAACATGCAGATGTTGTTGAAAATTTTCAATAAATATTTAGTTCGGCCCTCGACTTAGTCCAAGTTTTTAATTTTGGCCCTCCGTGAATTTGAGTTTGACACCCCTGATCTATAATAACCAATTTGTCCACTTGCACTGGATCTTTTCAGAAATTAATCATGAAACTGAAAGAAAGACTTATACTTTTGGAGCATCTCACAATGTAACAGCACCGATTCACCACAGCTTACAAACAAATAAAGAATGCACTCACTCGTTTTATTCAGCCACACCATGAAGTCAACTTTCTTTATTATTCACTCGTCACATCATTGCATTCTTCAACTCCCCAAACACCACCCAGCTAAACTCCTCTGATCTTCTCATTGGCTCACTGCCACACGGGTGATCCTTACACTCTCACTCTCCTCCTCCCATGGCTGAAATCCATCATCCTAACACACCCGCACATGCACGCTATTGCTCACGCGCGTAGCGTCACTTATGCCATCAGTGGCGGCCGGCACCGATCGCGATAAAGGTAAGTACGCGGCCACGCCTATTAAGATTCTCAAAATGTTCCCAAAACAATGAATCAGACTGCTCAAAGTAACAGCTTCAAGAATACACACACTGGTAGTAATATGCAAATCAGCCATCAATGTCTAGCAGAGAAGAGATTTGTTACCCAAAGGAATAATGTCACAGATTTAATTGTTTATTTTCAAAGCCCCACAGGTTAGTAATCATTTGCAAATCATCATCAAGAGCTGGAGCAGCTTTGCCATTAACTTTGCAAAATAAAACTTCTCACCTTAAACCTCATGATGATCCTCACAAAGCTACTGTATTTGCAAGTTAATTGCTGATAGGTTGTCTATTAAGAGCACCACAGAAAAGTTAAGAAAAATACTTCAAGAAATATGTATCCAAAAGCCCCTTCACACCCAACTGGTGCCTTGTTAGGTTTCTGCACTATCTCCCTGCCAGATTAGCTCCGATTTCTTTCAATAATTGGCTGTTCCTCATCCATTCCTGTATTCCTGCTCTGTGCCCTCTACCCCTGCATAATTTAGGTGGTCTGCACATTTGCCTGTTTAATGACCCTCCCCCCCCCCCCTACTGTATTTCCAACTTTGTGTTCGATTCCATTGGCACATTAGCTAAAACCCTTCATCTGATCAGTACTCCTATTCCTATACAGGTATTTGCTAGCATACAACGTCAGAGAAAATAAAGAGATTATAACCTTGGAGTCATGCATTTTACTTTGCCACCTAAATTCAAAATGACAACATTACCTCAGTTTGCCTATATCATCAGTACCTAAGTGAATTCGGACTTGTCAGCCACAAACGAGCCTGCAGCTGACGTGGACTTTTTACCCCCTCCATAAATCTTCGTCCGCGAAGCCAAGCCAAAGAAGAAGTGAATTACAACCACTGACTGCTTAACCTTCCTTTGAAGATCATCTGCAACTGTAGTGAGACATCTTTGACTGGGGCATCAGATTATTGATTGAAGGCATGGTCAATAATAGGTTCCATGATGATTGAGAGCAGATTGATTCATTTGCCAAACTGGAATTGTCTTGCTTTTTGTGAACAGAGCATATCTTGTCAAATTTCCATATTGTTGGGCAGATGCCAGTTTTCTCTATGCACTAACAGTTCTCCTGGAGGCACACACTGTTCTGGAGTGCAGATCTTCAGTGCTAGGCTGTAACTTGACCTGTGCTTCATCCACTCCTGTCAGCCATTCTTCAACATCACATTGAATGAATTGATTTGGCTGTAGTCTGGCTTTCATGACATTGAAGATTTCATTCCATTACGGTCCATTTGACACTGCTGCCTGTATGTGATTGCAAGCGCTTCAGCTTGCATGATAGAATTTGTATAATGAGACCTTAAAAGTTGGACATGGGATGTAATAATGGAGAAACAGCTCAAGTAAATAATGCCACTGATAATTTCATGAGGAATGGTGAGAAATTCTGAAGAGTTGGTCTAGACCACTGGTTCTGATGCCAGGAAAATACTCTCAGGAGAACCATATTAAAGATTTTCCTGAATTAACACCTATTTAGGGGAAAGCAACATGCACTATTTCAGGCAAGAGGCAAGATAAGATATAATCATTCAATTCAAGGATGGAGGATACTCCAACAGCATCAGATAAATCTGCAGGATCAACACTGGTTCCACTGCAAGAGTAAAGAATATGACTGCATTAAAATAAGACAATTTGTATATATGTTAGATTGGTGTTTTTATAATCTGGAAACAGTACAGAATAATTCAGCCATGATGCAAAATGACACCAATACCTAGCCTGTCCAATGGTGATGCACGACTTGCTGAGTTCCTCCAGCAAGTTGGTTTATGCTCCAGATTTCAGCAAGTGCTGTCTCTTGCGACTGCAGTGTAATTGTTGCTTTAACTCTTTCACCCTTTTGTTTTGTGACTTGTGATTAACTGCCCTTTTGGGTACAGTAAGTTGCAGCAAACCAGATTGTGGCAAACCCTTGAATAAACTATACACACATTGTTTCTGCTCTGTGTGTCTCACATGTATAAATCTATACGCTTCACAATGGACCTCACTAAAGTTACTGTTAGAACCCATTGACCGCACATACAAACCCTTGAGACCACATTTTATAGTTGCTACTTGATCTATGCTAATATGGCACCACAAAAAAATTGATTCTTTGACCGATGACTCACTTTTCTAAGGTCTTAATTGTAGCATGGGGTGAGCTTTCCAGTTCATTGAGCATGAAGTGGTTGAATTATGTGAGTGGGTTACATTTAAATCTCTATCTTACTCCCTCCTCTTCCTAGTTTTGTCATAGCCCATCTTAATTTGTGTTTTGCACTCAAATCTATCCTTCCATTGATTTTATCAATCTTCCTTTATTTGTATTCATTTGGTATGCTTTCAGCTATTTTATTACAGCAAAGTGTTTGGTAAATCAGGCTTTTATTTTGTTGGTTTACAGCTAGCAGAACAAAGAGTCCTAAATCTCTCAGCATGGGCAATACTTAAGCCCAGCTCTCCTAAAAGCTTCTTATATCTATGTCATGTGAAAAGGCTAGACCAACTTATCAATGTATTCACAGATATCTTCAATATCTCACTCCAGCAGGATATGGCATCCACCTGTTTCAAACAGGTGTCAATCATACTGGTGCCCAAGAAGAGTGTAGTGACCTGCCTTCATCAGAAGTGATGGATTGTTTTGAAAGGTTGGTGTTGAAGCATTTCAGCTCCTGTCTGAGTGGTGACATGGATACCTTCTAATTCACCTATCGCAGCAAGAGGTCAACAGTCTCACTTGCTCTACACAAAGCCCTGGAACACCTGGACAGTAAAGATGCTTTCATCAGGAATGCTCTTTATCAATTACAGTTTGGCATTGAACACCAACATTCCCTCAAAACTGATCAGCAAACGCCAAGACCTGGGACTCAACACCCCACTGTGTAATTGCATCATTGATTTCTTCACTTCCAGACCATAATCAGTGAGGGTGGGTGAGAACATCTCCTCCACAATCTCCATCAGTACCGGAGCATCCCCATTGTTACTTCAACAATTCTTAAGGTCCTCTAACTTGTTGTCCAAATACCAGCTCAAAAGGGCTAAAGCCTAATGTAACAGACTCTCTTACTGCAAACAAAAGCAAATAGACACATTCATGAGCAAACTTAAGCATCCAAATTCTGCAAAACAATTGAATTAGATAAACAAACTGGGCCAATGTTTTGTTTGAAGTTACCCTCACAAGAGTCGGCTTGTACCGTTTCATGGGTCCTTAGGAGTTCCATCAACAACCAGTACCGCTGGTGAAGGCTGTTCCTTGCTAAAAGACAAGTTCTCACATTAAGGTTTTTACATGTTAATGTGGCAACTCTGTTTTTTATGAAGTGTTTCGGGATAATGACAAATCCTTACTCTCAGGTTTAACACCAGAACTCTGGTCCACTAAAGAAGAATGTAAAGCATTTGGCAGGTCATCACAACCTGAGTCTTGTTTTGGACTTTCATAGATTCCGGTCTCTTTTAAATCAGTCTGCACAGCAGCATCTGCACTGGCAAGCTTCTTAGCCAAAGTTCGCCTCACTGCACAAGCTTGATATATATTAGAATCTGTCTTTGTTTCATCAATGAGTGGCTTAGCTGTCAACCTCACTGCAGGAACAACTTCATCCTCTGCTAGGCCATTTCCTAATAACAACAAAACTTTCTCCACTGGTAAACTGGATCAGATCCCTATAGTAACAGGTTCATTAACTAATTTTGATTTCAACATTATCAACTTCGGATCACACCCCCACCCCCCCTCCCCAAACCTCAATTCAAATTTTTTTCACCCACGGCAGTCTTATTGCCAAACTTCAAAACACTGTCCAACACAAGTGACTGGGCAGTCCCAGTATCTTGAAGAATTTTCACTGTCACTTGTGGTGATTCTTCCTTTACTGAAACCAAACCTTCTGAAACAAAATATTTGAATTCATCCCTAATATTACCAGCAGAATTTTTTCTAAAAAAAAAATTTGTGTTTCATCTCTTTGAATATCGGCATCTGGCACTGCCTCCTTTTCTCTCTTTTCTTCAGATGGAACAATTTGCTATCATGTGACCATGTTTCTTACAATAGTGTCAAAGGGGACCCAAAGGTTTTTCCTTTTCTTGCCTCCCTTCTACTTTACCCCAAGTACTACTTCCCGCTTTGTTTTCTAACTGACTTGGATAGTCCATATTACCCTTTGGAAGGTTCTACTTGGCACAAATTTAACATTGTGAGTTGAAGCATACTCATCCGCTAACCAAACAGATTCCTGCCAAGTTCCCACTCCCTTTTTATCTAAATATGCTTTTATGTCATTAGGCTCTGTTACAAGTTCTGTTATAGTCATCATTTATAGCCTTTGACATATGAAAAATCCATATATGACTTGCTCTTCAATATTCTCAAATTCCTGATTTTTTGTCTATAAGCTTCTGTAATCATTTCATAAGAACAGCTTGCTTTACAGTATCATAATCAACAGCTTGATAGATTGGAAGGGCAGAGTAAGCCTCCTGGGCTTTCCTTTTTAAACACACTTTGTAACATAAGGGTCCAATGGTCTTTTGGCCATTTTAAACTCACAGCAACTTTCTCAAAATGCTGGAAGTATTTCAATCTCAGCATCATCAAATGGAGGAACTAATCTAAACTCCCTGCTACTCATAACCCTCTCACTAGTATGAGAAGGTGGAACTCCAAGTGTAGATAAATTTGGGTTTGGTCAAACTTTTATAAACTAAATCAACGCACCATTTAATAGCGTATTCTGGCAACACTTTCCCTTTTTGTGCAATTAAAGCTCATGTGTGACCTAATGTGCCATGGACTAAATTACATCAAGAGAAATAAAAAGAAAGGAGGGATGCAAGAAGCTGGAGGGGGCAGAGAAAGTGGGAGAGGTGGAGAAACAGGTAGAGGGAAAGACAGGTAGCTGGAGAAGCTGTTAGATGGGAGGGGTTAAAGCAAAAGTAGTAACTGATGGACAGATATCTGTTCCATTTCAATTGGCGAGGTCTAGTAGACAAGGCTGTCCCTTATCCCCAGCTGTACTCATTTTAGCTATAGAGCCATTAGTAGAGGTAATTAGGAGTGACTTAGAAATTAAGGGGTCAGGAAGAGTATAAAATTAGTTTATTTTCAGATGACATTTTAATAAATCTGACAGAACCGGAGACTTCTTTACAGAAACTACATCTAAATCCGAAAGAATATTGTTAAGATTTCAGGTTATAAAATAAATTGGAATAAAAGTGAAATTATGCCCCTTACACAAGGGGCTAAGGCAGAAATATCTCCTTATAAATAGATTTTGATTATAAAAACTATTATAAACAATAGAGTTGATGTGTAGAGAGGGACAATGTTATTCCAGCACTGTTTGAAATTGGAAACAAAACCTTTTGAAATGTAATTTACTGCATTGAATCCAGACTCACAGTATAATTCCAATGAAGCGGCTTGAGTGATCCAGCAGTAATTAGTGACCCTTGATTGATCATCTTCAGGAAGAATGCCCTACTTTTAGTTCTGTGCCACAACTTAATGCTGAAAAAGGCAGTGCATGATGCACAGAAAAAAATCAGCATCTAATTGATAGCAATTTGGTTTGCCGAATGAAAGAAATTCTCTTCATTCTAAAATTAGTTATCAGAAATAGTCATTTTTCTGTGGTAGTAATTATTTTTAAAAGGAATCTTAAGATGCTAAATTGATCATCAGTTTATTATATTTGAGTCTATTTATAAAATGCCTAGCTTCAATTGCTTGTGACCTTTTAACTTAGACATTAAGTCACATAATTGTTTATTCACAATGTATTCATTGCAACTTTTATTTTCAAAATAAGAACATGATCAGCATCACAGCAGAATGTGCTGGTTCCCATCTCAATTTCTTCCAATTTCATGTGGAATATTCTGCACAGACTCACTTCTATGATCACAAATAATTCAATAACTTAAAGTTGAATTTCAATAATATCATTTATTATTTGATCTCCCATTAGATACAAGGCCAAGGCATAGTTGATAAATACCCATCTTAAAAGGAATTTTTTTTTTAGAATTGTAATATTAAACAGACAAAAAATGTCATCTTATTTTAACCCATCTGCTTGATCGATTTGAACAGAAGATGATAGTCACTTTTTCACTGAAGTTAAAAAAAGAATCAGCCAATTTCTTTCTTATGGTGGAATGGTCATTGTGCTTTTAGTGGATACTTATACAAAAATTTCCTCCTTGCAATTTTTTCCTCCCTTTGTATTCAATGCAAACTTGCTCAGTGCGTGAAATTATATTGCTGAATCAGGGCTTGTTTTTATTGCAAGCAATAGATTTGACTGAGACTGTGCTGATTCAGATAATTCACTTTTCTTTTAATGCTTGTGTTTAGTACTGTAACACATAATAAATTAGTGCTGCGTTGCTAGAGGCACATTGGCTCAGCTGAGACATTAAAATGAGGCCCTCTTATTGACCTCGTAAAAGGCAAAGGTATCCCAGTAATATTTCAAGGAAGAGCAATGGTTTCCACTTCTGCCCTTGCTATGTACTAATTGACATTTTCATTGCAGCAATGCGACAATAAATTTGAACTTGAACTTATTCTGGCAGCACTTTCCCTTTTAGTGCAATTAAAGCTCATGTGTGACCAAATGTGCCATGGACTAAATTACATCATTGTATGGTCTCAAGAGGAATACAAAGAAAAGAGGGGTGCAAGAAGCTGGAGAGGGGCACAGAAAGTGGGAGAGGTGGAGAAACAGGTGGAGGGAGAGACAGGTAGTTGGAGAGGCCATTAGATGGGAGGGGTAAAAGAGAAAAAAAAGAACAGGAATAAGGAGAGATAGAGGTGGAACGTGTAAAATTCGAGCTAAGGCTGTCCAGGAATATGATGTGTTTTCAACTTTATGTTTGGCCCTACCCTGGCAGTGGATGAGGCCCAAGACAGACATCTTGGTGTAGGAATACTGATAGGAATTTAAGTGGTTGGCTACAGGGTGTTCCCACAGACAGAGAGTAGGTATTGGGCAAAGTAGTTACCTAATCTGTGTTTGGTCTCACCAATGCACAGAAGACAACACCGAGTGCATTGAGTACAATAGATCAAGTCGGTCAATGTTCTAATCCTACACCAGCACCATTCCCCAACTCTTTCTCCACTACATCAATGCGATCTCTTATATCTATGTACAACTCAGCCATTTTATTGACTTCACTACCAACTTCCACCCTGCCCTTTTATTTACCTGGACTGTTTCTGACACCTCCCTCCTATATCCTGAACCCTCGATCTCTATTTCAGAAGACAAATTATCCACAGACATCTAATATAATCCTATGGATTTTCACAGCTGCCTGGATTATACCTCTTCATAAGCTGTCTCTTGGAAGGAAGTAATCTTTTCTCCCAAAACCTCTGACTCCATTGAATCAGTTTCCAGGATGAGTGCTTTCCACTCTATAACAATTAAAATGCCCTTTTTTAAAAAAATAAACATGGACTTCCCCTCCTACTGTTATTGATAACATCTGTACCTCTTCCATTTCTCATACTTTTCCCCTCACCCCACCTCCTCCCAGGCAGAACAGTGAAAGAAACCCTTTGGTTATCACTTTCCAACCCACCAGCTTCCACATGAAACATTATCCTCCAACACTTCCACCAACTTCAACACGACCCTACCACCAGCCACATCTTCCCTTCTCCAACTCTATTAATTCTTCACAAACATCAGTTTCTCTGAGACTCTCAGGTCCACTTTTCCCCCTCACATCCCCCCAACCCTCCTTGGGTATTCCCCTCTGTAATTGTAGAAAGTGCAAAATGTGTCCTGACCTTTATCTAGCAGCACAAATAGTGATTTCCCCAAAAAATGCCTTTATATACCTTTATATCCTTTTTGTATGGATAATCATTTTTTGAGGATTTGGAGTCAAATGGGGATTAAGAAAATAGAAAACTGTTTTGAAGGTGGTAAATTTATTACTTTTCAACAAATGAAGGAAAAATTTAAGGTCCCAAATAAGAATGTTTTGGTTGTTATCAGGATAAGGCTTTATTTGATGATAAATTAAGTCATAATTTGATACTACCTAAACAGAATGAATTAGAATTATTGATATATAAAGGTGGCATAAATAAGTTTATTTTGGAGATGTATAAATTACTTCAAAAAGCAGCTCCCAAGCTAATAATTCATAAATAAAGGTTAAGATGGGAGGTTGATTGAAATAGATGAAAATGAATGGATGCAGTTATGTAAGGAAAATATGATGAAAATTATTATTATGTATGGACTGGTTCAATATAATTTTTTTACATCAATTATATATACTCCTCAAAAATTAAAATAAGTTGAAACCAACATTATCAGATTTATATTTTAGATGTGGTCAGGAAATTGGTTCATTTTTGCATTCTACTTGGGAGTGTCCAAGAGTAAAACCTTTTTGGTTAGAGGTTTAAAAAAAAACTTTAGGAGAAAATATTAGTGGTAATATTTACACAGGATCTGTTATTATTTTTGTTGGGTAATATTAAAGTGGTTAGTCATAAATTAAGATTAACTATGCATCAAATTGAATTTTTACAATTATCTTGAGCTGTTTCTAGGAAGTGCATAGCCATTACTTGGAAATCAAATATGGACTTAGGGATGAAGAGATGGCTGAATTGTATTTTTGTATTCCTCTTGAGAAAATAACTTATCATTTATGTAATAAATATCATTTCTTTAAAATGTATGGAGCCAATATTTACAATATGTTAGCTTGAAAATTTGAAGGACTCTCTGAAAACCCATCCTGTTGATAACCCTCAGTTCATTATTTGAATTGAGACTTGTATTTCTTTTTGACATTCTCCTAACTTTTTTATTTTTCTTTTCTTTGATATTTTAGGGGAGGGTTGGGAGGTGGGAAAGGAAGTGGGAGGAATGAAGGAGGGTTTTCATTCATTTATATATATATTTAAAAAAAAAAAATATATACACACACATATATATATATATATACACACACACACACACACACACACACTCACATTTTTACTTAATTTTTTTAGTTTATTCAATATGTATACATGGATGTGGTTTTTAAAATTCTAAAATAAAAAGTTCAAAAAAAAAAGAACAGTACCACAAATAGGCCTTCCAGGTGAGGTAGGGCCTTACATGCACATCGTCCAAACTAACCTATTGCCTTCAATGTACCTGTACATCAAACACAGATTGTGTAATTGTTTTGCCGAACACCTGTGCTCTGTCTATGGATCTAAGTTTAAACTCCCAATTATTTCAATGCCTTCACTTTTCTCGCACAGTCAGGTTTATGTCTGGCATCAGACATTGCCAAAGTAAAGCCAAACGTAAACGTGAGTTCAATACATCATATTCCTCTTTGGCAGCCTCAAACCCAACAGCACAAACATATGTTTTTTTTTATTTTAGGTAACTTCCACCTCTAACTGGTTCTGTTATTTTCATGTCTGCTTTATCTATTCCTATACTTACTTTCGAACTTGTCTCCTTTCTCTCCCTCCACCTCTCTCCCCATCTCTTCTACTTCTGTCCAATTCCCAATTACTTCTTAGCACCCCCTGAACCTCTTCAGCCCCCCATTTTATGTCCCCTTGATTAAAACCAGCCCTTCCTTCTTTTGTCTTGATAAAGGGCCCTTACCTGAAACATTAGCTGACTATTTCTACCCAGGGATGCAACTGAGTTCCTCCAGCAGATCATTATTTGCTCAAGGTTCCAGGATTTGCAGTTCTTGTGTGTCACAAGTTGGTGTCTATTTCATGCACTCACTGTGAACCACTGTTTTTTAAAAAAATTATTGAGCCGTAACCAATGGGAAAAATGAAGTTAATGCTACAGAATAGATTTTGTAGATGAACCAAGACAAAAACTGTTATCTTCCTCAGGAACAACACTGTTTTGTCTTGTCTGGTAAGGTTTAAAGATCATAAGACAGTGTAAGAGATGAATGGAAGCAAGTGAAATCAGTGTCAAATCTGATTCCAAAAGAAAAATAAAAAGGAAGGAAAAGTCATAAAGTTAAAATGACATGCAACTAGAAGCTCGAGACAGTTGTTGCAGAGTGCACATACTTTGCTAAAGGGTCACTAATGTGTAGGAGGCCAGAGCATGTTGAAATGCTCCCCTCTTGACTGGATGGGTGTAATTGAAACAATCCCAAAATGTCTGACATCATCCAGAACCAAATAACCTGCTTGGTTGAGATTCTATGCATCAATTAAAACTCTCATTCCCTCCACCAGTTATGCACAGCAAGTGCATTGTATATCATCTGCAAAATGCAATGTGATTACTCACCTAGGCTGGACTGATGACACAATAATGTCCCCTGTCTCTAAAATAAATACACAGGCAGCACAGTC
The DNA here is from genome assembly GCF_036971445.1 of Narcine bancroftii. NCBI lineage: Eukaryota > Metazoa > Chordata > Chondrichthyes > Torpediniformes > Narcinidae > Narcine > Narcine bancroftii. The sequence continues at coordinate 39,554,609 of NC_091470.1, forward strand.
AACACAGGTTCCTCACGATCCACATCATCCTGTCTTCAAAATTTATTACAGGTCCTTCACTGCTCTATCTAAATCCTAGATGCCCCTATCCAAGATTAGTGCAAGTAGATCATCCATGGTTCAAAGCAATGACTTTCAACGTCTCTCTCAGGGGTGATCAGGGATAGGGAATAAATACAGGGCTTGTCCACATTGAATTAATAAAACAAGATTAAACCTGCTTGTACAACTTGTGCCATGATGATTACTCCCCTTAAGTGACCTACCCTACCTACCCTTCTTGCTCCAATTTGGACTGAATGAGATTTAACCGTGTCCTTTGACTCAAGTATTAATATCTCCACAAGATTGGTTCATGGTGTGGCAGGGACATTGTCTTCTATTGCCTGTTGGGTTTGAGGCTGCCAAAGAGGAATATGATGTATTGAACTCACGTTTACGTTTGGCTTTATTTTGGCAAGTTCTGCTTTCTGCTGTTGCTCTAACTTACAGATGATTGCTTTTAGATGTTGTAAATAATCTTGAAACAGTAATATGACCCAGCCTGAAGAAAACTGAGGTCCTCCATCAGCCAGCTCCCCACCATGACTACCAGCCCCCCCACATCTCCATCGGGCACACAAAACTCAAAACGGTCAACCAGTTTACCTATCTCGGCTGCACCATTTCATCAGATGCAAGGATCGACAATGAGATAGACAACAGACTCGCCAAGGCAAATAGCGCCTTTGGAAGACTACACAAAAGAGTCTGGAAAAACAACCAACTGAAAAACCTCACAAAGATAAGCGTATACAGAGCCGTTGTCATACCCACACTCCTGTTCGGCTCCGAATCATGGGTCCTCTACCAGCACCACCTACAGCTCCTAGAACGCTTCCACCAGCGTTGTCTCCGCTCCATCCTCAACATCCATTGGAGCGCTTACACCCCTAACGTCGAAGTACTCGAGATGGCAGAGGTCGACAGCATCGAGTCCACGCTGCTGAAGATCCAGCTGCGCTGGATGGGTCACGTCTCCAGAATGGAGGACCATCGCCTTCCCAAGATCGTGTTATATGGCGAGCTCTCCACTGGCCACCGTGACAGAGGTACACCAAAGAAAAGGTACAAGGACTGCCTAAAGAAATCTCTTGGTGCCTGCCACATTGACCACCGCCAGTGGGCTGATAACGCCTCAAACCGTGCATCTTGGCGCCTCACAGTTTGGCGGGCAGCAACCTCCTTTGAAGAAGACCGCAGAGCCCACCTCACTCACAAAAGGCAAAGGAGGAAAAACCCAACACCCAACCCCAACCAACCAATTTTCCCTTGCAACCGCTGCAATCGTGTCTGCCTGTCCCGCATCGGACTTGTCAGCCACAAACGAGCCTGCAGCTGACGTGGACTTTTTACCCCCTCCATAAATCTTCGTCCGCGAAGCCAAGCCAAAGAAAATGAAATCTACAAATGTTTTTTTTCCTAGCAAGAATTACAAAAACCTCGTAATTATTTTTCTGAAAGGTTCTTTTCACTTTTGGTCAGTGGGCATGACACATAATCAATAGGCTTTTCCTGACCACTGCCTATGATGTGGATAATCAATGTTGCAACTCAGTCATTGGAAACTTCACAAACAGGTTTGACACGTGACTTCCCTACTGGCCTTACTTCCACTGATTACATACCACTTGCTCATTTTCTTTTCCCTCTGCCACAGTTCATCCTTTGTCTACAGAGGTGAAGCAAAGTGGATTCCAACACTGTGGCAAGGTCAGGGAAAAGAATCAACAAAGCACCAATCATACCTCAAACCGACCAGGATTTATAGTGTCTTTAAATGGCTGCATCCTTCTATTGCTTGCTTACAAACTAATATAAATTACTTCCTTCAGCACATTCTTTGTGAATGACCATTGGTGACTATTTTGCAAAGTACCTGCACTCTGTAACAACCATCTTGAGCTTCTAGTCATTTTAACTTTCCGACTCTCCTTTTAATTTTGCTTTTGGAATCAGATTTGACACTGAATTCACTTGTTTGCATTCCTCTCCTACTCTCTCTCATAATCTTTAAATCTTCGAGGCTTTTTTTGGTGGATCACAGAGGCTTTATAACATGAATTGCATTGTCAATGTAAAAGGCAAATTTACATGCATTCAATACCAGAAGACTAATATCTCATTTGATGAAGTAACGGAAAAGCTACTAAGCCATTTTAACTTAGCTTCACTTGAGGTTGAATAAAGATTTTCCATAAGCGCTATCTGTGATTACATTGCTATCTTGTACTGAATTCCACCGATAGTTGAAAGGCTTTCCTTTTGTTATGGAGCATGGACTGACCTTTTGGACTGTGGACTGTTATCTTAAAGGGTGGAATTCTGCTGGGAACTCTGTGTGACTTGTGATGCAGTTGGGTCGAGCTGTGCAGACAGAGAGAGAATGGAACGCTCAGAACGGCAGTTGGAGCAGCAGAACTGCAGTTGGAGTGGCAGAGACCAACTGGAGAGCTGTGTGATAGGCACGTGCCTCATAAGTTAATGAAGGGTTATAAACCAGAACTGAGGGAAGTCATCTAAGGAGGCCTTGAAAAAGGATTCATATGCATATGGCAACTCAGCATCAGTCATTTCTCTCTCCAATGTTCAATACGATGTTCTTTTGTTATTCAGTTAAAGAACTGGATTTGGACATTGAACTTTGAGATTGAATTCTGTGGACTGTGTTTTTTTGGACTGATTTACTTGACTGACTGATTGGGGTTTTTGGGGATTTTTTTCCTTTTAGAATATTGGGCGCAGACTATAATAGTCTGGGTTTTTCCCACATACACTCTGCTTATGACATGATATCTGTATATTTCCTATAAATACTTATAATAGGGTTAATTGTATTGACATTACATTGCTAATAGTCATTAATAAATAGTTAAAATTTAACCCTTTTGCATTGTATCTGATGTTGCTGGTTTGAGAAGTAACACTTTATATTCACAACTGATTTTTGCAGGTGATGCCTTTGTTTCCCCTCATGGACAAACTGAAACTTAAGCTTGCCATGATTAATGGGGAGCTTCTCAGATTTATCCAACCAAACAGTAGTGGTTATTAAACAAACTCAACAACTTTGTCATTTTTGACGATACTTCAGTTGACAATGTAAATGTGTCCTCACTGCATCTCCACCAAGTTCAGAATTTATCTATGTGAGAGACATAAAGAGTGTATCAGTTTTATTTTTTAATTTACATTTTTTTAAATTTAGGCATACAGGAGGGTAACAGGCCATTTCGGCCCAAGGGTCCATGTCGCCCAATTTACACCCAATCTACACCCTTGGTAAGTTTTGAACGGTGGGAGGAAATTTGAGCCCCCGGGGAAAACCCACGCAGACACGGGGAGAACATACAAACTCTTCACAGACAATGCAGGATTTGAACCCCTTTCCAATCACTGGTGCTACAAAGGCATTGTGCCTTTGCCAGCCATGCTGCCCAAGGGCAATTCAAGGGCTCTTCATAGGCTGCCCATAAAACTGTCTACAGATCTCTGAAAACAGTTTGCACGTGACACATTCCTAAAGGGATCACAACTTTGTTCACAACCAATAATTCACAAGTTGCCACAGGAATCTTCCAATATAAACTCTTGTTAATGACACTGCCTAACTGATCATGGATGATACAGGTAGTGTAATAAAAGGCCTCTTAAATTGGTTCTAGTGCCTTCATTATCATTACATTATCAAACTGTCCATGCTGACTGGCCCTCCCAATGGTCGAATGACTTTTAACCCCTTCAGATGGCAGTCACGGTGCATAGCCCTGTCCCAGCTCTTGCCATCGACTTTCGCAGTCCCTTTAAGGCCACAGCTTTTTCATCCAATGGCAGAAATTCTCATTGTTGCACCCATTGCCCTCTCCCACCTTATCTGTTTTTTTTTGTATCTCTCCTTCTAGCTTAGACCATAAGATATAGGAGCAGAAGTAGGCCATTGGGCACCACCATTCCATCACGAGCTGATCCATTCTCCCACTGAGCCCCATTTTCCTGGTCTTCTCCCCATAACATTTGATAACCTAACTATTCAGATAGCCATTAATCTCTGCTTTAAATACATTTAATGACCTGGCTGCCACAGCTGCCAATGGCAGTAAATTCCAGAGGTTCTCTGCTCTCTGGCAGGAGTAATTTCTCCGCATCTCTGTTTCAAATGGTCGCTGTTAATCCTGAAGTTATCCTATCTTGTTCTTGACTCATCTACCAAAGGTTTCAAATTTGAATCATTAACTGTTTCTTCCACATATACTGCCTGAGCTGTTGAGTTTTTCCAGGATTTTCTACTTTTAATTCTGAGACAAGAACTTTAAAACACTGTAGAACTATATTTCACCATACTGAAAGGCAGCTTCATTCTGCATCAACCAGGACCAACAGAAAAAACAATAGCCACAATTAATTTTACCATTGGCCTGAATCCAAAAAATATTGAGGAAGAAGCACCACATTCTTCAAAACTTACTGAGGTTCTGGTCTTCCAAGCAAGCTATGAATCTCACACCTTTGTCTCTATTTTCTGTCCAAGAGCATGGCTGATGGCTGGTATGTAATGAGCTACTACTCGGTGAGAACAAGTGAGGGGAGGGAGGAAATCCCTCCGCTGCTCTTCCTAAGAGCGAGAGAACTTGCCCAGAAGTTCATTGCTGGTTAGAGATACAAAATGGTTATATGGCCACAGCAAGCTCTGCTTATAAAATTCAATTCAATTTGCGTCAACTGATTGGACTATGCAGAGCAGTTAGCACCTATCAACTGGTAATCAATTTTTATGCAGTTGTATTTAAGTGCTCATGCATTCTAGCTAGTCTCAGTTATCTTTAATCATCAAATTAACCTATAATTATAGTTAAAATATAATTGGTAGAAGTCACAAGTCTTAACATTTTTAAGGTTACTGAAAAAATACTTAAAATTAAAATCTTTTAACTATTATGAAGCAAATGTGCAAGAGAGAGTTTAACTGGCAGAAAACATTCTTCATGTACAGCACCAGTGAAATTTCTCCCTCACTATTTTCTGGCTGCCAAGTTTCCAATGAAACATGAAAGTCTGCAGGCACAGTGACTGTGCACAGAACTGCTGGAGGAACTCAGCCGGGCTTGCAGCGCCCATAAGCGGTAAAGGTATATTACCGATGTTTCGGGCCAAAGAGATATCTTGAGGAAGGACTCAGGCCTTAAATGTCAGTAACATATCTTCACCTCCTATGAACATTGCGAGTTCCCCCAGCATTTACTGTGTTTTGGTCAAGAATCTAATACTTTGCAGGATTTGCCATGAGATATGGCAAAGGTTGATAAATGTTGTGAGAGGGCTGTGAAACTAAGGAGTGATGACAAGGCAGTTTTTCTTGTGTCGGCGAGCTCTGTTGGAACCAGTTGGAAGTTGTTGATCACAATAGGCACTTCTGGCGCATCTCCTGATTTACCAGTGATTAAAGCCAATGCATAAAGTGAAAATGTAGATGAAGTGTGTAACCTGAGGGCTCTCAGGGCCAATGCTTTGAGAGGCCGGTCGTGGCCAGAATTAACATGTACCTATGCAAAGATCTGGACCCATTGCAATTTGCCTATCGTCACAATCGTTCCACAGCAGATACAATATCACTGGCTCTCCACTTAGCTGTAGAACACCTCAAAAACAGCAACTCATACATGTGACTGTTCTTCATTGACTACAGCTCAGCCTCTAATACTGTTATTCTCTTAGTGCAGGGTCGGTGAGCATCATAGTGATGGGGGGGTGGTGTAGTCTGACAGTCATAAACTCACTCAGTGGGATGGTGGGGGGGGCTGGTGATGGTCTACCTGCTGAGCAGACATAAACCTTCTCCGTCCCTCTGACATAGCAGCCAAGACTGCTGCTTTTATTGCATGGAGAGTTAATTACATGCATCAAGCTAGACACTGGTGACTTTGACGCACACTATTGATGCAGGCAGAGGTGAGGACGGGTCTGATGGCAAACAATGGCTGCAAGCGTATGGGGACACAACACTTTGCTGGGGGGGGGGGGGGGGAATGCCTGTAAATGTCTCCCCTTTGGTGCCAACCTTTCCTCAGTGGTGGTCAAGAAGCTCCACCCCCCTCTGCAACTGGACCCTTGACTTTCTCATCTGAAGACCACAGTTAGTAGGAATTGGAAGGAAGGTCTCCTCTTCAATAATTATCAATACAGGCGCAACCCAAGGATGTGTGCTTAGCTCACTGCTCTACTCATTCTACATCCATGACTGGGTGGCCAGGCTCAATTCCAATGCTATCTACAAGTTTGCCAGTGACACCACAGTTGTCAGCAGAATCACAAATGGCAATGAGGAAGTGTGCAGGAGTAAAAAGGGAAGCTCTTTTAATGGTGTAACGACAACAACCTTGTGCTCAACGTCAGCAAAACCAAGGAGATGCTTGAGGACTTGAGGAGAAAGTCAGGGGAACACGACCCAGTCCTCATTGAGGGATCAGCAGTAGAGGGTCAAGAACTTCAAATTCCTGAGTGTCAACATCTCCGAGTATCTGTCCTGGAGCCTCCATGTTGATGTAATCATGAAGAAGGCCCACCAGCTGCTATACTTTATGAGGTGTTGGAGGAGATTCGGAAACTTACACAGGTGTACCGTGGAAAGCACACTGGCTGGTTGCATCACTGTCTGGTATGGAGGCACCAAATCTCAGGACACAGAAAAAATCCAGAGGGTTTTTAACTCAGCCTGCGACATCATAGACTCCACTCCATCGAGGATATCGACATGAGGCAGTGTCTTAAAAAAGCAACCTCTATCCTCACAGACCCCACCACCCAGGCCATGCCTAATTCACTCTGCTACCATCAGGAAAAAGGTACAGGAACCTTAAGATAAGCACTCAACAGCACAAGGTCAGCTTCCTTCCTGCTGCCATCAGATTCCTGAATGATCAATGAACCAAAGACACTGCCTTACCTTTCGTTACTTTTTTTTAATATTATTGTTGAAAGATGGTCCATAATATAAATGTTTGCCCTATGACGCTGTTGTAAAACACTGAATTTCATGACTTGGTCATGACAATAAATTCTTTTTTTTCTGATTCTGAAGTGTGAAACTTCCACTGTTTGCTTACAGCTGTAATCTACTTTCCTCCACATCTAGTCCAGTAGCTTAATTTCCCAGTGGTTCCCACCAGTTCAGTTACTGGTGCCATTTGGCCTGTGGGAAACCTGTGTCTCATGCTCCATCATTAGCTAATGTCATTGTGCTGGTCCATGACCGTCTTCACCATCTAATGTACAACTGCCATGTCACTCCTCAGTTGCAAGCTGCAGGATTTCACCTCAGAAATACTCATCCCCCTGTGAAGAGGTTATTGCACATCTGATATTTGGAACAGCTTAGCTAATGACTAAATGTCGAAGATGAAGAAGAAATAGATTGCTAACGCCAAGACTGCAGGATAGGTTAATTCACAAAAAAAAAATCAAATACTTGGAGTTATTGCAAGGCTATGGCCTTAAGTGGGACATTGTAAGTATATTATATGAATCATTTGGAGGCTGTACCTTTATTTTAGGATTTATGGAGCTGTTCCAATCTCATCTCAAGATTTAGATGTTTGATTTTACTGCTTATTGTTTAGTGCTTGCAATTCATCATAATCCTCTGAACCACTTGATGAGATTGCTGGTTTGTAAATCATTCCTAAATTCTCATTATTTGCTTTTTCTCATCTGATCAAGTGCAGCTCGTTGGGACTTTCCTGAGACTGCCTGCCGTTAGACTGACTTATAGGCTGACCTGAAGCACCAGAATCCATTAAAATCAGCAGGAGGTGCTCGAGCATGTGGGCATCCAGTTCCCTCATCGCCCTACTAAAGCAATGTGTGAGGAGAAAGAGAAATCACTCATTCGCCAACAGAACGACAAATGCACAATGAAAGCCAAATAGTCACGAAGCAGAAAAGCAAGATGCTATTCTATTTCAAAGTTCAAGTTTATTGTCAAAGTTCGTACATGACATGACATACAACCTTGAGATTCTTTTCCTGTGGGCAGGAAGAAATTTTGATTACTGGCAATTGTCAATTGTACTCCAAGAAAGAAATGTAAACAAACTTATTGTGCAAATATAGAAGTATAAATTTTCAATAATAAATAAAGTCACTGAATGAGTCTGTGTTCAAGAATCATAGGATTAGGAAGCACAAACTATTCCTGACCCTGGAGGCATGAATCCTGTGGCACCTATACCTCTATCCCGATGGAAGCAGCAGGAACAAAGCATGTCCTACGTAGTGCGGATCCTTGATGATTGCTGATGCTATCTGATGGCAAGGTAGCTTGTAAATGCTCTCAATAGTGGGGAGAATTTGCCTGTGATGCACTGAGTGAAAAGTGGATGCCCCCCCCTGCCCCCTTACCAGGCCACAGTGCAGCCAGTCAGCACATTTTTCCCCCACACATCTGTAGGTTTGCCAAGGTTACTGATGACCTACCGAACCTCCACCAGCTCCTGAGGAAGTAGAGGCGCTATCGTGCTTTCTTCACGATGGCGTTAATAAAATGGACCCTGGAAAGTGCGTCCAAGATCGCAATTCTCAGGATTTTGAGGTTTCTCAATCTCTTGATCTCTAATCCCCCAAGGATCACTGGATCGTACACCTCAGGTTTTCCCGGCGTGAAGTCAACAATTAGCTCCAAGATCGCGATTCTCAGGATTTTAAGGTTGCTCAATCTCTTGATGTCTAATCCCCCAATGATCACTGGACCGTACACCTCAGGTTTTCCCGGCGTGAAGTCAACAATTAGCTCCTTGGTGTTGATTACATTGAGTGTGAGGTGTTGGTACACTATTCAGCTAGGTTTTCAAGTATTCTGATTCATTGCCTCTTTTATAGAACCCACTTCTGTGGAATTCATTAGCAAAATTTTTACATGGAATATATTTATGGTACATCTTAGCAACATTCTTCGTAACAATTTAAGGTTAATGGAACAGCTTTTTGTCATGCAAAATGGTAAAAATCCCATTGGTCTTATCATTACTAACCCATTGTAGTTTAAAACAAATCTTAGCCTTGTTTATGAATTGTGAAGCAGAAGCCACCATAATAGATTGGGGGAGATGTTGCAAAAGTCACTCCTCTAAGATTTCATGACTTGTTTAGTAAATTGAAACGCATTGTCATTTTAATGCACAAAGACATTTCATGAGTTTTGCAATGGGTATGAAGCTGCCAATGATTAAAGACAGAGGAGGACCCCGCAAAGCATTTATTGCCATCACCAGCCCATAATAAAGCATGTCAAAATGACCCATGGCTGGGCTTCGCGGTTCGTGCTCTTAATTGCCAGAAGAAAAAAAGGCCGTACGTCACACTTCTTACTCATCGAAAAGCCCGAGATTTCGAACAAGTTAAAAACGTGCCCTGTGTCCAAAAACATAAGAGCAGAATCAATAAGAAAATTATTTAACTCTACAAAACGACATTCAGCTGGGGAGTAAAAGAAGAGAAAACATATAGAATGGAAATAGACAGTTTGCAGTCTCAGAATTAGATATTTGCATTTTACATAAATAGTTGTATTGATTTAAATTTGATATTATTCTTCCTAAATTTATAGCAACTGTTGCTTAAAACTGCTGCTAAATTATAAAAGAAAGTTACTATCTTAAGCTGTTTCACAGTAAGCAATCAGAAACACTTCAATACCTATACTGGTCAGTACAGGTAACCAATGAAGACTTTGAATCTGCTGACGGAATTGCTAAAACATGGATCATGTTAGATCTGGACTGAATTGGGCCTGCAGCCTGGACTCCCCTTTTGTCTACACTTCACTTGGCTGGATGGAGAGGAATGATCTTGATTGCAGGATTCAGTAGCCAAATCTTATTGGTTACACTGGGAAAGCCAATGTAACCATCGGTTTGTGCCCCTGCGATTTAAAACACGTTAAGATATAAGTAAACAGGTGTAGAGCTCGTCGAAAGAACCAAAGACTTGTTGATCCAAACCAAGGCTTTTATTAGCAAAAGACCGGAGCTCTTCACAGGTGGCCGACCAGTCCGGAATGATCCGACCTGGCTAGGGACACAACCCTTTAAGGCCCAGACAATAGGTGTGGCTTAGCTCTCAGCCAATCGCTGTAAGCACAGTCTAGATACAGTAACTATATACACTATGTACATTGGTGATAGATCTGTACTATCACAACAGGTACCTGCAATATCTGCTCTACCCTAATACTGAAGTGGAATTTAGCTTGGATAAACGTTGTTCAACATTTGATAATGAAGAAGTCCGTAATTACAGTGGTCTCCATAATGTTTAGAACAAAGGCACTTTTTCCCCCCTTTATTTGCCTCTGTGCTCCACAGTTTTAGATTCCAGATTTTATTCAAGGTAAATATATTTTGGTTTGACCATATTAGAAATAATAGCACTTTTTGTACATAATCTCCTCATTTCAGGGCACCACAATTTTGGGACATTTAGCTTCACAGGTGTTTGTGATGACTCAGGTATGTTTAATTGCTTCATTGGTGCAGGTATAAGAGAACTAGGCTAACTTCTAAGCTTTTGATCACCTTCGAAATCTATATTTGCCCCATTTTTCTACATGAAGACTAGAGTTGTGCCAATGAAAGTCAAAGAAGCAATTATAAGGAATCAAGTGACGACTACACGGAAATGAACAGCACTGTACCAATGTTTCAGAACAACCCTTATTCCTAAGATCATGATAATAGTCCATAAATGGGCCCCATGTTTTTTAGAAGTTAATATTTGACTCTTTAATAGGATATCTAAACTTGAACATGACATAATATCATTTAACTATGAATATGTTTAAGTGGAGTTTTCATTTAATCAAAATTGCACATCTGGCTATCAATGAAGTAAAGGATAAAATTTAGTTTTGAGTTGGAATCAGTAAAACATCATCATCTGGAAATGATCCAAATAGAGCAATTAAAGGGCAAAGTTCTAATTTAAACTTGAGAATCTCCCATCATGTTTGAAAGACATCTTTCCAAAATGTTTCTAACTAGGTCAAGTCCAGAACATGTGATCCAAAGAGGCTTCACCAATTTCACATTGGTCACATAGGTGTGACAAATTATGAAGCTGAAAAATATGAATAAAACAGTAAGAGACATCACCCAAATCTTAGGATTGAAAAAAATCAACAGTTTGGAACATGGTTAAGAAGAGCAAGCATATTGGTGAGCCCTGTACTGTAATTGCACAGGGACTGGTTTTCCAAGGAAGATCTCCACTGCTGATGACACAAGATTTCTCATCATAATGAAGAAGAATCCCCAAACGTATGTGTGGCAGATCAGAAACATTCTTCAGGAGGCAGGTATGGATCTTTCAATGACTACTTTCTGCAGAAGACTTCATGAACATAAATACAGAGGCAGCACTGAAATATGCAATCCACTAGTTAGCCACAGCAAGGATAGCCAGATTACCAAGTAGTATTAGTTTCCCAAGAAGTATTTAAAAGGGCCTGCAGAATTCTGGAAAACGATCTTGTGACAGATGAGACCAAGAGCCAAGTGTGGAGGTGTGAAGGAACTGCCAATAATACAAAGCAGACTACTTTTGCCATGTTTTACATCTTGCACTGTAGCCTCTGTATTTCTCTTCATGAAATCATCTGCGGACATAATCGTCGACAAATCCACACTTGCCTCTTGAAGAGTGTTTCTGATCTGTCGGGCATATGTGTGGGGATTTCTCTTCATTATGATTGAGAATTCTTCTATCAGCAGTGGACGTCTTCCTTGGAATCAGAATCAGGATTTATTGTCATGAACAAGTCATGAAATTCAGTGTTTTGAGGCAGCTTCATAGTGAAATCGTACATATTATAATCATCTTACTACATTTCTATGTAAAAAAGAATAACAATAATGGTGGACGAAAAGTAAGGCAGTGTCTTTGGCTCATTGATGATTCAGGAATCTGATGGCAGCGGGGAAGAAGCTGTCCTTGTGCCGTTCAGTGCTCATCTTTAGGCTCCTGTGCCTTTTTCCCTATGGAAGCAGATTGAAGAGGGCATGGCTTCGGTGGTGGTGAAGTCTTTAAGGACAGGGACTGCTTTGATCAGACACGGCCTCATGTGGATGTCCTTGATGAAATCTGGTTGCCTGTGATGTCGCAGGCCAAGTTAACAACCCTCTGGAGTTTATTCTTGTCCTGAGAGTTGTCTTCTCCATACCAGGCAGAACGCTCTCCACAGTCCACCTGTAGAAGGTTACAAGAGTCTTCAGTAACATAGAAAATCTCCTCAGACACCTCACAAAGAATAGCTGCTGGTGACCCTTATTCATAATCAACGTGGAGGCTCCAGGACAGATCCTCGGAGATGTTGACACCCAGGAATTTGAAGTTCTTGATCCTCTCCAGTACTGAGCCCTCGATGAGGACTGGGTTGATTTCCTCTGACTTTCTCCTGAAGTCCACAATCACCTCCTTGGTTTTGCTGATGTTGAACATAAGGTTGTTGTTGTTACACCATTCAATGAGCTGATCTTCCTCATTGCCATTTGTGATTCTGCCAACAACAATATCAGCCCCTTTGTGAATAATGATCACATCAGTGTGATCTTACTTCTTAATGATATTCCAAACAATTGATTTTGGTAATCTTAATGTTTGGGTGATGTCTCTTTCTGTATTTTTCTTTATTTCCAGCCTCACAATGTGCTTTCAAGTACTCTATAACCTCATACTTAATGATGGACTCACCTGAATTTTAGTCATGCCTCTGAAGTCTTCACCAGTGAAGCCTGATGCAAATAACCTATTCTGTTCTGCCATTTCTTTGTAACCCATTACCACTTCTCCAGTGTCATTTTCCAATGGTCTGATGTTCATCCTCTAATGATAGTAATCAGGCTTGCAATCCAACTAGCAATACCTTAAGCGTTATAGCTCCTGTTTGATTATACTTGGCATCCAGCAGGGGGCTGACACAGAAGGAGACACTGTGGTAAGAAAGATCTGTAATGGAGGTTTGCAGCTTCATGGCAGCCTCATAAGTTGTTTTCAACAACTTTTTTTTTAAGAACATTTTTCCTTCAAATACAAGAAGAAGCATGGTGTCAAAAGTGAGATGAAGGAAATTAAAAGGAAATACTTTAAAAGTAAAAATTTAAAGTCAGCAACTGATCAGTGAAGTGAAGCTAACAAAGTGAAAAATGGAAGGATTACATCCACCGGCAAAACTTCAGTGGACAGATAATGTGGCTGAAAATTGGAACAAATTCAAACAATGTTTTGGAATGTATTTAGCAGTAGTTGGAGCTGACTGGAAAAGTGATAAAGTGAAAGTGACAGTTTTCTTACAGGTTATGGGTGCATAATAACTTCACATTTGCAGCTGAAGGAGACAAAATGAAAGTGGAAAAAAATAATGGAACAGTTTGAGGCATACTGCATACCTAACTGTAATGTGATGTTTGAGGGGCACAGATTTTTCACATATACACAGAAAATAGAAGAAAGTATTGATCAGTATGTGACTGAATTGAGAAACAGAAGCAAAACATGTGAATAAGATGGACTGATCGACTCGCTGATAAAAGACAGACTTGTGTGTGGTATTCTAGATAATAGTCTAAGGGAAAGACTGCTAAGAGAGCAAAATCTGGACCTGGAAAAAGCCAATAGCACTCTGTAGAACTACAAAAACTGTAAAAACACAGGCAAAAGAGAGCTGTTCAGTGAAACTAGCTGCAACGAAGATGTTGTGAGCAAGAACGGACATAAACCATTTAACAAAAAGAGCGTCAAAGTGGAGAGGCGTGGCCTGTAAATAAAAATGAAATGAACAAATACGGTACACAACTCCTACCCTAAAAGTGTCCAGCATATGGTAAAACATGCTATATATGTGCAACAAAAGCAATCATTATGCCTGTTGCTGTAGGAACCAAGTGCAACAAAGCAAGGTTCATGCTATAGATGAAAGGGAGATAGAGGAATTCTATGTAGATGTTGTGACTGAAAACAAGAAAGAAAACAGAGACTGAATGTTGAGATTAAAAGTTAAATTGGATACTGGAGCACAAATTAATGTAATATTAGAGACCGATTTTAAGAAGATTAGACCCAGACCAAAGATGTATGAAACAAAAGTTAAGGTGACACGATGTTCAGGTACTAATATACCAGTGCAAGGAAAATGCATGGTCAAAGTGAAACACAAGGACAGAGAGCACATGCTAGCATTCATCGTTGAACCAAAGGATGGACTGGCCAATTAGGTTTAACAGGCAGTGAGAAAATGAATCTGATAAAAAGAGTCATCGTTGTGGAAAGCGAAGGAGAGACAGTCTATGATGAACTCAGGAAAGAGTACAATGACCTATTTCAGGGTCCAGGCTGCCTTCCAAGAGAACACACAATCAGAGTGGATAAACGTCTGCCATCGATAATACATCCATGCAGAAAAGTTCCATTTGCGCTTCAAAAGCAACAAAAGGCAGAGTTGGATAGGATGAAATGCCTGAACGTGATTCAGAAGATAGATGAGCCAACGGAGTGGGTGAGTTCACTGGTATATTAGTACCAGTGGACAAAAAAGAATGGAAAGCTTAGAATTTGCCTGGATCCAAGAGATCTAAACAGAGCAATAAAGAGAGAATACTTTAACCTTCTGATGTGTGAAGAAATCATGTCACAGTTTGCAAACACAAAGGTTTTCAGCAAGTTAGATGCATCATCAGGATTTTGGCAGTTGAAGTTGAATGAAGCAAGTTCAAGACTGTGCACATTGAATACTCCATTTGGCAGATACAGGTTCCTAAGGTTACCATTCAGAATTGCCTCAGCTCCTGAAGTGTATCACAAAACCATCCCTATTTCTATGAGCACCTGGATGGAGGTGATACCTCAATGGATGACATCATAGTGTGGGGAACCACGAGAATGGAGCATGATGAAAGACTAAGGAAAGTGTTCGAAGCAACAAGGAAAGAAAACCTGTAGCTAAATAGAGAGAAATGCCAGAATTAACATTTGTAGGAGATATTACTGAAAGTGAGGGCATCAGAACAGATCCCAGAAAGGTGTCCTCCATTTGTAACATGCCAAGGCCACAATGCAAAAAGGACGTACCAAAGTTTAATGGACAGGTCAACTATATGAGTAAATTCATATCCAACCTCTCAGAAAAGATGGCTCCATTGAGAAGACCAACAGAATAGAACGTTGAATGGGAGTGGAATCATGGGCATGAAATGTCATGGAGCGAACTAAAGAAACTGCTCATAGAGGAACCAGTTCTGAGGTTTTACGACCCAATGAGACCCATCAAGATATCATCAGACACAACACATAGTGGGTTTGGTGCAGTTCTTCTGGAAAAATATGATGACTGGCAACCCATTGCATATGCAACATGCTCAATGACAGACGTGGAGACGTGATACGCTCAAATTGAAAAGCTGCTGCTCAGCATCACATACACATGTAAAAGATTTCATCAGTTTGTGTCAGGACAAGCAATAATTAGTATAGAGACCGACCATAATCCCTTGATTGCATTGTTCCAAAAGCCATTAAATGAATGTCCACTTAGAATACAAAGAATGATGATTAGGCTGCAATGCTATACAATGAATGTGGCGGACACTCCGGGTAAGCTAAGATACATAGCAGGTATGTTGTCTCGAGCTGTTGATATGAGAGACCCCACAAAAATTCCAAAATTAACAACTTCATGGACAAGATCACAAGTGCACTGCCCATATCAGATGTAAAAATAGAGCTCAAAAAGTCAGAGACAAACAAAGATGGAACACTGAGACAAATGAGAAAAAACACCTTGGATGGATGGCCCAACATGAAGCAGGACTACTCACCTGAAGCTGCAGGGTGGAACTATCAGAGGTTGAAGACATCATCTACAAAAGAAGTAAAATCCTTATCCCAAAGAGTCTAAAGAGATGCTAAAAAGGATCCATGGAGGACATCTCAGAATTGAAAAGTATAAGAAAAGAGCATGAGGTGTTGTACTGGCCAAGAATCAACAATGATATAACAAATGAAGTGTCATCAGTACAATATGCTGGAAATATCAAGCAAGCAATCCTGCAGAACCACTAAAGCCACACCCAGCACCACACAGACCTTACCAGAAGTTGGGCGCTGACCTATTCGAATGTCAAAGGAAGGACTATCTTGTAGTCACAAACTATTACTCCCCGTATCCAGAGGGGTGGAGACTGAACACCACCACTGCAGATGCTGTAATAACAGGCATGAAAGCCATAGTCTCCAGCATAGTTGCAATTGAGGTCTTCATCGACAATGGACCCCAGTCTTGCAATTCAAAGATCCGACATTTTGCCAAAGAGTGGGACTTTGTACACACCTCCTCAAGTCCTCATTTTCAACAGTCCAATGGTCTAGTGGAAAAATCGGTACAAACAGTGAAAGGACTGATGAACAAGGTAAAAGTCAGTGGAATGGACGTCTACCAGAGAATGCTAGTATACCGCACAATATCGCTCAAGTGTGGTATGTCACCAGTGCAACTCCTTATGGGATGTAGGCTAAGAACAAACCTACCCATTCAGGAGAACCTCCTACAAACAAAAGAGGGGAAGAAAGTGAGGAAATTCAAAGAACAACAGAAAGAAAAGCAAAAGTATTACTTTGACAGAGGAACAATAAACCTACCTGAACTCTACACTGGTGACCAAGTAAGACTAAAAGACAAAACAAACTTATAGACTCAGAATGGAACTGACCTTAGTGAAATCCAACCAAGATCATACACCATTCAAAGAGATGAAGGTGAAGAAATCATCAAGATCTTCAAATGGGACCAGGCACAGTAGATGGAAAGATGGATATTGATGAACAACCTGATTACACAGCTGAGGCATCATCTGAGGCAACAACTCAGATTCAAGGACAATCAATCAGGAAATCATCAAGACATGTAAATCCTCCTAAGAGACTCATAGAACAAATTTAAAGACTCTTGTTAGAGAATTAAATTGTGCTATCTTATTTGCTCTTCAAGTTTTAGTGTATGTAAATGTGAACATGCAAAACAAGTTTAAAAATGTCAACAATGTTGATAATAATGAAAATGTAAGTTCTTGGTGTTAAATTTAAAATTGCAGAGTTATACAAAGAAAACAGCTACTTTTTTTTAAAGAAAGTGAGATGTAATGATAATGATCATGTTTGCAATGCAACTAGTAATGCCTTAAGGATTACATTTCCTGTTTGATTATACTTGGCTCCCATCAGGGAACTAACACAGAAGGAGAGACTGCTGTATGTAAGAGTGATCTGTAATGGAGACTTGCAGCCTTATGCACTGTTTACAATAACTTTTAAGTAAAGAACCGTTTTTTTCATCCATGTGTTGTCTAAGAACTCTCACATAGGAATACAAGATGAAACACACTCTTGCCTATCTTTTATTCTTTATATAACTGAAAATACTTCTAGTATCCTCTTTCATGTTTACTTTCTTACTTTCTAGCTTACTTTCATATTTCATTTTTTCACACCTCATTGATTTTTTGCTGGTTTTTAAAAGCTACCCAACCCACCCCAGCTTATGGCTAATTTTTCCAATACTCTGTCCAGGATAACAAATGAAAATTTACAAGGTAAATGTCCCTGGAAATCTGGCATACATCTGTGCAAACCTCTTCTTGTGGTCATGCATGGTGAACAGTGATGGAACCAAATCCTGTGTTGAATAAAGCCTGGTTCATCTGCCAGGACTGAGCTCCATTGATTTCTCCCTCTGCCTGCATTTAGATTGTGGCCAATATGAGAAAGTTGGCATTTGCTGGTGCCTTTCTGCAACCTCCCTCATTATGCATGTGCGTAAACTGAGACATCATTAAGATACCTTGGGAAAGAGCCAGCAGTAAAGAAGTGAAAGCTAGCAGTGAGCTCGATGAGCACAGACAACATGTTAAGGCAAGGTGCTTTTTGCTATAATTGTCTATACTCACCAACCATATCTATCTGAGAATAGGGAATTGTGCTCCATTTCCCATAAAGTGCAACATTTATCTCATTAATGGCGACAGTCTTCTTGGTATATCGTTGGTCTGCCATTTCCATCCCTGCATCCACCCCACCAACCAACATAATCCGACAACCCAATCTTTCCATTCTAACCTGAAGGTCTCCAAACTTTCCAAAGTTTGCCTTTTATCTTCACCGTGGTACACTCCAGAACAATCACCAAAGGTAACTGAGAAAGCAGCTGGTGGCAATGCACAATGCTGTGAAAACTGTGAACCTGGCATGAAATACAACCTTCAAGTGCTATTTAATTTCACATCAGTCTTTGTGGGGAATTTCCCAACCCTCAAGCCCATATTGGTTGAAAATTCATTTGAAATCATTTACAACTAACCAGTTATGATGTGGATCTAGCTTCAGCAGGCCAAAAACAAATAAACCTGGAAACGAGATGCAGGCATATTTGAAATTATTACCGATTATACTTTTCACTCATCCCAGAGACGCTTGACTCGGAGATTGAAATGTCCTCCATTGTCTCACACAGCTGGAGCCCCCACCAACACAAAACTGTACAAAGGCAGTGAAAAGATACAGCAGCAGCAGTTTTATTTCAGTACAAATGTGAGTATTCAAAAATCATTCAAAAGTTAATTGATTTTTTCTTTTGGAAATAAAACCCATAAAGAATTAAAAAGAAGGCCTTGTAAAGAGGATTAAAGTAGAAAGCTACAACTGTTGAGCACACAGTGTTGAACAGTAAAAGCCACCGGCCTCCTTCTGGGGAAAAATCCTCTGCTTCCTTTACTGAAACAAATGTGAAAAATATCAATATGTTATCCTTGATTTAATTCAGGAATAGGGCATAGCTAATCTTTATTTGTCCAGGCAGAGAAAAGATGACTTAACAGAGCTGCAAAATAAAGAATGACTCTCTAGCTATTGTAAATTATAGTTGTTCTTTCAGTCTTGTGAAAGGGGCATCATTCAAAACCATTGGTGGCGTGGTTAAGTTATGAAGCTCTTTCAAGTAGGTGAAAGAAGGCCTTGACCTCTTCATCATGATTAGAAATGTTGTTTACTGCGTGGTTGAGGGATTCTGAGAAGAATTTGTGGGACACTAAACACCTCTGCCAACCTCTTGTTATAATTCTGCAGGTACATCTAGCCATTTTTCATTTTCCCACGCTTCGAATTAAATATCGATCCAATGAGTAGTAAATTGTGGTATATTCGTGAAATAAACATAAACTTTACACAAAGGTCTGTTCAAAGGTCATGTGCCATTGTAATCAGTTTTATTTGTCATTTAACAGACAGTGTTGTAGCTACTGAAAGCTGCCTCAACTAACTTAATGCCTCATGGAATGCTGATTCGTGGATGATCACATAGTTATTAATGAGCACAGATATCTCATGGCAGAGAGCACACCCCACAAATAGGTATGTGATTAAAATGAACTTTCCTTACAAAATTACAGGTTAACTGATAAAAATTCCAACTGCATCTTGCTCTTATTGTCCACCTTTAAACACTACAAATCAGTTTCATGTTACCCAAGCAAAAAGAGCAGTATTGCAAAAGGATATTCACCAAACCCATTCCCAACATTTTCTTCTTGCACCTCCTTCCTTCCCTTCCATGGCATTTGTGCCATTTGAGCGAAGAACATTTACCACTCATTTTTACACAATTTCGGAGGCACCTTTGCGCTCATAGGCTCATAAATCCCGAAGGCGGTATTGCCATCATACCCTCCTGATGCTGCTGTGATTGTCAGCCACTCCTCAACATTGCACGACTTCATGATTCAGGTCACCCAGTTAGAACAAGATGGAGAGTGGCAGAGAGCGCCTTCACAATCGACTTTGCCTGTTTGTATTCAAGCTGAAGGGAACATATAGTGGGCAAACACAATATGTCAACCAGCACTCATGTCTACATTTCACAGATGGTGACCTATTGATCACCAGAGGGAATATCGGGGTGTAGTTTCCATCCATGAACCTGGATAAATTAGAATGAATATTTAAAGAAAGAGTTCAGTTTGTACAGAGGACTGCCCAGGACACATACATTCTTGGCACATGATTAGCAACTTGTTATCCCTGTATTATAAACTGAGCCCATTTTTTAATCGTTCCGCCTTGGTTTCTTGTTGGATTTCTCTTTGCTTCAATTACAACTTTGATTATGTATTTCAAAGGACCACATTTAAAAATCAAAGTAAATGTTTTACCTAAATTTTTGCATTTAACTTTTCTGTTTGTGTCTCCTCACATCAGGTCATTCGACTCATGATAAATGGGCAGCTTCTTTCAATTATTTAACATTACCTTCCCAAATACTTTGGTCCAATTAAAACAACCCAAATGTATTGAAAACTTCCTCTGCCAGGTCTGACCTGAGTGGATCTGCACCGTGACTTCACTTAGTATGGATTCCATAGTCATATAATGATTTCCCCTATAAGACACCAGGAAAAGGATGGAGATAATTGGAGATCTTTCTCACCCAACACAATCTTCGTGGACTGACTGGCCTCTTATGCAATATTGATTCTGACCGATTAGTAATGGTCTCCTTTTACATTTTCTTCCAATTCTACTTGGAGGTGATTGATTCTACATTTTGTTTTACAATCATAACATATAAAAAAGAAAACTCTGGCCATCCTGCTTGTCCAGCTCATGTTGTGGCCCTACTGAGTTGATTCTTCATCCAAGAAAACCATGGATCATCCAATGTTCACATTATCCTTTATATTAGATAAGGTGGGAAAAGAACCAGAGGAAATAAAAGAAAAGTAGGGACAGAGAACAATTTCCCCTTCACTCCAAAACATTTAAGTGTACATTACTTCATAGTGAGTATGTTAGCTCATCTATTTTATTCAAAAATAAATGACAAAGGAAGCAATAAAACCTTATCTTATGCCATTACCTGAGAATATTCTGTCACATTGCAATATTCTGGTATCATCTGTTTAACATTATCTCTGAAAGCATGCATTTTCTGGCCTTTGTGTCCACTTTAAAGGTGAATGGGATAGAGGCAAGCCATATTGATCTTCAGTTTCTTGCCTGATACCACCTTTGTTTACGATTTACTTTCAAAAGTGCTGAAAAATTGTATTTCCTGTTTGGCCCTGACTAATAGTCACTATTTTGTACTTTGTACTCACTCCATCCATTACAATTCCAATCAGCTGCATCCAGAAATGGCACATGGTTGCACAATTCTTCTGATACCCAAGACTTATTCTTTGACATTCTTTCACTCCCAACAGCAGCTGGAGCTGCCTCAGTAATGGGCCTCCTGTCACAGTTCCATTCAAAGGTGGGCCTCTCCATCATGAAGCTAATTATTTTCTGTACCTTTAGCAAGGTCACACAGTCAGAAATTTCCACTTCATATATCAAAATGCTTGCCCCTGCACAGAAACCAATTAATGTGCAAAGCAACCTGTTCAAAGGCATAAACTTGCAATCTTGCCTGCACCCTGCAAGTGAACTAAAAGTGAAGTAATGTTGGCATTTGGCTGCCATTTTAAAGTGCCAATAATATTGAGTGTTGTTGGTTACTCTGTGGTTAAACGTGCTCTGTGCAAAATTGAGTCATAGCAGAGATTAGTGACTACTGAATGAGTTAGAATTTATGGAATTAGTACAATGCTAAAAGAAAGTCATTGTACAAAAAGGAGCCTTCGCAACTTGATTGTGGAATTAGCCAAAGTAAAAATGGAAGTTAAGGGGCGTCACGATTAGTGGGACGCTATTATAGCACAGTGACTTAGTTCGAATCTGGGAGGAGTTTATATATTCTCCTCATGACCTGCACGGGTTTCCTCAGAGTACTCTGGTTTAAACCCACCCTCCAAAAATACACAGGATATGCAGGTTAATTGAGGTATTTGGGTGGCATGGGCTCATGGGCCAGAAGGGCCTGTTACTGTGCTGTATCTCTAAATTAAAAATTAAAACCAAACTTTCAATGAGCTGGAATGTCCAACTTGCTGCTGCAGTTGCAGGAGTAATTGCTGGGATGTTTTTAGGGTCAGAAGGTGAAGGCCTGAGCATATCACTAATCGTCCAACTTTCCAACTAGCCCCGCGCTGCATTGCTGAACTCCCATGCTGCTGGGAATCTCCAGGTCATTGTGTCAGGTGGCAAAAGGTGTTTCTGTCGCACCTGAACTGTTAAACGGAGAGGACCTCTGGCTGTGAGATCCTGGAGATGGACTTTCCAGGTCAGTTTGGGACTTAGGGGAGGGAAGCGATTGGAGGTATAGAAATATTTGTGGTGAAACAGTTAGCGGTTTACATAAAATATAAATAGTGCATTAATCCAAACATCATGAATGACATCAAAATTACACAAAGGATAGAAAAGATCAAAATATTGAATGAAAGGAATGATACAGCAAAACCTCTTCTTCCTGATTTAACCTTCAAGGTTCACAGTTCCTTCACTGTTATGAACACAAAATACACAAAGTTTCTTTTGCTTTGCTTGCTCTGTAAGCAAAGAAGCTCCACTCATCCACCACCAGTACCAGCAGAAAGGGAAACAAGAAACATTGTATGTCCATGGATCCTGCCACCTCCTCTGATGCCATTACCATCTGAGCTACTGTGAGGCCAAGTTTATGACATGCAAGACACCCTCCTCAGATCCTGGTTCTGAATCCCAGTTAAGATGAGGAAGATGTCAGTGCTCAAGGCCTTGTGGGAGCCCTGTTCACAAGCCCCAGTCTTAATACCTGGTTCCTTTGATCTGGTCTCTGACAGCCTGC
Source organism: Narcine bancroftii (assembly GCF_036971445.1). Taxonomy (NCBI): domain Eukaryota; kingdom Metazoa; phylum Chordata; class Chondrichthyes; order Torpediniformes; family Narcinidae; genus Narcine; species Narcine bancroftii. The sequence continues at coordinate 39,577,440 of NC_091470.1, forward strand.
AGCTTCAGCTGCTGAGCCTCTTGCAGGACTGGTGCTATTGCCTCCTACCCTGTAAGGTCTTCCCCTCAGCTTCTCCTTCTCAATACAACATTGTGGGCTGAAGGTTCTGTACTGTGCTATAATGTTCTATGTTCAATGAGGGAGGTGCAGGCTGTTCTCCAACTCTGGTGGCCAAAGTTCGCTGCTCCCCTTGATCCCGTAACCCTCGAGGTGTGTTCTGCCAAGCACGAGCACGGGCACGGACATTCGTGGGTTCTCTAACGTGAATAAAAGCTCCACCAGCCCCATTCTACAGGTGGCCTAAACCTGTAAAGGCTGTTGGGCATGACAGACCCCACAGAGAAACGCTGGAAGAAACCTCTATGCACCAGTGTTGCCATTCCGGTCTAAACATCTTGTAATCAGTATTAAATCAACAGCATCGGCTACTTGCTTTGTTCTGGATTACTATCGTTCCCTCAAATACCTAATCAGCAGAATTTAGTCATTTATTAGCTTAAAGTTTTGTTTATTGAATGTGGAACTGGAAACTTTCAGGTTCAGTCCTCAGAATGGTTAATGAACTCAATCAGTCTGGAGATGATGCTGATATTTAACAATTTTCTTTTGTCTCCAGGGGATTTTTTTTCATCAATTTCTCGTTCTCTTGCAGCTGTAGTTTTAACTACAGAATGATACTCCAGTTTCAGTCTTGATATGCAGTCTCGATAAAGGAATGCACAGTGCTCACTCAATTTAAATGCAATTACATAAAATTCCATGCATCAAACAGCTCGTGCATAACAGCTGTGCAGAGTATAAGGCATAATCTATTTCTTTGGCTTGGCTTCGCGGATGAAGATTTATGGAGGGGGTAAAAAGTCCACGTCAGCTGCAGGCTCGTTTGTGGCTGACAAGTCCGATGCGGGACAAGCAGACACGATTGCAGCGGTTGCAGGGGAAAATTGGTTGGTTGGGGTTGGGTGTTGGGTTTTTCCTCCTTTGCCTTTTGTTAGTGAAGTGGGCTCTGCGGTCTTCTTCAAAGGAGGTTGCTGCCCGCCAAACTGTGAGGCGCCAAGATGCACGGTTTGAGGCGTTATCAGCCCACTGGCGGTGGTCAATGTGGCAGGCACCAAGAGATTTCTTTAGGCAGTCCTTGTACCTTTTCTTTGGTGCACCTCTGTCACGGTGGCCAGTGGAGAGCTCGCCATATAATACGATCTTGGGAAGGCGATGGTCCTCCATTCTGGAGACGTGACCCATCCAGCGCAGCTGGATCTTCAGCAGCGTGGACTCGATGCTGTCGACCTCTCCCATCTCGAGTACTTCGACGTTAGGGATGTAAGCGCTCCAATGGATGTTGAGGATGGAGCGGAGACAACGCTGGTGGAAGCGTTCTAGGAGCCGTAGGTGGTGCCGGTAGAGGACCCATGATTCGGAGCCGAACAGGAGTGTGGGTATGACAACGGCTCTGTATATGCTTATCTTTGTGAGGTTTTTCAGTTGGTTGTTTTTCCAGACTCTTTTGTGTAGTTTTCCAAAGGCGCTATTTGCCTTGGCGTGTCTGTTGTCTATCTCATTGTCGATCCTTGCATCTGATGAAATGGTGCAGCCGAGATAGGTAAACTGATAGGTAAAGGCATAATCTATTTAATAATTTATGAAATGACCCATTGATTGTATACTATCAGAATCTCCCAATGACGATATGCTTTTATAAACTTTTTAAAGTTCAAGTTTATGATTTTCAACCATATGAAACAATGTTTCTGCAGACCACAGGTGCATACAAATACAGTGAACATCACAATTGCATATATGCATAAATATATAATTTAAAATAAATATGTAAAATAAAATCTACGTCATCCACAATTCAAGCAACCAGAAAAAATGTTGCAGAAAATAAATAGGTTAAAAAATACAAAAGCTTAAAATTAACACTCCCAATTGGTCAGTCTGCCAATCACACAATATGCAATCTCAAGCAACCGGAAAATTTACTTATCTGGCATCTACCAATCCCCATAGGTGCCAGACACTGGGGGTTTTTACTGTATAAATATTTGGAGATGATTTACTCAATTACACAAAACTGTTCATCAATCTCATAACCTGTGAAATCAACCTTGCAGAATCAATGGAACGAAATGCACATGACCAGAACCTCCAAGGCTTGTTGTGTGGTCTTCAGGGTGCAAAAAAGTGACCTGCAACGTGTGGAATTCAACAAGAAGATGGACAAATAAACATGCCCTCGAGGTTGATATCATTAGCCTGATATTATAACTGTAGAAGAATAATCCAATGAGTGATAGGTTAGGAGACACACCATGTGAAGGAAATGGCATACAATAAGGTTTCATCCAAGAAAGAAGTATTTTCTGCAGGACAAATAAGGGGTACAAATAACTTTTGGTGAAAATGTTTCTGATTATGCCGCTCATACCCAATTTATTGTCTGGCATGATCTGTTTTATCTCTCATATTTCACAACGTGATCATTAGTGGAAAAATCCGACTAATTGAACAACTTAGAATTTGATGCCACCAAACCTTGCACATCTTGCCACGTAAGGGAAAACAGGGTAAAACTAGAAAATCATAAATTGTTGGAAATCTGCAATAAAAACTGAAGCTGGTGGAGATACTCAACAAGACAGACAGCATCTGTAGAGATAGAAACTGTCATTTATCTATGTCAAGGGCTGATTAAGGATAAATCTTGCTGGTCAACTGATGAAACTTTCACCAGAAAGAGTCCAATGATCTTTGACTTATAGGGTTAACTCCACTGGTCTTTCCCAAGATACTGTCTGATCTGTTGAGTGTTTCTTGCATTTTCTTTTCTTTTGTTTTTGTTTTCTCTCAGGGTAAAAAAATCACTGTAAAGTCCAGAAATGATCGTTTGCCTGGAAACTAATAAAAGGTGGCAAAAAAAATGTTTTAATCACATCAAAAGGCTGGCTTGGAAAGACAGAGTGTGGAGAAAAGGGACATCTTAAATCAACACCAATCACTTTAGTTACATTAGAGACCATATTGATTGTCAACTGGCCAAGTCAGAAATAAACCAGAAGCCAAGAGTGTGTCAGGCAGATCTCTTAAGGAGATTCAAGCTAAATTGTCTAAATTGCCTTTTGTGCCTCCTCCACCACTCTATGAAATGTCTAAGGTTGCTCTGGTTTGTGTTCAGTGAATTTACTGCTCTTAAACCTAAATTTAGGTTCTCAGACTGTCATGGGATTTGGAGACAGGGGATTGCAGATGTTGGAAACTGGAGCAAAACATAAAAGTGTGAAAAACTCTGCAGGTCATGCAGTGTCCATGGAAGGAAAGAAATGGTCAACAATACAGGGTCAAAACCATGCATCAGGATTTGTAAAGTAGCCAGTGTAACCCTGTGCCACAAGAAGGCATGTCTTTACAGGGAGGACAATGAATGTACAGAATTCCACAGACAGCTGTGGATTCCAAAACATTGGGGATATGGGAAGCATGGTTGGTGTAGCCTTTACAGAGCCAGCGATCGGGACCGCAGTTCAAATCCCACACTATCTGCAATGAGTTTTTATGTTCTCCCCGTGTCTGTGTGGGTTCTCCCTGAGGGCTCCAGTTTCCTCCCACTGTTGGAAACGTACTAGGGGTGTAAGTTAATGGAGTGTAAATTGGGCAGCTCGAACTTGTGGGCCAAAATGGCCTTTTACTGTATTGTATGCCTAAATTTAAAATGTAAATTTAAATTTACGATTTAGAGGTAGATATGTTCTTGATTATAAAGGAAATCAAGGGTGATGGAGAAAGGCAAGAAAATGGGGTTGGAAGGAATAGTAAACCATCCATGATGGAATGGCGGGACAGATTCGATGGAATGAATGGCCTAATTCTGCTCCTCTTTCTTATGATCTTTATCAGTGGATATATTAGAGTTGGATGTATGCAAGTATGATATCCTGTTTATATGTAGAGAGTTGGCCTAATTAAAGAACTATCATCAACATTTGAAGCTGGTTGACCACATCGTACCATCTCCAAATCTACGAACACTGTAATCCTGATCACTGTGAAAATAATGAGAGATGAGAGGTGAGGAAAGATGTGGCATTGGGTGCAAGGAAGCAGGAGTGAAGGGGCAGAAGTATTGATTAGAAAGAGAGGGGTAAAGAAGTTGTTACACCGTGATTGACTGCTATTGACAGGACATGCCTCCCGAGACGAGCCTCTTGCATGCCCCATACTTTTTTTCTGATCAGTCAAGGAGGTGGATGCTTGTTTGACAGTGTTCCAGTCTTTAACTATTAAAAGCCTGATTGTTTCACTACTCAGCCTTTTGTGAATTATTGATGGTATATCAATTTCAATAGCGAACATTTTCAAAGGAGTACGATCAGTACCTGAAACCAGAGAAACTTCACATCGACCCTTGGTCAGAACACCTTCAAGCTGTGGTTACAATGCTTCAAAAACATTTTGGCGGCAGCCATGGATGCCATCACCACGGACGCAAATCAACTGAGACTACTCGTCTCGTGGGTCGGGCCCCAGATTTTTCATGTGATCAGCAATACCAACTCATACCAGGCAGCGATGGAGATCCTCAACGCCCAGTATCACCAGAAGGTTAATGAGGTTTATGCCAGGCTTCTCCTGGCTACCAGACAACAATGACTTGGTGAGTCGCACTGAGTTCCTATGGGCCCTCCAAATCCTGTATAGAGCCTGCAACTGTAAGCCCGAGTCTGCCACCAAGTGTGCGGAGGACCTCATTAGAGATGCCTATGTTGCCGGCCTCTGCTCTGGGTATGTTCACTCGTGATTACTGGAACAAAGGGTACTCTATTTGATGAGGGCAGTCAAGCTTACAGAGACATTGGAGGTGGCCCTCCAGAGGGGGCCATGATCCTGAGGTGGAGCATCATCCTACCCCATGAATGACTGGTCCCATACACCGACCTACTACACTCATGACTTGACCTTGGCCACCATTGTGGGCATCTCTCCAGTTGTTACTTATGCGGGCAGGGCACGCACCCAAGGAAGCACTCCCCTGCCAAGGATGCAGTACTCTCTCGGAGCCAGAAAAAAGAGCATTATGCTAACATTTGCCAATCTAAACTGCCCAGAAGATCCAGTAGTGCCACATGCGGCCATTCGCTATCCCAGGCATCGCAATCGGCACCATCTTCCAAGCACATAACGACGCCAAGTGCAAATCATGGAAGAAGCCATTTTGGACAGTGTCCTGAATGCCATCTTCCCAGGCATATGGAGGTCGAGGAGTCAAGGCTGGGCATCTTTTGTCTGAGGGCAGCCATTTCGGGAGCAGGACTACCCCACAGACACTGAATCCATACTAGCATCCATCACACTCAATCAAGAGGCACTGCAAGAATTCACCAGTATGTCCAGGTAAACAGGCGCATTAACAAATGTTTATTCAATAGCAGGAGCACAGACAGTTTAACCACCCTTATACTGCTAAAATCTGTACCTTAAAGAACAGCCTGCCAAACACAGGATATCTCTCGCATCTGAGTCATACTCTACAGCCATCCAGGGGTCCTGGATAGTGACCCTGACTGTTGGAGGTGTAGCGTACGTTCGTACTTCAGACTGCTAGTCATGCCTCGGCTCTGTGACTCCTTGTTACTAGGGTTGGACTTCCAGTGTCAACTGCAGAAGATCACCTTGCAATTCAATGGGCCCTTCCCTCTGCCCATCTGCAGGCGATGTGTGGCCTCTCAACCCTCAAGATTGACCCCCCATATCCACAATGTCACCAACCTCACCCCCGATTGCAAGCCGGTAGCTGCCAAGAGTAGACGGGGCTGACAGGGCATTTATCAAGACGGAGGTCCAATGGTTATTGGGTGAGGCATCATTGAGGCCAGCAATAGTCCTTGGAGGGCCCCAGTTGTTGTGGTCAGGAACAAAGAAAAGAATAGGATGGTCAGTGACTACAATCGGTATATGCAACTCGATGCGTACCCCCTTCCCAGCATATCCGATATGGCCAACCAGGGTGCTTTCCATGATTGACCTAAAGTCGACCTACCACCAGCTCCCAATCCGCCCAGAGGATTGTCAGTATATGGCATTCGAGGTAGATGGCCATCTCTATCACTTCCTCCAGGTCCCTTTCGGCATCACAAACAGGGTCTCCATTTTCCAATGGGAAATGGACCACATGATGGACTGCTACAATATATAAGTCACTTTTCCCTACCTTGATAATGTTACCATTTGCAGCCATGATCTGCAGGACCATGATGCTAATCTCATCAAGTTCCTTCACACTGAGAAATGCATGAACCTGACTTATAACAAGGACAAAAAAAGTGTCTTCTGGACACCATGACTGGCCATCTGTCCTGGGTAAACTTGTACCTCTCACTTTGTTCATTTTAGATTGGTCACAGTGTTTGAGCTACCGAAAGAAAATAGACACACACACCGAGAGCAGTTCAGTTTATACAAATGTTTATTACAAATTCAAAAGCTGATTTCAAACTACAATATGCAGGCCCTTCCTAACTATACTTATCAATGCCTGGACTGGTCCCAACTGCTGAAGTGAGGCAACAACTGCACACTTGTAGTAGGTTGTCAGGGCACCGGTAGCAGCTTCTCCACCTCCCCCGATCGGGACGTTGTCTGGTCTCTATAAGTTCTTCTTCTTGCTGAGAGATGTTGCCACCTCTCGGAAAGTCTCAAACTTCAGCAGTGGTACCATGGCTTATATTACCCAAAAGTTGTTTACTTCATAGCTTATCTCTTTGAACAAATGATTTAATTATCTTCAAGGTCTTCTGACAGTCTGCGACCAACAAAAGAAAACTGCATCTCTGTGCCTCATGGTGGAGTTTAGGTGTATCTACTAATTCATATGCATTCCTGGGCCCCAAAGTGTAAATTAGATTATGTCTTCTGATTCTAAAACACAAGCAGGTTCTCAGCCTGGCAGAAGCAAAGGCTGCAAAAGTTAAAAAAAACACGGTTTAAATCTTCCATTACACCATCCTTGGCTGTGTTATTGAGAATGGTATAATTGGCCCAACCCTGACCACATGCATCCATTGATGGAGCTGCCCTCCCACATTCCCTAAAAGCACTAAAGAGAAGACTTGGGTTATTTTCTTATTACATTTAATGGGTCCCTAACTATGCTGACAAGATTCAGCCACTGGTCAAAACCACAACATTTCCCCTGACAAAAAAACCCCAGAAGGCATTCAAATGGGTCAAAGATGACATCGCCAAGTCAACCATGTATGCCAATAGATGAGTCAACACCATTACAAGTGGAGAGGGATACGTCTGACTTTGCCCTGGCTGCCACTCTAAACCAGGAAGGCAAGACTGTCACCTTTTTCTCATGTACCCTTCAAGGCCAAGATTCGCTATTCCTCTATCGATAAGGAAGCCCAGGCTCTCATGGAAGCTGTACACCACTGGACACATTGTCTTGCAGGGAAATGGTTCATTCTTCTCACAGACCAGCAAGTGGTTGCATTCATGTTTAATAATAAACAATAGGGAAAAATCAAAAATGATAAAATCCTAGGTGGAGAATCGAACTGTCTACTTAAAACTATGATATCCTCTACAGACCTGGCACACTTAACAAGCCCCCAGATGACCAATCCCGTGGAACCTGTGCTAGTCTTCAAATGAACAAGCTACAGACTCTTCACAATCCTGGAATTACCAGGTTTTTCCATTTTGTCAAATCTCGGAATCAACCTTACTCTGTCGAGGAGATCCGGACAATGACTAGAAATTGCCAGGTCTGTGCCGAATGCAAACCGCAGTTCTACCGGCCAGACAAGGCAATGCACCCCTTCTAGTACCTCAGCATCAATTTCAAGGGTCCCCTTCCTCCTCCAACAGGAATGTCTATTTCCTTACTCTTAACAATGAATATTCCCATTGCACCTTTATCATCATCCCTGCCCTGACATTACCATGGCCACTGTTATCAAGCTTCTCCACAGTATCTCTGTAGTATCTCTCCATAGTATCTTTGGATACACTGACTTTATCCACAGCAACCGGGGTATATCGTTCATGAGCGAAGAGCTGCGGCAGTACCTGCTAGCCAGGTTCATTGCCATGAGAGGGACCACCATCTACCATCCCAGGGGTAAGTGGAAAGGTAAACTGCCATGTTCTGGAAGCCCATCTTCCTGGAACTGAGGTCACGGGGTCTCCACATCTCCCATTGGCAAGAAATCCTCCCAGATTCACTTCACTCCATTCCGTCATTTTTATGTACGACCACCATCAGCAAGCCTAATGAACAGATGTTTGCCTTCCATCAGATGTCTGCTTCAGTGTCTGCTGCCCTTCTCTCCGGGACTTGCCCTGCTCCACAAGCACGTCAGGCAATCTAAGACTGACCCACTGGTTGAGAGGGTCCACCTCCTCCATGCCAACCCTTTGATGAATCTCTGCTGAGTTGTCAGACTTACACTTGGCTTGTCTTGATTTACTGACATTGGCTGTGTACTATCTCTACCATTAAAGACACTCCCCTTGTATGCACCCATTGACTTTCATTATTGTACCACTAGTTTCTGATAATAAAAGCCATGATTATCGTTTGACGATGTCGCCTTTGTCTACTTAATTTACTGGCACTTCAAACTCCCAGTGTGCCTACATTGCTTTCCCTGATGGGCAAGAAGACATGGTCTCAGTCCGAGACCTGGCACTGCCAGGTGCCTTCTCCTCCTGTTTTCCAGATCAATCCCCCTCGTCATTAACTTTGAATTAGTGTTAGTTAGATTGGAGCTTACGTTTTCTAAATCTTTAGCACATCTCTCAGTTTGTTTAACTTGAGCTCAATAGATGACAACCACTCACTGTGTTCTTGACCTGCTGAACAAATCTGTTCAAGTTTCACTTCAATCTGGCCCAAGCCTTTTTTTAAATTCTTCCATCATTGATTGTTTAAGCTGCTCCATTAACTCCATGTTGGGCTCCATAGTTAAACCACTGACTTTCCACAGACACTCTCCCCCATTCCAACCTTAGGGGTACCTGAATCTCCAGCTGGCCATCCCTTACCCCAAGCTACTGTTACTACCAATGATGTACCACGCTCCCTCAGGAGACTCCCGGATAGACATGATCTGTAAAAGGTATATGTACAGTTGTTTCACCCTCTTTTTCTAACCCTGCAGAGTTCTTCCTATAAAGGAGGGGTGAATGTGGTAAACCACCATTACACCGTGATTAGCTGCTACTGACTGGATACGCCTCCCGAGACCGATCCTACCTATAGCCCCTTGCAGGGGCTACTTTTGATCTGATGTCAAGGAAGTGGAGGGGTATTTGATAGTGTTCCAGCCTTTAGCTGATTGTTTCACTACTCAGCTTTTAGTGAATAATTGAGGGTACATCAAAGTTGAAGTGGGAAGAGGGTAAATGAGGAAAAAGAGAGTAATATGGAAGTGAAGGGTAGAGGGGCAAGACACAATAGTGAGAATGCCCAGCCAATCAAATAATATGAAGATAATAATTTGAGGATATTGGCATAGTCAATGCTAAATCAGTATTTTAGCAGATTGTAAAGCCCTTTACAGCCATTCACAACATTCAAGTATCACTTGAATCACTAAATATCGCTGTAGATGATTGTAGCACAAACGATGTGGTGTGATTGGCAGAGCTGGACACTTTATGACTGGCATGAACAACATGGGTCACAGGCCTGTTTCTGTGCTCCTTGACTCAATTGGAAAGAAGTTAAAACACTGAAATCCTGGATCAACTCAGTAGGTTTTCCAGCATCCATAGGGGATAAAGATATAATACCGCCATTTTGGACCTACACCCCCTCCTCAAGGCATGATTAAAAAGCAGGTATGTGCCTGAATTAAAAGGCTTCTCCCCATCCTGCCTTTGGGCAGCATCTCTTGAAGGTATGGTTGGCATAGCGGTTGGCGCAACGCCTTTACAGGGCCAGCTATCGGAACTGGGGTTCGAATCCCGCACTGTTTATAAGGAGTTTGTACATTCTCCCCTTGTCTGTGTGGATTTTCCTCAGGGGCTCTGGTTTCCTACCACCGTTCGAAACATAACAGGGATGTAGATTAATTAGGCAGCATAGACTCGTGGGCCGAAATGGCCTGTTACTGTGCTGTATGTCCTATGGATACTGCAAGACCTACTGAGTTCATCCAGCATTTCTGTGTTTTTACTACAATCACAGCACCTGCAGACTTTTGTGCTTCACAATTGGGAATAAACTTAGATTATCCAAGTGTTGCTCCACACGTCACAGCTAAACTCACCATATAATATCTTTGTTTTTCTGACTTGTAACATAGTTTTCCTTTAAATAAAGAGAAGCTAAATAAACCACTGCACTGTCCTTTATTTTGGTCAACATTTGATGTTTCGAAAAGGAATTAATTTGAATTCCTGTTTCTATTCATCCATAATGTTTAAATTTGGAACCAAGCCATCTTGCACAGGCATCACAAGTGGACTCTGAGAAATGCTTTAATGTGACCCCCAAAGACAATGTTTCAAGTTGCACTTCCCTTATATTTTTCATTTAATTTAGTGGCAAAGGAAATAGAAATCAGGCACTTCCTATAATGGCTAGTGACTCAAAAAGAGGATGCTTAAAACATACACCAGTATTTCTGCAATATTTGGGGAACTTCAGATCCATGATCATTTGCACTCTGAGGATTATGTACATTTCCACTGACAATCTTGAAAATTGACATAATATGACACGTTGTTCCGTAACTGTAGTTATGAGCCCAACTAATATACCAATGAGTTTCAACAAAATATCATTTATCCAAAATTGCAATGGTTTTCCTCTTCAGTCGTTGCCTGGACGTGTGTGTGTGTGTGTGTGTGTGTGTGTGTGTGTGTGTGTGTGTGTGTGTGTGTGTGTGTGTGTGTGTGTGTGTAGCTATATATGTGTGTATATATACACATTTATATATTATATTTATAGATATGTGTGTGTGTGTCTATATATATATAGTGTTTTTCATTTTAATTTAATTTCAGTACAGTAGGAAAAGGGAGCAAAGCAAAAATGATCATGGGCAACTTGGCAAAAAAATTGACAAAATGAGTTTGTGCAATGGATGCCATATTCTTGAAAAGTAGATTACATAATTTGGTGTCTTTAACAAGATATTAGCTAAATCATTACATTGATACCACCACGATTGAAAACATTATAAAAAAAACCCATAAATTGTTAATAAAAATAATAGTGGAATATCTGATCCTTTAGCCTATTCCAATTTTCAATAATGTTGTAACCTTTTCTGCTTTACCACCTGATTCCCATATTTAAATTAAAATTTTTAAATTAAAAAAACTTCTACATTTTTAACATGCAGCATGGTAACAGGACCCTGCGGCCACCCAATTACACATCCATGATATGTTTTGAAGGGTGGGCTGTGGGTGAAATAACAGTGTGTATTACATTTAACTTTTTTTTTAAACAACCAAAGTATTCTGTATGTTTCATTATCAGCCTCACTCTCCAAAAACTATTATATCTACAAGAGCTGCTAAAGGAGGGAAAAAAGAAGAGATGCAGACAAGCTTAACTATGGAGCCCAACATGGAGTTAATGGAGCAGCTTAAACAATCATTAATGGAAGAATTTTAAAAAAGGTTTGGGCCAGATTGAAGTGAAACTTGAACAGATTTGTTCAGCAGGTCAAGAACACGGTGAGTGGTTGTCATCTATTGAGCTCAAGTTAAACAAACTGAGAGATGTGCTAAAGATTTAGAAAATGTAAGCTCCAATCTAACTAACACTAATTCAAAGTTAATGACGAGGGGGATTGATCTGGAAAACAGGAGGAGAAGGCAAAATATAAGTATTTTGGGCCTGCCTGAGCTGACTGAAAGTGGGCAGATTTAGAAGTTATTTTCCAGAGCTGCTCTGCGATGAGTTTGGGCGAGATTTCCTCGCATCACCGCTTGAAAATGAAAGAGCCCACCATTCCTTAGCACGCAAGCTGTCTGTGGGTCAGAAGTCGCAATCTGTCATTCTCAGATTACATCATTACCAAACTAAGGATCTTTTGATTCGTGAAAGCCCAATGAAGGGGAAGCTTAAATATCATGGTCAACATATCAGGATCATTGAGGATTACTGCCCTGAGGTGATGAATAAAAGTGTCAGTTACAAAGAGATCATGTTGGACTGCATCATCAGGATTTTAAACCTTCATTAATATACCCTGCTTGTCTCTGCATTACACTTACTATTGGGCATAACAAGTGGTTCGGTTCAGTGGATGAGGATCAGAAATATATTGATGATCTTTCTTCTACATCACTCCCTGTGTGAACTGTTATTTCATGACTAAGGCTAATTAATTACTGTTATTTTTAAGGTTTCTGTCATTTAATATACAAGGTCCATTAGATGTTTTTTTTAAATTTGCTTTACTAATATATGGAATGTTCAATCCATTTGGATTGCACTTTTGTCAGGATTTCTCTTGGAATTGGGTTCATTTAGTTATTTAACTTTTTGATAAGAAAATTGAGAAGTATATTTTTATTATATGCATATTTTTTGTTTAGCAATATTTAGTAAAGATGGAAAACAATTAATATTGCTTCTTGTTATCCCTGCAAATGATTTTTTCTTGTTATGCTTGGTGGAAGACTAAACATAATTTTGTTCTAATTAGAAGTTCAGAGAATATTTACATTTGAAGCCTAGGAGCTTGAGATAAAATACTTATCAGGAGGATATTTAGTTAAATTTCATCTATGGGGGAGGGGTTGTTATTGATATTTTCAACAGCTTTCTGGATTTGCATATAAGGGTTTGGGTGAGGGTGATGAAGAACTGTTTTTCTAATGTTGCTATGGCACTAGAGCTATTGTAAACATTGGCATTCCACAGCTTATCTTCAATTTTGTTTAGTTTCATGTTTCTACTGCAAGACTGATATTTGTGACTGAAATAAAATGAATTTCAATCATTCCACACTATTAATAATGGCTAATCAATTCAATTGTATTAGTTGGAATGTGAACAGACTGAACTATCTGATTAAAAGAACAAAGTGTTTCACATGTCAAACAGCTTAAAACTGCAGTCACTTTCTTACAAGAAACACATTGGTGGATGTGAAAACTCTTGTTTTATGTCCTGGTGGAGGGGACAACACTTTCATTCTACTTTTCAAGCTAAAAGCAGGGAGGTTTCAATACATTAATCAAAATACTTGAAATTGGAGCTCCTGTGGAAAACCCATGTAGACACGGAGAGAGCATTCAAACTCCTTAGAGATAGTGCAGGATTCAAACCCCGGTCCTGATCGATGTCCTCTCAGTTTTCAAGGCAGTGTCCATTATCCCATTTTCCAAGAAAGCTTCAATAACTGGACTAAAAGACAACTGCACAGTGGCACTGATGTCTACAATCCAGACATGCTTTGAGCAACTGGTAATGGAATGCATCAAAGTGCACCTTCCAGTGACATTGGATCCATTCCAGTTTGCCTACCGTCCAAACTAGTCCACAGCTGATGCAATAGCCTTAACCCTCCACTGACCCACCTAGAGAATAATGCCTCAAATGCCAGGCTGTTGTGCATTGACTTCTGCATTTAACATGTGGCTGGTGGATAAACTGTCCTCGCTAGGAGTCAACACCCCTCTCTGCAACTGGATTCTCGACCTCTTGATGGGAAGTCTGTCTAGGTTGACAGTAAAACTTCAAGCCCCATCGCGCTGATCACTGGTGCACCTGAGGGATGTGTGCTCAGCCCATTACTGTTCACACTGGTGATTCATGACTGTCAGACTCAGCTAAATAATAATCACATTTGTGGATGATACAACAGTAGTTGGCTGTATCAGAAACCATGATGATTCACATGACAGACAGGAAGTTGAAAGGCTTGTAAAACAGTGCAAGAACAACAACCCAAGTCTCAACATGAACATGATAAAGAGGAATTATAGACTTCAGGAGGATGGCAATCAATCATTCTCCACTACACATCAATGATTCCGTCAAGGAAAGAGTGGAGGGCACAAAGTTCCTTGGAGTGCATACAAGGGACAACCTATCCTGGACTCACATCATCTTCTCATTAGTCAGGAAGGTGCTACAGCACCTACACCTCCTAGGGATGCTGAGAAGTGCTAGGTTACTGGCTCCCATCTTGACAACCTTTTACAGGAGCATAATTGAGTGCCCTGTCTGGCTGCATCATTGTGTGGTATGGTAGCTAAAAGTATCAGACTGAGTCTATACAGAGGATCATTAAAACAGCAGAGAGGATCATTGGAATCTCCCGTTCCTCTATAGATGAGATTTACTGAGAGCGGTCTCTAAAGAGAGATCAAGGAATTATAAACCCCCTCCATCCAGCACACGGTATCTTCAACCCACCACCATCAATATAAAGTACAGGAGAATCAAAAGCTAGACCGCCAGGTTGTGGAATAACTTATTTCCACAGTATCTTGTTGATTAACAGTATCCTGTAACCATGACAATCATCCCAAATATTTATACAGTATACATAATTATTGATTATTTATGTGATCTTTATTTTCTGTGCATTGTGTGTTTTTGTGCATGCATCATGGTCAAGAGACACTTTCATCAGGTTGTAGATGTGCAATAAGATGATAATAAATTTGAACCTCAACTCTTAACTGGAGACAATGCCCACTATATTGAACCTTTTTAACTGAACAAAATAGTCTCCAGGCATCCATCCTGAACCATGGACACGTCAAAGGGTTTACCTCTCTCTTTTCTACTGGGGATGATGGAACAGATTGAGGATGCCTGTGTAGTGCATGAATGGAAATTCCAGCACTCTCAATGTTTTTAATAGGATAATTGGAGATATTAAATATCAATCTATAATGCAACTCAAGATATACTTCTGGAGCGGGACCAGAAAGTAGTTGGAATGCTGAATTTAAATCCATATGGAGTAGTTCAGAAAAATGTTATATTGTAGCGACTACTACGGTTGAGCTACTAAAGAAATATAAACACACACCAGAGGAGTCAACTCAAGACTGGTTTATTGAAGCTTTACAAGCGGCTTTTATTCCCTGCCTGTCCCGGGCTCTACGGGACAAGGTGGGGAATCTTGTTAAGGAACGGCTGCTGGTCCACGGGACCAGCAGGTTTAAATTGAGTCTTGTTAACATCCTGCGCCTTTCGGCAAGGGACCCAGCTGATCAATGTGCCGTCCCTCAGAACTTGGTACTGCTGGCATGCCAGCCCTTAGGTAAGTCCGTGTACTGATGGTGGCGGTTTGCATCTGCTCGGCCCACTACACAGCCGTTACAATCTATATATTTTAAGAATAATAGAAATGATGATGAAAGGAAATTGCAAAATATGTTGATAAGATGTATGAAGCATAAACAATAACATGGGCTCAATGGCTTGCTTCTGTTCTCCAATCTCAGTATCATTATGCTCATATACTTCATCTCTTTGCTTTGTGCCAATTTCTGATCATCAACATTGAACCTAATGCCCAGCTAATATGGTATTTACAGTTATGCAGTATAGAGCCACAATGCCTCTTCATCTAAACTGTAACTGCCACAGTGTTTATTATTTGAACAATTTCAATTCCATTCTTGTTCAGTTTTACTGAGATGGTCACAGCTGACGTTAAATGGTGCTTGGATTTTAAAATCTCCTGAAGACAGCTCACAGCTGTACTAAATCTGCAGAGACTTGTCTCAGGAAGAAGCATTAGCAGGTGCACTGCAATACATCCAGTGCATTTGCTACTGTCTCTGATAACTTCGATAGATCTGTAAATTTTTATCCAGCGAACAAAATATACAAGTGCAGGAGGCAATCTTCTGAAATATAAATGCAAACAGAAAATATGCTTTCCAGCAAAAGTTACCACCACAGTTTCTACTGTTGCATCAGTGATCATCAATGCCCATTCCTTTGATTTAAATGTCATCTACTATTTATAAACACTTGGGATTGCACGATGTCCTGGATTGCTGGTGTAAAATGAAAATCTCCTGTCTTAAAAGTTTGACGTAAATTTCCATACATTTCTCATCATTTGTTAGTGATGTTACAGATACAGATGCTGACAAACAAAATTGTGTACCTTGCCTCACTTGTTTCTCATTACTGACAAACCTGCAGAGGGTGATTTGATTCTGAATGCAATTCAAAGTCAGTCCAGCAGTATAGGAGATCTACCAAACAAAAGCCCCTTTTCCACTGGCACTCTGTCCCATGAATTAATTGGGAATTTACTGAGATAGGGTTCAGTGGAAAAGGAACACTGTCCAATGCCAGCATCAAATGAAATATTCTCCCAACCGGACATGAAGATTCTATATTACAGTCAAAGAACCGAGGATTTCTTGTAATGTCACTCCGACCTCTATCACTTGGAATTATAACAGGAGATGAACAGACATTTGCCTCAGTGCTTACAGTGGGCAAATAGCCTGCTGCATTTTTCTGATAGTGTTACTTCAAAGAAGCATTTAATTTTCTCAAAGCCCTTTGAGCTGTTCTGACATCACCGAAAGCAACCACAAGTGTTTATTTAATACAACGCATCTAACATGCATTGCTCTGCATCTGGACATCTACAATGTTAGCACAGGATGGAAAAATGGGATAGGTTCACATTTTAAACACTACCTCACCTCTCCCCTTTCTACTCAGGTACGTAGCAAGGTTCTAGCGTTAGGGGGATCGAGCACCACGACACATACCAGATGTCGCAGACACCATTGATTATTTGGCAGTGTTGGACTGGGGTGGGGTGGGGGGAGTGTTGGGGGCACCATTTCCATGATGGATACTAAATAATTTTAAATTCATTATAGGTTTTTATTTTGTATTTAACATAAAACATAAGGAACTTGAGTTACATACATTTTTAAAGAAAGTACATAATTGATATTTGTATCTAAAATCAAAACATAATAAAAACAAATTATTTTACATTTTAAACATGATGAAAACAAAATGAAGCAATATGAAATATGTATGATGCAACTGCAACAGCCCTTTTCCTCTTGGCTTCATTCCAGCAAAGTTATCTATTACTTCATTATAATTTACCTCAGTAGCCAACTGTCTTCCAATGGAAACCAAAGCTAACCCAGGCAATCCATCCTCGACCATTGTAGAACCAAGGTAGGACTTTGTATGTTTGAGCCAGCTAGAGGATTGTTCTGAAATGGGCTGGTTATTGGTACGATCAGAAAAATGTGGTACAATGTGGACAGGTAGGATAAATGAAACACATGTCACTGGCAATCATGAATTTTAGTGCATTGTTGAAAGTCAGTTTCTCAACACTTGAATTTGCCTTCCTGCTACTGCCTCGTTATTTCTTTGTACGGGTCTTTGAATGAAAGGAAACTCTTGTGCGATTTCAGTTTGACTATCCATGATGTCTGAGTACGTGTCTGTTAAAAATTCTAATCTGTTCATGTTATCTGCAATGACAAAATGGTTTGGATTTAAGCCACTAAATTTGGAAGCCACATTTTTAAAAGGCTCAAATCTTTTTTTTTTAATGCTATTTATTAATTAGGATTCAACTATGCATTTCTTTTGGGCGTCAAATATACCTTCATCCTCTGCAATTTCTTCATTGAATCTTTTTCTTTTACATTCTCTGCCCTGCTCATATTCTGTATTAATATCACTTTTTCCAACCAACTCAGATGTTTCATTCGGAGGAGAGCAAGGAAAGTGAATTGGGGAGGTTGTGGGTACAGAAGTGTGTTGGCTGTGTAAACACCACAAAACTTGCAGGTAGCCTGTAATTTGATGTTCTGTTCACTTTTCCAACATTATATAATTAACATTATAAACTTGAAATTCAAGATTATAATATTCCTCCCCAGATGCCAGGTGCCCGCAGCTAGGACACTCTCCCTGAGCTCATTCTTCTAAAGTGGCGCCTTTTTGAACTGTGTGCTCACTGCTTGGTCACCTGGTGATAGGCTGGTGGGCCATCACAGCACATCACCAGCGAATCGCAGGAGATCAAGTAGTGAGCACAGAGTTCAAAAAGGCGTCACTTTGGAAGAATGCGCTGAGGGGAGCAACTGTTCCCCCTGAACCCTCTTCCCCCAAGCTATGCCACTGTTTCTATTGGTTATCCTCCCTCTACAGTCTCACTGCTGATGCACCACCTCCACCTGAAACATCGACCATTCTTTTCCCACCCACCACAGATGTTCCACAGCCCTCTATTCCTCCAGCAATTCTTTTTTTTTTCATGCTGAGGGCACTGTCAAGCTACATGGAATATATCTAAGTGGGATATTTGTCTGTTGTAACGATTTGTGCTAATTTTCCAATGTGTAGCTTTTGTTGTTTAATTGCAAAACACCAGTTAGCGCAATGTAGAAGATCTTATCAATTTGTACATTGCAGTGAACATTCTGGGCCTGAAATGCTGCATCATTTGGCTGGGGCTCATTTTTCCTGGACAAGGCAGGGACAAGATAGTGGGGCCACAAAGGTTATGTGCATTATCAGGACCAAATCCGAAGTAAAATTAGTGGTCTCCAGCAATATCCTTTAAATACTCATCAGAACCCCTACGACACAGAGTCCAATCCTCAGCAAAAAAAAAATAAAATCACCATTTTCTACAAAGTTCTTATTTTCACTTAGTGGAACCGACTTCAAATCATAACCCACATGTGCTTTGCCTTCAAAATACAGTGCAAAGTGACAGCAGGAGATAATTTGTGCTTGCCAGCCATTCAAGCCTTTAACCCCTATGGGGTAACAGCCATAAAGCATAAGAGCCTTCACTAAAATAGTCAGAGGAAATCATTTTGTTGCACAATTGCACAGTTGCCAGAGGAATAGCTAAGATAGGGGGAGCCAACCTTTTAATTTTTAATCTTTAATTTAGACATACAGCACAGTAACAGGCCATTTCGGCCTATGTAACCGTGGCGCCCAATTAACCTACACTCCTGGTACGTACACGTGGTCTGAAATGGCCTGTTACTATACTGTATGTCTAAATTAAAGATTAAAAATTAAAAGGTTGGCTCCCCCTGTTCTAAGGAATCAAGCCCCTTACCCCATCACATATACACAATTCCAAGGACATGCACAGAGCCTTCATTTAGAATTAGACTCAGTCATAGAGCACAAAAATTTTCTTCTGCAGATGTCAAATCCACTCCTTTTTTAATCTTTTATCCATCCCTAGCTCCTTACTTCCTATCCTTTCTAATCTCCACCTTGTAATCTTCTTCTCTTCCCCACATTGGTATTGCTTGATTCCTCAATGAAACGAACCAATTTTCTCTGAAAATCTCAACAATTGTTTGCAATGGTATCGAGTTTTTATTTCAGATTAAACAATGAGAAGAATGCTTGCTATGTTGTTAGCTAATTCAGGGTGCCTTGTGTACTATTATTGACTCACTCACATAGATCAATTATTCAACATTGACTGCAGTTCTTCAAAGCTTATATGCGAGCGAACAATGTAGTTCAAGACCCTGTGAAGATGGATCATCTAGTCGCTCTCTTAGGAGAGGTTCCCTACTCAGTGATCATGGAAACAGCTGTATATCAGAACAGCCTGGGTCTACTCAGATCGTATTATGATACGCCACATAACACACTGTTTGTGAGGCACCAACTTCACACCTGAAAACATCCCGATGAAAGCGACGATGCTTTTGCTCTCACGCTGAAGGGGCTGCCAAGAGCCTGTTCCTTCCCTACTGCTACAGTTGAAGCTCATCAAGCTGCTCTAACATTGGACGCCTTTGTAAGTAGACTGGACTCGAAGTACCTTAGAGAGTCCCTGACCTGATTTTTAATGCTACCCTACTGCAGACAAAGACCCTCAGGGGAGCACTGCAGAGCACTAAAGCCCTAGGGAACAAGACGGGTTGAGGTGCTGAAGCTACACCCTCAAGGTCTGTTTCCCGCGATGATGGCCAAAGCAGCTGCGGAGGAACCGCTTCAGGAAGTGCTGCTTCTATGGGCTGACAGTGCATTCGCACTCACTGTGCCCTGCCCGATAAACTGACTGTAGCAGATGTGGAAAGAGGGGGCTCGGGAGCTATCACCCAGCCTGTGCTGAGAGGTTAGGAAAGGAACGGTGAAGAAGACAGGCACCACAAGGACAAGATGAGATGCCGCGGCAAAACAGCAGCGATGACTACCTGGAGAACCGGCGACTCATTTGACCTCAATTTCTTCCTCGGAGCCTGCAAGTGGAACGACCATTGACTAGGCAAGCTCTTGTGAGACGTCACAGCCACAAGGTCCCATCCTGATGTCTATCACCCTCGATCAAGGGAAACCCCATGATGAAGGTAAACGAGAAACCTGTTGACTGTTTATTTGATTCTGGGAGTACTGACAGCTATATCCACTCTGCAACAGCAAACTCTTTGGGGCTTAAACTGTACCCTTTAAGGCTCAGAATTTCTATGGCATATTATGGTCTCCAGAAAGAAATTGCAAACTGTTGTAGAGTAAGGCTAAATGTGCAAGGAACCAAAGATTTTAAATTGCATGTACTGCCCGATTTATGTGCTCAGATGTTGTTGGAGTTAGATTATCAGTACCAAAAGTATAGTACTGGCAGTTTACGGGCCACTACCTTCAGTCACCATACCCCAGGAAACAATCTGTGGGCTATCAACTCTTAAAATTAAACTATCATGCCTTTTTGCCAATTTAACCCCAGACTGTAAACCTATTGCCACAAAAAGTAAACGCTATAGTGAAGGGGATAGAGAGTTTATTAAGAACACAATCTACCGACTGCTAAAAGAAAAGATCATTGAACCAAGCTCAAGCCCTTGGTATGTTCAAGTTGTAGTTGTCAAAAATGGGTCAAAACACCGGATGGTTGTAGACTATAGCCAGAATGTAAACAGATTTACTCAGTTAGATGCATATCCCCTACCTCGCATCTCTGACATGGTGAATCAGATTGCCCAATACGAAATATACTCCACAATAGATTTAAAGTCAGCCTACCACCAAGTACCTACACTCAAAAAGGAGAGACAGTACACGGCGTTTGAAGCAGATAGCAGGCTATATCAGTGTAGAAGAGTTCCGTTTGGGGTTACCAATAGAGTACCTGTTTTCCAGAGAGAAATGGATAGGTTGGTGGATGCCCGACTTACTTTTCCCTATTTGAACAATGTCACCATATGTGGTAAAACCCTAGAGGATCACGATCATAACTTGAATAAATTCCTTCAGATGGTCAAAGATCTAAACAAGTGCGTGTATCGCACAAAGTGCCTGGCTATACTGGGCTATGTTGTCAAAAGGGGTGAAATCAGCCCTGACCCTGAAAGAATGAGACCTCTCATGGAACTGCCTCCCCCAACCACACAGAAGTCTCTCAAACACTGTCTAGGCTTCTCTTATTATGCACAGTGGGTGCCTAACTAAGCAGACAAGGCACGACCACTTTTAAAACTACTGTTTTTTCTTTGTCAGAAGCCCATAGAGCTTTTTGCGAGCATTAAGTTAGACATTTGCCAAGGCAAATAGCGCCTTTGGAAGACTACACAAAAGAGTCTGGAAAAAAAAACAACTGAAAAACCTCACAAAGATAAACGTATACAGAGCTGTTGTCATACCCACACTCCTGTTCGGCTCCGAATCATGGGTCCTCTACCGGCATCACCTACGGCTCCTAGATCGCTTCCACCAGCGTTGTCTCCGCTCCATCCTCAACATTCATTGGAGCGACTTCATCCCTAACATCGAAGTACTCGAGATGGCAGAGGCCAACAGCATCAAATCCACACTGCTGAAGATCCAACTGCGCTGGGTAGGTCACGTCTCCAGAATGGAGGACCATCGCCTTCCCAAGATCGTGTTATATGGCGAGCTCTCCACTGGCCACCGTGACAGAGGTGCTCCAAAGAAGAGGTACAAGGACTGCCTAAAGAAATCTCTTGGTGCCTGCCACATTGTCCACCGCCAGTGGGCTGATATCGCCTCAAACCGTGCATCTTGGCGCCTCACAGTTCGGCGGGCAGCAACCTCCTTTGAAGAAGACCGCAGAGCCCACCTCACTGACAAAAGACAAAGGAGGAAAAACCCAACACCCAACCCCAACCAACCAATTTTCCCCTGCAACTGCTGCAACTGTGTCTGCCTGTCCCGCATCGGACTTGTCAGCCACAAACGAGCCTGCAGCTGACGTGGACATTTACCCCCTCCATAAATCTTCATCCGCGAAGCCAAGCCAAAGAAGAAAAAGAAAGTTAGACATTGCCAAAGCCTTAACGTCCGCTATTGACGAGGATTTGCCCTTCCAAGTTGAATCTCTGATTGTCCTCTAGCTGCCACACTAAACCAAGCTGGTAGACCCATAGTTTTCTTTTATCACAGACATTGCTAGGGGCAAAACTGAGGCATTCCTCCATTGAAAAAGAACCACAGTTTATAGTAGAGTACATTTGTGATTGGAGACACTATTTAGCAGGGAAATGATTCACATTGCTGACAGATCAAAAGTCAGTAGCTTACATGTAAAACATGAAACTGAAGAGCAAAATTAAAAATGATAAAATCGTGTACTGGAGAATCGAACTCTCTACCTATGATTATGATATCCTCTACCGTCCAGGGAAGCTGGATCTGCGCTAGTATGCAATCCAATTGCTTGAAAGAACTTCGCGATAATTTATGTTACATTATGTGAAGTCTCTCAACTTGCTGTATTCGCCCTAAGATGCAAGTGAAATAACTAAAGAATGTGTAGTCTGTGCAGAGTGTAAACTCCAGGTTTACAAGCCTTCCAAGGCCAGCCTTATGAAATCCACCAGACCTTTTGATCTCCTCAGTACTGATTTCAAAGGACCACTACCATCTAGCAATAAAAATGTCCTCTTCTTTAACATTCGAGACAAATACTCATGTTTTCCCCTCATTGATGCCTCTGCCGATGCATCAGCTTCAACTGTCATTTGCTCCCTTGATAAAATCTTTAGCATTTTTGGTGGTCATGACTTTATTCATAGTGATAGAGGATCTGCCTTGATGAGCACTGAGCTCAGACAAGCCGTCCTGGCTAAAGGTATCGCTACTAGCCGTACCAATAGTTACAATCTATGTGGTTACGGACAAGTGGAGCAGGTAATGCCACTATTTGGAAAACTACCACACTTGCATTAAAATCTAAAAATTACCCACCGATTGCTGGCAAGAAGAATTGCCAGAAGCTCGATACTCTATTCGCTCCTTACTATGAACGGCTACTAACGAAAACCCTCACCAACTTATTTTTACATTTTCCTAAAAACATCGAAAACCGGGATTACTTTGCCAGCCTGGCTATCTAAACCGGGACAGGTTTTGCTGAGAAAACATGTTCGACACAGCAAATCTGATCCACTCGTGGAAAGAGTACAGGTACTCCACGCAAATCCAAGCTATGCTTACATTATGTATCCAGGTGGAAGAGAAGACGCTGTCTCCCTCCGTGACCTTGCCTCACCCAGTGTGCAGTTAACGAACTCCTTTCCTCAAACCACTAACGTGCTCCAACCATCTGCTAGTCACATATAACTTTCTCCTCAGTGTGTTGATCAATCAAACAATCTATTGCAAGATTCTGTGTCAGCCCAGGAAATATCATCGCAGCATGAACATGTCCTGCCTACCCCTGAACCTTAAGCCTCCAGACACATCCAGAACATTCTGTCTCTCCCAACCCCACAACCTCCACCTGTTCCACTTCAATGTTCAATTCGCATTTCCAAGGCCCCACAGAGATTACAATATTCAGAGAAAAATTTCTTAATCCGATAGTGACCATGATAACTGAATTGGTTTTTTTTTCGTTTCGTGTTATGATTCTGTGGAATTTTCTTCCAATTAATACTTAATGTTTACTCTGTTATCATTTTATTGATTTTTTTTCAATTAGTGTTAAATATATTTCTGCCTTTGACTAACACTGCTGCTGCATGGGTTCTAAAATTTAAATGCAGTTTCGTAGCCATTTTATGTTCCAGTCGGTACTTTTTTTGAATTTAGCTAAATTCTGGGGGGGGGGTTGTTGAATGTACTATTTCTGACTGTCATTCACATAGATGTACTTGTGTATTGGCTACTGCTGTAGGAGTGTCTGTCTAGCTAGTATAACAGATGGTGCACATGTCCCACTGGCCAGACTAAGGTAGCATTGATAAAAGCCAAGTATTATTCCATACACTTGTCTGAACTCTTATTGATTGGTTTGTATCTTCTAAATGTTCAAAGGAGCACCCAAGTTTATTTGAGAAAACAGGGATTCAATTTGTAGTTTAACTTGCATAACAATAAAATAAATGTTTGCATTGCCAGAGCTGCTGTAAATAGCTACACTTCTACGAGGAGAGAGAGAGAGACACACACACACAGCACACCTCTGCAGGGTCCTTTTGCCCATTCTACTGCCAATAGCTTCTCACAGACTTTAAAAGGGTTTTTAGAGGAGATGGTTTTTTAAAAAATATTCCTGCAATCACGGATGTCTGTACCCAAGATGGCGGTGCCTGAGCTGGGCACCATGCCCCAATTACCGGGGGAGCAGTGAACCGCAAGGGGTACCAGAAACAAGGAGAACAGCCCCTTCCCTTACCGTTGAGAAGGAAAAGCATGGGAGACGACCCTGCAGGGAAGACGACCACAGCAGTGGACCAGCAAAGGGGCTCAGGCGCCGAAGGACCAGCTCAGGCCATTGGCGACTTATGGTCAAAGGGTCCATGCAGCCTGCTGGAGAATGGCTCATGGGAAACAAGTATTAGAGTCGGGATTTGAGAGATTTCCGAGGGCAAGAAGGCCTCCTGAAGGGCCTTGGGTGCTGAAGGCGTCCTAATCAAATCAGTGGTTTGTACCTGGAGCTCCGTTTGCCAATAGTTTGAACAGGAATCTGTGCAGTTGCAGAGGCCATGGAAGTGCTGGATGTGAATCCACGGACACGCAATGACTGAGGGATCTCTCTTTTGCTTCTCTTTCTCTACTTGTTAGGGGCACTGGGCAATGCTAATGGCGACTCTTTGTTTGCCTTATGCCAGACAAAACTTGAAGTATATCATGTATATTGCATTTTTTTTGTATTATCACATGACAATAAAAGGAACCTTGAATGTACAAGGCAATGAAATGGAAGCGTGCCATTTGTTCTGCGTTATGGTGCTTTGTTAGATAGGCAACAGCCAGCTCCATGCTCCAATCACTTGAACTGGCTGAGAGATGGTGACTGCATAGTTTTCCAGCCACTGACGTACATTCCACAGAATTCTGGGTGATTTTCTACCTATCATATTAAATCGCTACACTGATGCATTGACAATAGGACACCTTAAGCAGGGATTTACCAGCTTGTTGTTTTATTCCAGACTTTTTTGGATTGTACATTCACAAAGCCTGGCTCTTTCTAACCCTTAGGTTATAGATCCTTTGGAACTTGCGCAATAAAGAAAACTGCAGGAATTAATAGATAGGTTCTAGTTCACATCTCCCATTTTGTTATTCTCTCTCCCACTACCCTTAACTTGCTTTTTAATGTTCTCAGCCATCTGGATGTAATGGTCCAACATGGTCAGCGTGGTGTTTAGTGCAACATTGCTTCAGTGTCAGCAACATGGCTTTGAATCCACTGCTGCCTGGAAGAGTTTGTGGGTTTTCTCCTAGAGCTCATGTTTCCTCCCACCGTCTAACAAAATGGGATGGGTGGGTTGGTTAATTGTGTGTAATTGGGAGGCAGGTGGGGCGGGGGGGTTCAAGGACTAGAAGGTCTTCTCCAATGCTGTGTCACTAAAATGATAAAAAAAAGTTGGAGCAGAGCATCTATGTTTGGACTTCCTGCTTCCTCCTCCACTTCTAAGACTTCCTTGACATTAGATTTTTAGCACCACTTTCCACTGGGTTTCTTAATACTTTGACAACCTGTGAAGCAGTTCCCATCTTGTTAGATGCTCCACTTTGTTTCACAGCTTTAAGCTACTGTCTATGCATGTCAAATTTAATTACCAATCTGTGGAGCTGAATTTGCAGGTAAAGGCTTTCAACCTCACAATAATGAGAAACCAGAAGAAATCAATAAAGGAGCTTGTAATGAAGGAAGAGAACAATGTCACAACTAGAGTTGGTAGTTTCATTTAATTAAAAAGAAACAGTCAAAATTCAAAACAAAAATCTGAAATGTTGAATCACCATGTGCTGAAGGGAAAGAAGGAATGTAATATTTCTGGAATACACTTGATCAGATTCCCTACAGAAAAAGGCAGTGACAAATCAACCCATTAACTTAGGCTACTTAATAATATGCTATTCATCTACCAGTGTATTCAGTCAATGATTGTTTACTGTAAATTGTTCACTAAATGGAAAGAAAAACGGTGATTTAGAAGGCAAACTTTCAGTGTTAACCCAACCAATTGTGACATGCTCAGAGAGCCTTTGAAGTTAAAATGTAGCAGAGAGTGGAATAATCCATGAATAATACCCAAAGATGGGAACCAGATTCGACCCAAACATACTTCTCTAAGGATTTCAACAAAGAAGTCAAAATCATGTATTATCTATGAATTTGGCATTGTCTTTAAGAAACTACGTATCCAATTCAAAGGCTCATCAGTACCACACATGTAGGAAGTGCAGGCTATGTCACTATGTACAAAGTACAGAAATTACAATGCCCTTTTATGGCTGTAGAGCTCGTCGAAAGAACCAAAGACTTGTTGATCCAAACCAAGGCTTTTATTAGCAAAAGACAGGAGCTCTTCACAGGTGGCCGACCAGTCCGGAATGATCCGACCTGGCTAGGGACACAACCCTTTAAGGCCCAGACAATAGGTGTGGCTTAGCTCTCAGCCAATCGCTGTAAGCACAGTCTAGATACAGTAACTATATACACTATGTAAATTGGTGATAGATCTGTACTATCACAATGGCAACTTAAAAATTACATATTTCTTGACTTTGAGACAATGTGCTTAAACTGACCAAGCTATCCTACCATGACAAATATAAATTTCAATATAATCTCATGTTCCTGCCAAAAAGTGACATTTATCTTCTTAGCAGATTAAGATATTTTAACATTAAGTGTCCACGTCAGAAAAAAAATGCTATTCTGGTTCTTTAAAGTCAGTTTCGACCATATCGTTTTATAGAAAAGCACAAAAAAACCCAACATTCTTGACAACCTTTGAAAACACTTCTTCCATGTAGAGCACGTCAAAAGAACCAAAGACGTTGATCCAAACCAAGGCTTTTATTAACTAAAAGACACAAGTAGGTCGACCAGTCCAGAGTGACCTGGTCTGGCTAGGAGCAATCCTTTAAGACCTGCCAGTAGGTGTGGCTACACTCTCAGCCAATCACAGTCATCCTACACTACAATCTGTACATAAACACATTGGTGATCGAATCTGTACTATCACACTCCAGAATTTCAGAAACATATCAAAACTCTGATCATCCAGTGCTTCTGTGTGCCTCTGAGAAGTTGCCCTCTGAGAAGTTCAAGGGCTTACTGAGCATGTCACCACTGGTTGGTTCACACTGAGAGCTTGCCTTCAAATATCACCGGTTTTTATACCAATTTACATGCTGTTGTTTTGTTCGGACCTTTGCTGTTTTATCAGGCCTGTGAACACAAATGGTACTCAATGTCTGAGTGATAGGGAAATTCTGTTTGTGTGTCACCCATCATATCCATTAAGGCCAAGATTAAATAGCTTAAAGTTGATTTACACCATTAATAAAGCTCTGGAAAAGGCTTGCACATTATTTTATGGTACAGTGAATTATTGATCCTCTACAGAGGTTTCAATGTAATGAATCCAGCTGGAAACCTCAAATCTCATTTTGATTTAACCCACTTTAAGTCTTTGTATCCTTCCCCTGCCTTGTAACTTTTGGGGACATTTCCCTTTCTCCAGTTTGGGCTTTTGAACACCATGCATTTGAATCACTTCAGCTTTGTATTCTGCTGGGAAGGTACCAAGTTCTTGAATTCCTTGGCTAAACATTGATGCTTCTCTTGCCTCGATATTAGTGATGATCAAGATCTTGAGCTTCATCCTACTAGGGGTGAGAGTAGAAAGGAGGAATGGTATTTAAGGATATGACCAGAGGTAGAGAAAGGAAGCCAGGGTTTACTACTCAATCATGATGTTGGAACAGTTGCCATTTTTAAAAAATATCTTGAAATCTACGAGCTGAAATGGTTTCCTTAGATAATAACACGTTTATTCCATTCAGCCTGTGAAGCCTATTCTCTCATTTAATTTGATCATGGCTAATATTTACCCAAATTTGGTCGAATCAGTGACATCACTAGAGTTTGCGTCACCCAGTGCGGTAACTCGTGGTTAAACCCCCTCCCCCCACCGCCCCCAACCCCTCTACAATAAAAGATAAATTAGCAATAACAGAAAAAAATAACATGCGACAAATATAGTTGTAAATTGCTTAAATGTAATATTTCTTAGATTATATGAATACTAACAACAAAATTGTTAAATCTTTCTATATTGAATTACAACATTAGTAACTGAGCGGAAGCTTTTTTTTTGATTTTTCTCCTTCTGTTCCTTTAATTAATACTTCATTCTCAAAAAAGTTATTGATTGAGCTTCACAAATACTAATGGCCACAATGTTGTAGCTAAAGCACCAGAAGATTTGCCAAAGCAGTGACACCAGTAGCAACGAAAACAACAGTGCGTTCTTGGAGCATGTGCGAATGAACCCACGTGATTTGAATTGTCAGTGTAATTAGGTAATAATGACAGCTCTGACTGGAAGGCATTAGAAGGTTCAAAAAGTAAAATTGTATAGAGTTTTAGCCTTGAAGGTATATTGCTAAATGTAAGATGAGCTAATGAAAAATATTTTTGTGATTATAACTAACTGCACGGATATTTTTACAGAAAACAATAATTTTCTCCTGAAATACTGCACAAAAATTTTATTGACAGTCATTTTGGAGTAAACCCGCTGATGGTGTCACCCGGCGCAGTCCACACCCACCCAGTGATGCCAGTGAGTCCAATATCCTGTAACACACCTAACTAAATTTATTCATCTTAAAGATGAACTTTCAAATTAATCTGCTCTCCACAACTTCTCTGAGATGAGACATCCAGAACTTTTTCATACAGTAGGGAACTGGCCCTTCAGCTCAATTTGTTTATTGCAACCAAGATGCCTATCGACATAATCCATTTTGCCTACAATTGGCCCAAATCCCTCTCAACTTTTTCAACCTATGGTAGCAGTCTAAATGTTCTTTTAATTGTACCGGTCTCTGTCATCTCTCATGGCATATGCCCTCCATCTTCTGCGTGGAAAATCTATCCCCTCATATCTCCTTTATCCATTTCCCCTCTCACTTCACATAGAAAACATTGAAACAATCTAGTACAGCAAAATCCAGTACAGCATAACCCTTTTCAGCCCATAATTTCTGTGCTGGCCAAGATACTAAATTAAACTAATTCCATCTGCCTGCACAAGATCCATCTCTCTCTGTTACCTACCTGTTCACATGTTTGCTTAAATGTTACTATTGCATCTGCACTTGAGAGCACCTTCCAGGTACCTACCACTCTGTAAAAACCATCCCTCGTAAATCTCTTTTAAACTTTCGCGCTCTCACCATTACCTATGTTAGGTAACATCCATCCTAGGAAACAAACATTTACACAATGTATGCCTCTCAAATTTTTATAGCTTTCTATCATGTCATCATGCACTCTGTTAAGCTCCAGGAAAAACAAACCAAGTTTGTTCTAACACTTCTTATGCCTAATGCCCTCCAACCAGGCAACAATTTCTTCTACACACTCTCCAAAGTCCAGCAATGAAGGAAGAAGAATGGTACACAAGGTTCCAAATATGGCCTAACTTTAGTTTTACACAGTTGAAACTCACTAATTTTTATACTCAATGCCCCAACCAATAAATGCAGGCACACCATATGCCTTCTGTATCACCCTATCCACTTGTATTGCCATTTTCGGGAAGCTATGGGCAAGAAACACTCCAATCTTGAAACCACCCAACCAAGTCACCACAGATGTCATGCAACTTAATCTTCTGAATCAGCCAATAATGAAATGTTGTCAAATGGTTTACCAAAGGTCATGTGGACAACATCAACTGCCCCACTGGGCATCACTCAACTTTGTAACTTCCTCAAAAAATCAGTCAAGTTTGTGAGATATGATGTCATCTAAATAGCTTTTCAAAAGCATGTAAATCATGCGCCATGAATCTTCTTCAATCATTTCCCTACCGCTGAATCAAAACTCTCCAGCCTATAATTTGCTGAATCATCTTGATTGCACTTCTCTTCATAAACAAATGAACAACAATGGCTCTTCTCCAGTCTTTTGGGACCTTACTTGTGGCTAACAAGGAACCAAAGATCCCAGCCAAGGCTCCAGTAATTTTATAATTCCTCGGTCTCCTCGGACATAGAAAAAAATGGGCCGAGCCTATGCAATTTTATGTAAAGTAGTACTCTCTAACATCTCCTGGCTACATTTCAAGCTTAAGGTTATAGTTAGCCCCATAAAGATCTCCCTTTTGAACAGGTAATAATAAAACCAGATGCATCTAACAAGATTCCATAGAAAAAGCATATACTGTGATAATCCCTGATTGCAGGCTTGTTCAAAGCAAAGATGTGTCAAATGAAAGACAATATCAGAAAGTGTATTGTCATGTGCTTTGGTAGAAAAAATAAATAGGCATACTATTTTTTTTAAACTGGGAGAAAACAGAAAATACCCAGATACAAAGGGACCTGGGGGTCCTCATGCAGGATAACCCTGAAGATAAACTTGCATGTTGAGCCTGCGGTAAAGTAGGCAATTTCATGAGGAATGAATACAGGAGCAGTAATGTAGTGTTGAGGCTTTATAACTCACTGGTGAGTCCTCATTTGGAGTATTGTGAATAGTTTTAGGTTCCTCCTTTAAGTACGGATGTGCTGAGGGTTCAGACGAGGTTCATAATGATGATTTTGGAAATGAAAGGGTTATATAAGGAGTGTTTGACAGCTCTTTGGAATTTAGGAGAATGAGGCTTGGACAGAGTAGATGTAGAAAGGTTGTTTCCATTGGAGGGAGAGTCTAGGACAGTGGCTTTCAAACTGTCCCCCAAAACTCACATTCCACCTGAAGCAATCCCTATGCCATAATGCTCTGTGATTAGTAAGGGATTGATTAAGCTGGTATGTAAAGGAAAGAAAAGGTTTGAAAACCACTGTTTTAATTGTACCTAATTGACTCGTTATGTGCATAGTTTCACAACTCCAAAGGAAATGGTCCAATAACAATTTTTCTTAACCTTCCCTTCCCACTCATACCACCTGAAGCAATGTGAGTTTGGGGGTGGGAGGAAGTTTGATAACCACTGATCTCAGACAGGATAGCGTGACAAAATAAACAAGAATTCTACCCAGCACTTATTTGCTTACTTGTGTCACTCAGCTTGTTCTAGGTTAAGTTTTAGGAGTGCATTTGGGTAACCTTTGCAATTTCTCCCTGCTGGACATCAAAGACTAATTCTCTGATGACTGGTCTGCCAGAGATTAAGTATCTCCTTAAATTGATAACCACTGGGCAATACAAGACAGAAGAAATAAAATGTTGCTCGAATTTTCTCAAAGCATGCGAATTTGTGGAAACTTGTTTAAACAAGAAGGTCTGTAGATGCTGGGGTCGTGTTAAAAAAAACAAATGTGCTGGAGAAACTCAACAGGTCACACAGCAGAGGACCCTTGGCCCTCTCCCTCTATCACTTCTCAGCTTTGACCCTCCCACCTGTGTCCACCTATTACCTCTTAGCCTGTGCTCTTCCCTCTTCCCCTCTCCTCTTCAGGCATCCGCCTGTTCTTTCTTATACCTGACGGAGAGCCCAGGCCTGAGACATTGGTTACCCTTTACTTCCTATGGTTGCTGAGTTTCTCATGCACATCTGTGCTAAGAAGCAACTTGTATTTTATTCTGAAAGCACCTTATTCAAATTGGTCATAAAGGGTAAATTAATTACTGCACCTACTGCAGGAAAGAATTGACTACACTTAGCAAGTAAATCAATGTCTGTGAATTACTGATCCATTGCAATGAATGCAGGAGGCATACTATTAAAATGTATCCCTTTAGCTTCCTTCTGGAGTCATATGATAGATTTGTTCTCTAGGGAAATGCAACAAGCACTCAAACACAATGTAAAATAGAGAACACTGACAATAGAGTTTGTGTCCACAAAATTACTGGTGAAGAGGTATCGTACATTTTAATCATTTTTACTCATCTTTAGAATTCAGAGAAATCCATTCTTCCATGATGGTTTGAGAAAGAATTGAGCTGCATATTTCAAAAGCAGAAAATGTATATTCAAGGTTGGGGGTTAAGTTTTCAAGACTCTCTTATGTATCAAGTTGACAGCAGAATTTAAAGGAAGACTAAGAAATGTCTGAAGAGGAACATTACTGCTCCTTGTCTGTTCCAGTTACACATTAGAAAAAAGGGTTTGCCAAGTCTAAATGCTTGTGATATCTGTGCTCAGAAGCATTGTCCTAGTCAAGGTTACATAGCACTGTTACTTCTTCAGGAATGAAAATATTAAGGGTTTGAATCAGCAATTTTAAACTACTTACATTTTGCCAGGATTACAAATGTTCACATATTGCAGGTTGTATTGTGGTTAAACCAATGACGCCCATTACTTCCAAAGTAAAGATTCAAGGGTGGGGTAATGCATCTTAGATTTGTTGCATTGACCACACTTTCTTACTGTTTTGACATTTCAGCCTACTTTTACCATTGACCCTCAATATTTTATGTGGCAAAGAACCCATCAATAATAATTTCAAACATTTAAAAACATACATTTTCAGAGAATCTTGCGAGCCAATCAAGGAACTAGCCCAACATATAGTCAGACCTCACAGTCCTGATATTCTCTGTGACACAACACTGTAAATGGTGACAAAAAAGGGTGAGTGTCATAGACAAGATGTAGCCTGATATAATTCTACTCTCCTGGAATTCATAATTCAAAGATACAAGAGGTTTCTTACACACTTAGTAGAGAAGGCAAGTGTTCAACAGATGACAAGGCACTTTGTAGCTGACAAAACAAGTCGAAGAATTCAGACTTTAAAAACGAAAGCCGGCCAAGAAAATTAGTAGAGAAAGCACAATGGAAAGAAAAATACCAAGTTCAAAAACTTTAACAACAACCCATAGAAAGAAAGAATCTCAGGGTTGTATGTGATGTCATGCATGCACTCTGACAATAAATCTAAAATCTAAAATCTGAAACAAAAAGATTGCTGATCATTGGCCTGTGCTCAGAATATTTTTAGGCCATTCATTGTGGTGGAGAGAGTGCTGAACTGATACTTCAGGATGTTGCCCAGAATAGACTGTTTCCATTTTGAGGAGTGCACGCAGTTAGTGTGGTTAGTAAGTTTGCAGATTGACATCAGGATTGCAGATAATTTGGACACTGAAAGTTATGGGAGATTGCAACAGGATCAAGACCAACCTGAAGAATGAGCCATGGAATGGCAGACGTAATTTCACCTGGATGGGTGCAAGATGTTGCACAAGGCATAGGTTAAAGCTGGGCAAGCTTTACACAGTAAATAGGAGGACTCTGGGGAGCGCTGTAGAACAGAAGACTAGAGGTACAGTTCCATGAAAGTGGCAACACAGAGTAGTGATGAGGTTTGGCTGTTTATGTTATTTGATCACTCAAAAAATAGTAGAGGAGTAGAAACAGAGGAGTGGAAACAGAGGGGTTAAAATAGAGGTGGGGAAACAAAGGTGGGGAAATGGCAGTGGGGAAACGGTGGGGTGAAAATGACAGGGTGGAATAGGCGGGGTGGAAACAGAGGGGTGGAAACAGAGGGGTAGAAACAGATGTGTTCACTATCTGTAGCAATTCCAGATACAAATTTACCCTCAAGTGATGCCCGGCTCTCTACTTTGGTTACTTGATGTGGCATACCATCCCGTGCTGCCACTGTCTCTTTCTTCACCTATATTTTTTTAATTTGACTTTGATTAAATAGATTAGTCTTTACCCATAAAACACTCATAAATTTAAAATTTGTATTTAACCTTCTCCTAGCTTCATACATATATAATTTCCCGTTTGGCATGATCCCAGTATACCACACATAAACTTATACTTCTGCTGAATTGTTTATAAAGGACAGTGATTCAACGTGCTTTGTATAAACAATCTGCTGGAGGAATGCAGTGAGTCAAGTAGCATCACTGGGAGAGAAAGATGTATCGAATTTTCTGGTTGGTGCCCTTCCTCAGGACTTGAGATCTAGAGTTCTGACTCCAAATGTCAGCCATTTTTTAAAATCCCATTGATACTGCTTGCCTTGTTAAATTTTTCCACCAGACTGTTTTTTGCTCCAGATTTTAGCATCTACAGTTTTGTATCTCAGATTACCTCAGGCTTAAACATGTTAAATTGCATTCCAGAACTTCGTCCACATCAGCCAAATACTCCTACCTTCCTGTCTGACCTCCTTGTTGACCAAATCTCACATGCCCGTGACATCAGCAAATAGTGAGATTGGTTCATCACATGTACTCATTCAACCAATCAAGTGTCCATTAAGAACAAAGCAGATATATATCTATCCCCTGAAGTGAACCCTGTTTCTGGTATTTTTCCACTCTGAATAATACCCAAGTTTCCAAACAAGTATTTCATTTTGTAATGTACATGCAACTCAACTTTGCGTTAATAATTTTAGTTCATTGTGCATTCAGTGTGCGTCAATCAGTTGCAAACCAGTGAACCAGCACAATTATTTCTACCCAAATTGGAGCACTTACATCACTTCAGAATCTGAGGTTAAAACAAACGGAACACAGTTAGCTTTTTAAAGCCAACATCAGCAAATGCCCATTCAAACACTTATGTTTTTCAATGGTGTGATTGTATATTAGCAGACTTGTACATAGTGTTTCAGTATAAATATGTATCTAGCTGAAAAATATCCTAATTTAACAGTTTGATTTCCGATTCTCAAGCAGCCTCCCTTGCCAACCAGAAGCCACTCATCCAGTTAACATATATGGGTCCAGACTCACTTCTACCGTATAATAAATATATTTAAAACAAGATTGGATAGATTTTTACATAGTAGGAAAATTAAGGGATATAGGGGAAAGGCAGGTAGGTGGAGATGAGCCTGTCATCAGATCAGCCATGATCACATTGAATGGCAGAGCAGATTTGATGGGCTGGATGGCCTACTCCTGCTTCTATTTCTTATGTTCTATGTACCCTTGAGCGGGACCAGGCAAGATAGATCATTGTCAAATCATTTCAGAATCTGAAAGAATAGGTTTCAGAAGTAAGACGTACTTTCTCTGGAGCTGAGAAGTACAAGTTCATTGTCATCTGATTGTACAAGTACAACCTGACAAAGTCACGTTCTCCGGTCCTCAGTAACAAGAGGTAATTTCATTAAATTGTACAAAATTCTTATATGACTTGATGGGGTGAACGATGCTTCCTTTGGTTGGGGTGTCTGGAATCCAAGATCACAGACTCAAAATAAGGGGCTGCACCATTCAAGAATGAAATGAGAAGAAATTTCTTCATATAGAGAATGCCAAATCTTTGGATTCAATACCCAAAAGGGCTTTGTCACCAATATATTCATGACAGAGATTGGATAACTTCTGTGGAAGTCACTCCATCACTGCCACCAAAACCATCTGGCCCCCTTTAGAAAGCGGTAGAAATAAGTAGATTTAATTTATTTGTACATTTTTTATTTTGGCAACAGCAACAAACTCTATCACCATTTAATTGTGTAATAAAACACAAGGGGTTTGTCCTGGGTAAACTTGTAACCCTAACCCTAACCTCTCACTTTGTTCGTTTTAGATTGGTCACAGTGTCTGAGCTACCGAAAGAAAAGAGACACACACCGAGAGCACTTCAGTTTATACAAATGTTTATTACTAAATCTAAAGCTGAATTCAAGCTACAATATGCAAGCCTTTTCCAATTATACTTATCAACGCCTGGACTGGTCCCAACTGCTGAAGCGAGGCAACGACCGCACACTTGTAATAGGTTGTCTGGGCACCGGTAGCAGCTTCTCCACCTCCCCTGACCTGGACTTTGGTTGGAGTCTAGAAGTTCTTCTTCTTGCTGAGAGATGTTGTCACCTCTCGGAGAGTCTCCAACTATGTTTACTCATAGCTTATCTCTTTGAATAAATTATTTAATTATCTTCAAGGTCTTCTGACAGTCTGCGACCAACAAAAGGCAACTGCATCCCTGGGCCTCATGGTGGAAATTAGATTATATCTACTGATTCATATGCATCCTGGGCCTCATGATGTAAATTAGATTATGTCTTCCGATTCAACTGCATCCCTTCTTGCATAAGCTGGTCTAAATCCTCCATTACAGGGTTCAAACTAAACCTTTTTCCTGTTCAGTTTGCAATCTCTGAATTTGTCGTCTGCAAATGTCAATGCTTCACTTCATTCAAAGAATCGAAGAACACAAATTTTTATCGGAAGTGGGAGAAGTTCGATGTAAACAAGCCTTAAATTATTAAGCTGAGGAGGAAGCAAATGGAAGAGGAATATCATAGGGTGAAAGCCAGGAGATATCAAAAGACTAAAAGGAATAATATTGCAAGATGAGAGAGGCTGATAAGAGAGAGTGAAACAACAAGCTCTGAAGAGGTTGAATAAGATGAAGGCAGTGCTGGTGGTGTTCATCTCAAATCAAAAGCAGCAAATATTAGTCATTCATTTCAAAACTGGTGACATTTCTCTTGCTACAGATGTAGATCTAAGCATTTCCAGTACCTTGCTATTAGTTCACATTTCCTTTTTTTTCTGTTCATTCACACTGCAGGATAAGAGTATCACTGCCAACGCTGGCATACATTGCTCATTCTTTGCAAGGCCATTTAAATGGCCTTGGTGTCAGACGGAGGACAGAATGAAATAATGATAGCAAATGGAAGTTTTACATCAAGTAGGTAATTTTGAGATCATCAATGTTACAGGCCCAGAGGACTCCAAAGCCCAGCCAGCAGCAATAGAAATTCACCAAGACAAATGGTTACTTAAAAATGTAACTTTTAATTTTATTTGAACATAAAACAGGATCAAACTTTAACTTATTAATATTAACTTAACCCCCTTATAATTTAAGCCCATATGTATGTAATGTGTACATTTTCAGGAAAGTTCTTTGATTCACAGTGCAATCTCACTTCTCACTCCTCCAAGTTCATTGGTGTGAGGCAATTCTTATATGGTGCACAGAATTTAACATTTTGAATGTTCACCAAGCTCTGGTGTTTAAAAGTAATTGGTTACCACTCAAGAAGGTTCTTGTTGGTTTCAGAGAGAGATTTGTTGCTCATTGAACACACACAAACTGATTCCCTCCAATCAGCCACCTCAGTGTCTTGCCGAAGAAATTTGACCCGTCAGGGTTTTCACAACGCTGACCTCTTCTTCTGGAGGTCACCACAGTATTCCTTTTTGTTTCCCTTATTTCAGGTGAAACACTCTAGCCAGCCATTTCCTCTTGTATGGACACAAGGGTTTTCATCGGGCTGAACTGAGAACTCACAACCCATCTTCAAAATGGGGTTTCAACAAGCTGCCACCTTGCCATGACTGCAGAAACCAGTTCTCTCTCTCTCTCTTAGAGAAAGCCTGTTTGGTCTCCCTCTCTCTGTGCTTGCAAAACCACATGACCTTCTTAGAACAGCAAACTTCAACCAGACAGATTGCGGCACCGGACCCAATCTTCTAAGTCCGTTCATCTGTTGATTTCAAAACAATAATCCATTACTTCACAGCCTGCATAATTAACACCTACTTGCGAAGTCTCTATAGGCATTCTTGTAAAGGCGCTCTGAGCCTGGACTGTCTGGCTTGAGCAGAGCTCTGGCATTTTAAATGAGATCTGTTTTGAGAAGTGTTTGTGTTTGTTTGTGACCTACTACCCCCACAATTTATCTCCTTCAAAAACATATCTATATACATTATAAAACATGATATAATTCATCAGACTATTACAAATGGGGCTTCGATTTTTGTCAAACTCCTCTCTGCTTGCTGGTGTGTGAAGTCTAGTCCGTACTGTTAAGTAAAAAATAATCACTGCACAAAAGTTTCCTATTCTCCTAAAATGCTTGCACACATTTTAATCTTAGTTAATTTTGCATTCAGTTTGTCTCAATCAGATGAAAACTAGAGAACCAGCATTTGAGATTTCCTGAAAAGTAAGCAGGAAGTGAACAAAGTTGCAAAGGAAATTGTCTCTGGTGATATTGAAATTCCTGCAATAAACCAATAAAGACTACACATTTCATAAATGGAATTCATGCCAAATTCAGTTTCTTCTACAGTAGTTATAGACATTCAGCCTTGGCTGCTTAACAAAGATCAGAAATATTTTGCAGGACAAGCTGGATCTGTGGGAGGGTAAATAGAGTTAGCATCTTGGGTCTATCTGCAATTCTGGTCAATAGGAGCATGCCACTAAGTTAGAAAAGAGATTCACCATGATGTTGCCAGGACTGGAAGGCTTGAGTTATTTGGAGAGACTGGGATTTTATTCCCTGGAGCATATGATGTGGAGGGCGTTACCTCATAGACATTTATAAAATACGAGGGGAATGGATGAAATGTAGGTTTACAGCCATTTTCTCAGGGTGGAAAGTTCTGGAAACAGAAGGCACAGACTAATTGCCTTTAGTCTGCCATAAGGATTAGCATAAAGATTCACCATTAGCATTGCCTGGTGCCCCTTACAGTCAGAGAAAGAGAAGCAAAAGAGACCAACACTGGAGTCCGTGGATTCACTTCCAGCAGTACCGCAGCTTCCACCTCCACACCGGACTAGAGTTCAGTTCAAACCATCGGCAACCCGAACCCAGATCCAAACCGCTGACACGATGAGGAGGCCTTCAGTGCCCAGGGCCCTTCAAGAGCCCTTCAACATCCCTTTAAATCTTGGTTCCGACACCTGGTTCTCATGAGCCTGTCTCCAACAGCCTTAGCTTGGTGAATACTCCTCTGACTTCAACTCACCAGCAGGCCGCAGACTGTGTGGGTTCCTTGCTCGCAAGTCGGCCACAGCCTTCAAACTCCAGAGCTCCTTAGTGTTATCTCCACTGTTTCTCCTTCTCATCGAGGGGTGTTCTCCCCAGAACTCGTGCCCTGCACCAGTCTGCTGCCACCCTGGAGTCCGCAACCCCTGGAGGCCACTGCCGAATACAGGCACCACCATCTTAGGCCCAAGCCCCACAGATGCAGGATCTTAAATAAGACACTGTTGGGTTCTTCAAAAGGCTGATTAGAGTCAGTATGGAGCCATGGTTTAAGGACTGGCCAGTAGGACCCTGTGGGGGAGCGCTGTGTCTCCGGTCCCCACTCTCCCTGGGTCCACACCATTGACAGTGTTGCCGTTACAGTAGCTCCGACAGCAACACCTTTTTATCAAGCAACTCAACACCACCTTGCACCATGAAGCCCAACTACTTGGCATGCTGTCCACGATCTCAAGCATTCATCATCTCCATCGCCACTGCAACATGTTGGCAATGGCTGCCATTGACAAAATATACCACAGTTACTTGCCTGGCCAACATCAACAGCATCTTACTCATCTCCAAAATCCACTGTTGAGGAGGACAAGGATAACAAATATAGTGACCTCTCAGTCCTCCCGGATTGGTAAAACAAAAAGGCTCACCAGAGTTTTAAAGTATCTTCTTTTAAATCATTAGTCAGGGTTAGCAAGATTATTTAACTCTGTTAAAATTGGACAAGGTTGATGATATTTATTTGTCATGAAGTCTCCATTTGTTTCACTATATATATATATATATATATATATGACGGAGCAAATTTTAGCATAGTATATGGTCAATGTCATCAACTCCTAATCAACCACTTTAGCAGAAAGATAATTAATGATTTGTTGAGAGAGTTTAGACATTAAAAGCTACCACCTCCCCACTTCCCCTGATGCTTGTAATAAAAGTTTCCTGCTCCCAGTTCACTTCTGACTCTGAAGTATTTCTTTCCCCAAAACAACATCATTCACATACCATTGTGACTTAGAAATCAGTGAAGTTCCTATCCAACAGCAAGAAGTTAAACACATGGAAATATTAAAATATTAAGACATTTACACTAAAGGTCCATGAACACTATTCACTTATGTTCTGGGAATTCAGGAGCCTGATGGCTTGGGGGAAATAAACTGTTGCCCATTCTGACCTGAATGCTACAGTGCCTCCTACCAGATGGCAGAAGGGAGAACAGTTTACATGAGGGGTGTGTGGAGTCCTTCACAATGCCTTTTTGCCTGCATCAAATGTAGTAGATGTCCTTCACGGCAGGATGAGAGCCCCCAATGACCTTGCAGCCTCATGGCATGTCTCACATGCTGTTTACAACAGCTTTATAGTAGAGAACCTTTTCCTTCATCCCTGTGTTTTCTAAGAACTCACACATATAAAAACAAGATCAAACATGGTGTTAGAGATGGGATAAAGGAAATTAGAAGTGTGTGCCGGCACACTCTCTCATGGCGAACCGGCCCCGCGTGTGACGCCACGTGGCAGGGCAGCCATGGGAAGATGGCACTGTCAGGGTTTTCTCCCTGCCTCAAGTCTCCTACCCAGAACACACCTGGGGCAATGATTATGATGTCACAATGCATGAGGTGACTGAGCTCAAGCTGCCCTCAAAAGGGCACATGCTGAATTTGAATAAAAACAGTCATTAACAACTTTCAATGTGGTGGCCAAGTCTTTCTTGGCTGTGTCGAGCTCTACAAGGAAATATTTAAAATCTAAAGTCAGCAACGGATCACCGAAGAGAAGTTAGCACAGTGAAAAATGGAAGGATTACACCAACCAGTGAAACTTCAGCTGACAGGTAATGTGGCTGAAAATTGGAACAGATCAAACAGCATTTTGGATTGTATTTAGTGGCAGTCAGAGCTGATGAGAAAAGTGATAAAGTGAAAGTGTCAGTTGTCTTACATGTTGTGGGTGATAAAGCCCTGGAGGTGCATAATAACTTCACATTTGCTGCTGAAGGAGACAAAATGAAATTGGAAAAAAATTCCAATGAGGCATACTGCATACCTAAATGTAACATGATGTTTGAGAGGCACAGATTTTTCACATATACACAGAAAATAGAAGAAAGTATTGAACAGTATGTGACTGAATTGAGAAACAGAAGAAAAATGTGTGAATTTGTTGGACAGACCAACTCACTGGCAAAAGACAGACTTGTGTGTGGTATTCCAGATAATAGTCTAAGGAAAAGACTGCTAAGCTAAATTTAATTTCAAAATTTCACCCTTCCTCCACTTAGATACAACCCTCTGGTCTGTCCTGACTGAGCACAGCTGTCATATTTTCCTTGATGAGCAATGCCATTCCTCCCTCTTTCATCCCAGAACAATGGAGGCCCAGAACATTGTTCTGCCTCTCCGGGAACAAAGTTTCACTAATGGCCACAATGTCATAATTCCATGTACTATTCCATGCTCTAAGTTTGTCTGCTGCTGTGCTTGCCATCCTGTCTTGTAGGGCCAGTTTCTCTGCTTCTTTTTCTCAACTGGGGGATGGGGGTTGTTCTCCCCGTTTATGGTTGCCTACGTCAGCCCTCTGCTTCCAACATGGCCACGGCCCAGCAAAGGTGCCGTCAACAAATGGAACGTAGTGTGGATTTAAAAATTATACCAGACTCCTCTGCTTACACACAATTTGAATTCAGCCTTTTGAAATGGATGTAAAATTTACTATTGTTTAAAAAGGTTTACCCCAAGCTACATGAAATGAAAATCACAAATGCATTTTTGAAAAGTCTTATCATATTCCTCTCTAATGAAAATGTCAAAGACTGGTCACAGTCTAGTAAGAAATACATGGGAGTCAATTATGTCACACATAATTTAGGACACAAATGTGTGGAATAGTAAGAGAAGTGAAGAGACAAACACTTTCAAATCCAACAAGAATGATGGTGTACAAGAAATCTTCCAAAATAGGCTATTGAAGACACCCAAAATGACTTATCTGATATCTAGTGTATGTAGTTCATTGGCAGGTAGAATTAATTGCAAACATTTTGCTGCATTTCCAATGCATTTTCCTCCATCTTTAATATCACCCTACACCAAACATTAGTGAAACGACCAAAGGATTTATTTGCTTTTGTCTACCAATTGGAAATGCATGAAAAGGGTACTCCCAGACCTTAAATAAGGATGTAAATCATTGCCTGTGCCATGATATTTCATTGTTAGAAGGTGATGTGATTGAGGCAGTCTGGTATTATTCCTTCTCTTGCAAATGTTGAGTGTGAAGTCTTTCCTCTTAAATGCCTCAAATGAATATCTAAATGTTCATCTAAAAAGCAAGCATCAGGTCAACTATTGAGTTTGAGGTGATATTAGTCCCAGAATATAGTCATCATATTTTACATAATTTCTCAGTGCATTTGAAGATTTAGGTCCACTTCTGTGAGAAGTTCATTGGTAGTGACATGCACCATTCAGATGGAAAAATGAAGAAATTGTTGGGCAATGACTATGAACTTGAGATTGATTCTGTTGTCGACCTTTGGTTAATAGCATGGTTTGTATGTTGTTTAGAGAATATACAAAATGGTGAAAAAATTCTGTCACCAGTTGAATTGGAAGACTGTTTCAAAATCCCTCCCAATGACAGAATCAAAATGAGGTTGAAAGAGGTCCTGTATAGTATAGTTGCTATAGAGAGTTGCAGCATTGAGAAATTAACCACATCTCTGTTGATATGGCCTTCAGTTGTCCCTGGTTGAGTTCCTGGTACCTACACTGCAATATCTGCCTCCTTGACCAGTAGACCTCAATGTTCCGAATCATAAAAGCTTGAAGGATAATTAGTGAGGGGCCATGTCCAGTAGCTGGCAAATTGATTAGGAAAGAGAACAGACCATCAGTTAAATAAGACTAGAGCCAAACAGAAAATGTTCACATAGAGTGATTGCAAGTTTTAGCACAAGTGGTCAGTGAAGGAGGAAATATACAAATAATTGGGTGGCATGGTTAGTATAGCAATTAGTGCAAACTGTTACACTGCCAGCAATCTGGACCAGGCTTTGAATCCCACACTGTCTGTAAGGAGTTTGTACATCCTCTTTGTGTCTGCATGGGGTTTCCCTCAGGGGCTCCAGTTTCCTCCCACCCTTAAAAACATACTGGGTGTGTAAGTCAATACAGTGTAATTGGGTAGCATGGGCTAGTGGCCCAAAGGACCTGTTACAGTTCTATATGTCTACATTTAAATTTATAAAAGCAATATGCCAAAATATTTGTGTGGAACTGTATAATGCAGTGGAAGTAAATGAAAATGGGATTAGAATGGTGTGCACTGATGTGAAACTCCTATCACATTGACCAGCCAAATGGTTTTCACATGTCCTATCATGTATATCACTGGCCTATGTTCCATGAACAAACGTCCAAGAATAGGCTATCCAGCTACTCATAGCTGTTCTGCTAAACAATGAAATTATAACTCGTTTGCAACTTTACACTTTTTACTATGATGAACGTGGCATGCGCCTGGAGCCAGTATACTGAGGCAACCATGAAGAAGGCACACCAATGCCTCTACTTTCAGTCATCTGAGATGATTTGACATTTCAAACATCTACAGGTTCCCTATGTAAACT
This sequence comes from Narcine bancroftii, assembly GCF_036971445.1. Taxonomy (NCBI): domain Eukaryota; kingdom Metazoa; phylum Chordata; class Chondrichthyes; order Torpediniformes; family Narcinidae; genus Narcine; species Narcine bancroftii. The sequence continues at coordinate 39,621,212 of NC_091470.1, forward strand.
ATACTGACAGCTTGCATTACAGCCTGGTTTGGCAATTCAAGTGTCCAGGAATGCAGAAGGCTGCAGACAGTAGCCAGATCCATCACCGTTTCGGATCTTCCAACAGTTGAAGACATCTATGTGAGATGGTGCCTCAAGAAGGCAGCCAATGTCATAAATGCTCCCATCACCCTGGTCACAATCTCTTCTTGCTGTTAGCTTCAGGGAGAAGGAATAAAAGCATGAGGCTTCTTGGTTCAAGCATAGTACCTTTCCAACAGATATCAGGCTTTTGAACCTCCCTTGTTACAAGAAATATGGACTTCTCCAGCACCACAAAAGAACTGTGTACTTGTAATGCCACTTTTTGTCTTGCGCTGAGAGAACTGCAAACATCTATTATTTTTTATTTATTTCTTTGTAAAAAAAAAATTAATGTGTACTATTGTACTTTGTTTCATACAGTAGCTATTTGGATGCAACAAGACTTGTTGCATATGTACATTTTTCAGGACAATAAACTCATTATCTTTATCAAGTGCAGATGAAACCAAAATTGATGGCATAGTTGACAGTGAAGAAGGTTGCAACAGAATAAGGATCAATTGGGGAAAGCAGACAAGGAAACGGCTGATATATTTATGATTGATGTGCCGTGTTGAATTTTGGGTTTCAGTGCCTGAAACCAAGCACTGGCGTAAGTTATTGAACATGGAATACAAAAACATTGTTCCTTGGAAGTGGCAACATGGGTGGAAAGTGGTGAAGAGTCATGTGATAGGCTCCCCTTCATCTGACAGGACAGTGAGCATCGGAGTTGGGACATCATGTTACAGTAATACATATTGTTGGTTTGGCCACACTTGGAATATTGTGTGCAGCTCTAGTCACCACACTACAGGAAGAGTGTGATTAAGGTCCAGAGGATAACTAAAGATGCACATTGGTATTGCCCGGACTAGAGGGCTTTAGTCATAACAAGAGATTGGATAGGTTGGGATGGCTTTCTCTGGAGCAAAGAAAGCTGAGTGGTGTCAATGTAGAGGTTTATACAATTGCAATGGTCATCAATAAGTTGGGTAGTTACAGTCGTTTTCCCCAGGGTAGGTAATCGAAAATTAGAGGGCAAAAGTATAAGGTGAAAGACTTAAAGGGCAAGTTTGTCACATAGAAAGTGGTGAATATATGGATTAATTGGCCAGGAGGGGTGGTGAAGGCAGATACAATAATGTTTAGAAAACATTTGATCAGGTACATTGGTACATGTAAGAAAGCTCGACAGAGATATGGGCCAAACACTTCCCAAAGGGATTAGCTTGGATAAATATCTTGGCTGTTCTGGAATAGTTAGGCTGAAGAGCCTGCTTCTATGTTGTTTAACTCGATGAATCTCTTTGAATCTATAATCTTTGCTTCACATCTCTCAATATATTTTTTTAATTTTAAATTTTATGTAAAGCCTGGTTGAAGTTGATTCTGGTCATTCAAACCCGTGCCACCCAATAAACTAAATTAACTTACAATCCCATACATTTTAGAGGGGGGCAAGAAACCCATGCAGGCATAGGGAGAACATACAAACACCCTATAGACAGCATTTGGACCTCAGTTACTGATGCTGCAACTTTGACGAACAAGATATTTAATTCTGGATTTAAAATCCAGACTTAATCGCGCAAGGTGCTGATTGCAGAAGAAAATTGCAAATTTCTAACAATCTTTTCCACCTGTAGGTTTCTTTTTCCTGATTTCACACCTGAGCAGCTCCATTCTAATTTTTAAGCTGTTTCCTTAACGTCAAATCTGATGGAAATATTTTCCTCTATTTACACTTTCAATTCTCATTAACTTCAATCAAATTATCCTACTAAATTCTACAAGTCAAACATGGTCACACTTAGGACACTGAGACCCATCTACCACAATGTTGCACATTTCTTTCTGTAATTTTATGTTCTCCACTGTTCACCAATATTACATAGCATTATGTCACTGTCAAACTTTGAAATGTGGTCTCTATCTCAAAGTTGTTAGCAAATATCCAAAAGTGGTTAGTGCCAGATACAGATCAAGAAGATATGCAAGCCTTAAAAATAAAGTTCATCTTTCACATTGCAAAAGAATCAGGAAATTCAGAAAAGCAAGGTCAAAACAGAGCTAAGATGATTTACATGTACAATCACGTTTTATAGTTTCCAGGCACAGTTCCTGGAGGTAGCTGCGTGAAGACATCGCTGACTGACCTTGAAGAACCTCCCGCTGTAACAGCCACAGACGACTGTAGAAAAGGTTTCCTTGGAGCAGAGGTAAAGTGCAAGGCAGGTCCAAACAACAATTTCAATTCTGTGCTGCACCCAGATCGGCCTTGATTCAGTCCTGTGCCCCAGTGGTCCTCCATCTCTAAAAAAATGGGCTGATTATACTGTGCATAAAATAATGCTTAGATCATCAAGGGAACACGGTGATCCATGTGCATACAAACTGAACATTGAAAGTTGAGTCCAGCAAATGTTTGGAGCAAAACATTAATGTCACTCTGGGGACTGGATTCATGTTTCTTTACTGGCCCCCTGAAAGGTTTGTTTTTATATATTGTTGTGAATGACAAGCAAAAGTCATAGGTCACATCTTCAAGCTCCAGGATGTATCAGTAAATATGGAAACAGCTACTGTGTACCTGATAATGACAGAAGGTGGGTCTCGATTGTTGGAAAAATATCAGACACATGATCATGCATCACAGTCTGAAGTGCCTGGTCCAATTTCTGTCTGGCCATAATTTTCACCAGTGATAATTGTGTTATGAGCCCAGAGGACCCCAAAACCCAGCAGCAATAGAAATTCACCGACAAATGGTTACTTAAACAAAAGTTCCTTTTAATTTTCTTTAACCATAAAACGGGATCAAACTTTAACTTATTACTATTAACTTAAGCCCCCTTCTAACTCTAAGCGCATGTGTATGTAATGTGTACAAGTTCCGGAAAGTTCTTTGATTCATAGTCCAATCTCACTTCTCCAAGTTCACCGGTATCAAGCAATTCTTATACTGTGCACAGAATTTAACATTTATGAATTTTCACCAGACTCTGGTGCTAAAAGGTAAATGGTTAACAGCTCAGAAAGGTTCTTGTTGGTTTCAAAGAGAGCTAATTGTTGCTCGTTGGACACACGCAAACTGATTTCCTCTGCTCAGTCACTTCAGTGTCTTGCCAAAGAAACTTGCCCCATCGTGAGTTTTCCAAATGAAACCTTTTCTTCCAGGTCACCACAGAGTTCTTTGTTTCCCTTATTTTAGGAGAAACACTTTAGCTAACCATATCCTCTTGTAAGGACTACAAAGGTTTTTCAATAGGCTGAACTCAGAACCCACAACCCATTTTCAAAATGGGGTTTTCAACAGGTTCTAAAAGCCACTGCCAGCTTGTCAGGTTGCAGCCTTAAAACTACCGCAGAACTCGAACTTAATTCACTCTCTCTCTCTAAAAGAGAAATTCTGCTTGGTCTTTTCTCTCTCTCTCTCTCTCTCTCTCTGCTTGCAAAAACCAGAACTCCTTGCAGGGCTAACCCAATCCTTGAAAGATCTTTATCAGCACTTTGAGCCTGGACCGTTTATTTGCACTTGCTTTTTAAAAATTCCTTCCAAAACAGTTCTATTGTCTTTTGCAAAGCACCGGCTTCAGCCAAGCTCTTGCATCTTTAATGAGATGTGAAGAGTTACTCTATTTGTGAAGTGACCTACACACTAAACCCCCAAAAGCTCTCTCTTTTAAAGACATATTAATATAATATAAAATATAATATACCCTGTAACAATTGCTAGCAGGATCATCACCTGATTAAATTTATTTTAAATAATTTTTGTGCATAAAAACTGTGCAAATGGATCCAATTTGCAGGCAGAATTCCTTTTTGATCAATCTATGGAATCTCTTAAATATAAATAACACTGTCTGGCAGCATAGTTTACATAGGGGTTAGTGCAAAGCCTTTACAGTGCCAGCGATTGGGACCAGGGTTCTAATCTAATGTCTGTAAGGAGTTTTTACTTTCTCCTTGTGCCTGCATGGGTTTTCCATGGGGGCTCCAGTTTCCTCCCTCCCATCAAAATGTACCAGGGGTGTAGGTTAATTGGGTGTAATTTAGCTGGCATGGACTCGTGAGCTGAAATGGCCTGATACCGTTCTGTATGTCTAAATTAAATTAAAATTAAATCAATTCTAGAACCGATCACTTTTAAGGTTATAAAGAAAAACAAGTAATTAAAACACTAAAATTACTTTAAAGTCCTGTTGAAATAAAGTGATTTTATATATATTTATGTAAAAACTTCCTAATGGAGTACATGCTAGGTCTGAGCTGCCATTGGATTGAGAAACCAGGGCTACTTGTGTAATAATGACGTGGAATCTCATCAAGATCCAGCTCCACTATTGGATTCCACAGGAAGTGCTGTGACAGAGAACAGTGGCAGAACCCATCACTAACACATATCATGCATGAACTTGGGACATATTTCTGTGTCAAAGAAGTTTCACTTGGAACTCTTAGCCTGTTTCATACCAAAATCCTGCACTTTCACTGAGAGATTAAACTTTTTCTGAGTTAGGGTTAGGGTCATTACTCTATTATAATGAGTATCTAATGCTTAACACAATCTGGTGCAGGAACTCAGCAGGTCAAACAGCATCAGTGAGAGGAAAGGAATTGTTGGCATTATGAGCTGATACCCTTTTATTAAGCACCTTCAGTCAATTTTTGTGCCTCCAATTAGTTTGGCTTCACATAATGACCACTTTCAAGAAAAAGAAACGGACAACTTCTCATAACCTAAGGCCATCCCAATGCGCTTTACACTACTGAAAAGTCACTTTTCCCATAATTACATGGTCTCCCAGAGGTAAACCCTCAGTGAAACAATCAATCATATTTTCTTTTCATGATGAGTTCCAGACACAGTAACTGATTGCGTTGGATCTGAGGTATGGTGCACTGAGGAGGCCAGTATTTAATTTCTATCCTGGGCTGTCCTGACATGGAGGTGATGATTAAACCATTGAAATGCAATGGAAATGGGGTCTTTAGGTAGGGTTAGACATAAATAATGGCCCTATAATAGTAAGGGAAAAAAAATGTCTGTCCAGATCAGGATGGTGTACGACGTGGAGGAGGATTTGGGTTGATACTCTTCAAAAGCCTTTAGCACTGAGAGAAACAAGTTGTAAATAGCTCAGGGCTGAGAGATTGGGCTGAAATAAGCTTGGGAAGGTGATACAATGTATGGTATAGATAGGATGCATTGAAGACATTGGTGGAGAGTGCTTCTCCTGATCTCACTGGCTGAAGAACCAAACAAATGGACTTCCAGTTGTTGTGTATAATTGAATGAGGTGAGCCATTCGTCATCCACCCACTCCCCCATACTTTCAGTCAGAATTCTGCTATGACCTCACATTAAGTATAACCGCATCATCAGAATTCTGTAAAGGTAGAAATGCAGGAGGCTCATTCCCATAATTGCATCTTGCAGAAGAATTTTCTCAAATTTTCCCTGCTGTCTTCTTCACTTACATCGGAATTCCCAGGTATCTGCTTTCATTTTCAGTCATTTATTGCCTGCTGTCAAACCATTAACCTTCATAATACTTCAACAACTGTCTGTCATTTAGATAAGCTCTCTTGGTGGCCAGCTGTCCAAGTTGCTGGTAGAGACATGGCTGTATAGTTACCTAGTGTAAAAGCAAACAAACGCGAAAAGCTAAGAGAGAATGTCAGCCTACCACTCTGCCTAGTTCCTTAAGTTCATCCTTGCAGAGCTTGCTGCCATTCTTTCAATGTTAGCTCACTGTCAACATCAATGTGCCATAATCATTCAGATTCTCCAAAAAAAGTGCAATAATTATAATCAAGGTCAGCCATTTTCAATTTTTTTTTGTTGGCTATGATCCCCTTAGGACTCTGCTCAAAGTTTATGGGCCCCCTTTCCCTGAGAAGCGGTCAAGTTCAGTTCTTTTCCTACCAACTACATGAAAACATCAAAAATAGATTAGGATTTCAGTCAGTGGTCTCCCTTAAATGTGCTGTGGCCCCCGGGGAATCGTACTGCCCCCATTGAGAAAGGCTGATTTAGACTTTCCTTTTGTAATTTTAAATCCATAATTTACTAGGTAATAGAATTCTGACTACCTTTTTGGTTTCTGGTTGATACATCTGCATGCCCATCTCCACACTGTGAAAATGTTTCTGCAAAATAATTGCAATAAATTTAAATTTCAAGGGGCTGCAGAGTCTTGTATTTAGCAAAGGAAAAGATTGCAGTTTTGTCATTGGCAAAATAACAGATTTCTGCAGTAATGATGCAGAGACAAGGGTTCAAATTCTATCACCACAACTGGGGAATTTGAATTCAATTAATCAAATAAAGAGGCAATTACAGCTCTCGTATCAGTAATGGTGACCATGAAACAAGCAGATTGTTGCAAAAACCCATCTGGTTCTGTAGTCCCTTTGAGGATAAAGATTTACCATCCTAGCCATTACTGGTCTATTTGTGATTGACTGTCCTCTGGAATGGCCTGGCAGCTTGCTCAATGGGAAGCCAATTAGGGGCAGATGATAATTGCTGGCATTGTCAGTGACAACATATGTTATGAATGAATTGAAAACATTGAAATATATGCAGCAAACATGTAGGGGAATTGATTATAAAAATGGGGAGGTAATCCCTCAATTCTATTTAGGATGGCCAGATGACCAGATTTAGGCCTGACAATCTAGCTTTTCAGGACTGTCCACCATCCGGTGCCACCTTGAGCCAAACATCAATTTCTCCTCCATTTGGGGCCCTACACCCCCAAATGGAGGGCATTTAAGGGGCAGAATCCACAAAAACGGCAAGGGTGGAGGCAGGATAACACACCTATTAATTTGCAGTGTCCTGGGGTCCTAAAGTCATGTGGGGCCATGTTTCTTCTTGTGTGCATGTGCCAGCCGGCACTCGCACATGTGCAATGGATGGGACTGGCCGGCGACACTGGAGGGATTTAGGTCAGGACTTGGGAATGTTTAGGTAGGGCGCAGGTGCATACTTCTGGCATGAATGATCTTTGGCTGCTCATCGCTTCAGTTGATGATGACATCAAGTGGAATGTCGACTGTGATCTTTGAAGGAGGATTTTGATTTATTTTTAATTTTTTTTTAGTTTTCTAACAAGTGTTTCTCTTTAAGCATTGAAAGAGAGACACATTAGAAGAAAACAAGACTTTTATCTGTATTTGCAGAAGCAAATTATGTTAATAGGAGAGTTTAAAAAATGTTACCAAGGCAAGTACATATTTGATAGAATTGTTTAGAAGCATATAATTCAGATACTGTTAGAAAAATAATTTCATGTGTATATTAAACATTAAAACAAAATGGGAAAAGGAAGGAGGGAGAACTATATCTGAGGAAGAATGGAACATGGAGGTATCAATGGAAGTGTACCAGCTCACAGAAATGGAGTGAGTTTGAGTGGAAAAATTTGTTGATACTTTATCAAACCCTCTCAGAAATCCCATTATGATAATAACCTGCCTGTTTGCTGGAGAAATTGTGCAAATCAAAATGCAAACCATTACCATTTTTTTTGGGACTGCCCTGTTACTTTGGAGTGGGATGCACAATGCCATATTTAAGAATATACTCTTGGTGGCTAGTATAAAGATTCTTAACAGGAAATGGTTATCACAAGAAAGCCCAACTTTAAACACATGGAAGGAAATTATAATGGACATCTATAAAATGGAGAAGATAGCAGAATCTGTTAATTATAAATTGGAACAATTTGATTCATGCTGGAATATAATGGACATCTATAAAATGGAGAAGATAGCAGAATCTGTTAATTATAAATTGGAACAATTTGATTCATGCTGGAAAAAATGGTTTAACTGTATAATGCTTCATCGGCCTGACCTTATTCTTACAAATCAATGATTGTTATTAAAAGAAATCATTCCATACTTGATAGTTTTCTTTTTCTTGTTCTGTCTTTCTTCTCTCTATGTGTATACCTCAGATAAATATTATGTGCAAAATTGTGGCAAATATGCATTATATGATATAGATGTATCACAGTTTGGCGGGCAGCAACCTCCTTTGAAGAAGACCGCGGAGCCCACCTCACTGACAAAAGGCAAAGGAGGAAAAACCCAACACCCAACCCCAACCAACCAATTTTCCCCTGCAACCGCTGCAACCGTGTCTGCCTGTCCCGCAACGGACTTGTCAGCCACAAACGAGCCTGCAGCTGACGTGGACTTTTTACCCCCTCCATAAATCTTCGTCCGCGAAGCCAAGCCAAAGAAAAGAAATACTATCTGAGATGCATCTTATGGAAATGTTTGTTTAAACACATTTTAAAAACTTGCCTTACATTAATGCAGTGGACAGTGGTGGTGTGGAGAGTTGGAGACTGAGTGGTTGACTTTTTTGTTCTTCCGAGTTTTCTGATGCTGTGTCCCCTCTAGGTTGTGTGCATTTTTTGCGTGTGCGCACACTTGCACAAATGGACTGTGTGCGCGTGCACACATGAGCAAATGAGCACACAGCCCTTCCACGCACACAGTTTAGAGGGATGTCCTCCATTTTGGACCTTTGGAAACAGTCACTGGTGAGATCACATCTGGAATACAATGTGCAGTATTGAAGGAAGGGTGTTGGGTGTGCACTGGAAGAAGTTCAGAGATCTACCAGATTGATTTCTGGAATGGAATGGATTGATTTCTGGAATGGAATGGAATGGAGAAAGGTTGAGACAGGCTTGGCTTATATTTGCTGGAGTGTAAAAGAGTGAGAAGGGTCTTTGATTATGAAACATACAAGAATATGGGGTGGTGGACTTGCACAGGCTGTTTCCTCTCTAGGAGAATCAGAAACCAGGGTCACTGCTTGAAAATAAGTGGTGGAGGTTTTTTTTTGGAGGGTTGTGTATCTTTGTGACTTTGGTGGAAACAGCCTTTGAATATTTTAAGGCAACAGTCAAATGATAATCGATAAACAAGGGGACAAAAAGTTACTGCATCAAGGGCTAAGAAAAGCCTCTGTCTGTTGACTTGTTTGTATGATTGAGAGATAATCAACAAAATTATACTGTTTAAAGAAAAATAAATAATGAAAACACAAGGGGCTGGAAATTGCCTTGCAATTTTCCCTGGTGTTAAAGTATTGTGAATTGCCCTAATGCTCATTGTGAAAGTTACACAAGGAGTTGAATCTTTCATCATAAACAGGATCATTGTGTTTCCCTGTGTAATGTTACGCTGAAACAGACTTTCACTTCTAATTGACGTGTTGCAACTTTGTGCTCTTACCCTTGTACTTTGTACTTTGCATGGCTGTATACATGTTAGAGTTGGCCTGTTAGAATGCTTTGAAGAATTCTTCTCAGTGAACCAGGCATTACGTGGCAAACATTAAACCTTAATGAAACTTGCAAATACTGTGCCAACGAAAAGAAAATTGATAAAGCTCTTCTCCCTGAAAATGATGTTTGGATGATCTTCCCAAAACAACCTTGAGTAGAAAACTGTGGGGTGTGGCCACATCTAGCTGCAGCAGTCTGGAATGATCCCAAGGCCAGGGAGTTGACCCTGATCATAGATAAAGCAGTTATGGAACGTGGTAGGTTGTATTCAAGGTCGCAGATCTGAATAGAGTGGGCATTTCCAAAAAGGAGGATGTGCAAGTTTGGCATCAGAACAAGTCTAATAGGGGCCTACTAGGGGAACCATGGTAGGGCACAAACGGACATTCAAAGACTCTCTCAGTGGCGGGGGGGGGTTACTTATATTGCATGCTGACACCAGTGCTGTGGGTGGGGGGCACAATAACTCATTTGGGTGGCAATGCCCATGAATGACCCCCCCCTTGGTGCCAGCCCTGAGGACATGGTCATAGGTTAACAAATTTAAACCATATTGCAAAAACAACAAATGCAAACAGATGATCACTTTAATTATTGTATTAAATAAAAATTCTAACATGGAAAATTTTTTGCCTCTATAAATTCAGCAAAAAGCCTAGCTATTTCAACATAAATCAGTGATTTTCTGCTAGAGCTCTTTTTCTATTCAATGATTTATAATTCTGCATATTATATACAATGCATTCATTCATACAGATTAAATAAAGAACTTAAAGAAATCCCGCCACGACGCCACTTGACATCAAAACATTGCCAATTACATCAGTTTCCCCGTCTGTGGGCCCACCGCATATGCGCCAACCAGCCCCAGTAAATGTACCCTCGTGCTTGTGTGCAATAAGAAACACGGCCACGCATGGCCTATGGAGCCTGGGACACCGCATTTAACAGATAAGAGCCCCCGCCCTTGACCTTTCTGCAGTTTCTGCCCCTTAATTTGTCCTTCACCCCCAAATGGAGGACAAATTAATGTCCAGCTTGAGATGGCGCCAGATGGAGGACAAATAGCTCAAAAGCCAGACTGTCTGGCCTAAAACCAGACGCTTGTTGCCTTTTCATTAGCACAGCTTTAAAACAGGCTTAATGAAACTGATTTCTCTGTGACTGAGAAAGGACTGTTATTTTTCAGATCACTTTGCTTGAAAATCTCACTGGAGACAGACAAAAGCTAAATCCCATTAGGGAGGTGATAATGAGTGCCTTTCACATTGAGGGATCACGTAACTGAGTATGGAATTGATGCTCCTTGGTGGAATGGAAGTCCAGATGCATCATGGCAAAATCATTTAATTGGCTGAAATGATTCCTCACTCAAAGGAAAATGCTCCTGGTTGCTGGGAATCCCAGTGAATCACTGCAGGAATTCCTCTGTCTTCTTCAAGTGATTCATCGATCACCTCCTTCCCATCATAAAATCAAAAGGGAGGAGGTTCACTGATACACCTTTAACCGCTCAGAAAATGAAGCAGCCTCTACCAGCTTGAAGCAAGAAGAAGGTTGACAAATGGCAGGTCACATTTATGCCAGAAAATTTGTACGTACATGGAGTTCTGTTTTAAAATAAAGACAATAGCTTATTGGGAACCACCGTTATAGCAATTACCATGAAAAGATTGGCCAGATCAGCAGCCTGCTTCTTTAGTTATTTTCAAATTAAGATAAAAATTGACATGCATTTCTGTGAGTGCCACTGATTCGGCTTCACACATCATTGAAAAAAAAATTGAGCAGGATGCCACAGCACGCAAGTGGTACATTGTCAATTTGTCTTCCAAGTCCCCACCTGGAAATGTGCTGATTTCTATGAAGTAATGGTGTCTTTGGTTCTTGAGGAACTGAGGCCAAACGGCTCTCAGTTTGAAAGATTCATCCAGAGGCTTGAACAGTAAACTCCTGCCTGAAGCTCCAGAGCAATCCTGAGAGAGTGCCGCACTGGCCACCCTGATGCTGTGAACCTGTCTGGCTCTCAGGCAACTAAAAGACCTGCGGCCTCATAAATGTGAAGGGTTTGCCTGGGGTCCTGGCTGATTCTCCCTCGAACAACATCCAGATTATAACTTGGTACATGGTAGGATTCTGCTGGGCATAATGCTGGAATTATTTCCAATTTAGTGAGGGAATTAAACTCTTTTTTCCTCTTGGGTGATCACTAAACATCCCATAGCATAATTTAGAGAAAATCAACATTGCTTCCTTTGAGTTCTGACCAGGGGTGCAGTGCTAATTTATTTTTAAGTGCTGAAGCTCACCAAATAAAGAGACAATTAGGTGCCTGGAGTGGACTCATGATGTTCCGGAGCTGCCCCTGCGCCCCTGGTTCTGACCAACATTCATCCTTCAACCACAAAAACCCTCTATATTTGCGGAGGGCAAGACTTCCTGGGGACTACTATTTTTAGTTCAAGATTTCAATGTGTTTTCATCTGTAATCACCTGACGCGTTCTACTCCTCTGGGACTACAAGTGTGCAAGGGGAATGCAATTAGTGATCAGTTGACCAGTGCATACACGCACATACATGTTGATGAGTAGAGATTAACTCCACCTCTCATTCATCCCTTCTCAAAACCATGCACCAACCCCAAGAATCACTTTCAAAAGTCCTCATCTGCAAATTGTCAGATAGGACTTCAAAACGAATCACTTGCACGAAGCAATAATCCACAAGGGTGCATTTGGACTCTTAATGCATCACACATATTTATGATTCAATGATTGCTTCTCTAATCTGAGAGTCTATATGAGCCATTATTTATAAATAAGCCCTGTGCTGATTTTTTTAACCAAAATTCCTGACTTTTTTTTCTTTCCCTCCTTCTTCTGAGGGATGAATCAGACTCTGATGTTCCAAGTTGAAGTGATTATTCTTATAACTATGGTTCTGGCTGTTTGTTAAAGGGTCAGTGATAATGGATAGATAACAATAGCTGTGTCACTTATCTCAATGTTCCATAACCTAATTTCATCCCACTTTTCTCCTATTTCACTGAATGGAAACTGTAAAGAGGGAAGGCAGCTAACCGTGACAAAAATAAATGATGCAACATTCACATTCATCAGAAATGATAGCCATACTTTGACCCAAGAGAGTTGCCGAAGATACTTTTGATCCACTGGTAGAGACACTGTAGCATCACATTGAAGAATCACAAGCAAATTATTATGCAATTTATAGAAATACTGGGGAAATTCAAAGGCCACGCAGCATCTAAAGGAAGTAAAGGTTATCTAATGTTTTATGCCTGAGCCCTTTGTCAAAATATTATGCAGTCAGAAAACATTTAAAATCTGAGAATACGTTTTTGCAGGACTCTGGTTGTGGCATGAAGTTCACAGTGGTAGTAAAGGCTGAAAAGGAAGGCACAAATGTTTGTACACAGTGGCCTTATTTTTGCCACATCGCATTTGCCCATTCAAGTTCCAGCCAAACAAGGTTGGCCTCATAATATTCATGCACATGTCAATAGCAACAGATGACATCAGAGTTCACCCATCATATATTGTGCTGCTACTTGTCTTAATAAGGATAATAATATGAATTTAAGTGATTGGTGTGCGCTGAAAGGAAGGCCTTTATCTAACTATAGCCAAGAATCAGACGTGCCGCACAGAAACAGGTCCTTCAGCTCAAAATTTCCATCCCTACCATACAGCATTACCTTATCGGCAGATATTAAAACAATGTGTGAAATGCGAGGACTTTGGCAATCTATTATTTCAATGGTGCTCTTGTGATGTGCTTCTATTCTTGAATAATTTTAACACAAAAGAATCCAGAGGATTATACTGCTGTATAGACAACGCAGTTATAACAGTGCAAGTTTCCTGAACAAACCTCAAGACTTCTTCATAACCATAATATGGGAAAAGGTTTGGTGCTCATTTTTTCAAAACTCATTATTTTCTTACCAAAATGTATCTAAAAAGTGAAGATTTTGATATATAATCATCTCTCCTCGTAGTATTTCGTATTTCACGTCTCTTAAAAATGTAAATGAAAGAATCAAAAATGTTATATTTTAATTGATATTCAGTGAACTAAAGGATCAACATTCATTCTAAAACTGACAAAATTGAAAGTAATCCAGACCTTACTGCAGCAATAGTTCATCATAGAGTTTGACAGCATTGAAATAGACCCTTCAACCCCACTTCACCATGCCAACCAAGTTGGTCCTATTTCCCTGTGTTCAGCCCATGCCTTGTCCATGTAGCTGTCAAAATGCCTTTGAAATGTTAGGATTATCGCACCCTATCACTGCCTCGGTCAACTAATTCCATGTCCCTGCCATTCTCTCTGTGAGTCTGGGGAGCTCAGAAGATTGAGTGAATTAGAACCTGGGAAGATTGGAAGTTGGAGGCCTGGGGAGGGTGGAGACCCAGATGGGGGTGAGGGAGAATGGGAAGGCTAGTGCTGTGGGGAGGAGGTGACAGCAAACTCCAGCTTGGAAGTGCAGACCTGATTGTTCAGAGAGTGATTGGGTGATGATTAAACTACATCTGAAATTGTGTCCAATGTACAAGAACAGAACAAACTGGGAAGCACAAAGTAAAATTCTCAGCAGGTTTAAATCAACCAAGAAATGGCTGTAATCGTATTTCACTCCACAGTTTGTGCATCTTTGATCACACAGCATCACAATAAATAGCACTCTGTGATCTGATTTCTTGACATCTTTCATCATTCATTATATCTATAATATAGATCAAGGGTGGCCAGGCTTGCTTAATGCAAGAACCTCATACAATCATCTTCAGATGTTTGAGAGCTGCAAGACATGGTAAGTACATGTTCAGTGACGGGAGCTCAGCTGGGTAGGTGGGTGGCTGGGACCCGGTAGTAAGTCTGCATTCGAGGCATCGAGTGCTCCAATGGGTGGGCGGCCAGCGCCTACGTGAGAGTTCATGGTCGGGGAATCAGACCTCCAGTGAGCTAGGCCTAGGCGAAAGTCTAGGGTCGAGGCTTAAGAAGTCCAGAGGGCGGATGGCCATGGCCAAAAAATAGGGGAAGGTGGTCGAACGTTACATGGAATCAACTATGTAAGGTATACATACAATCGCAAGCGATGTCCACTAACAGTGCCATTGTGAGCTCCGGCTCATACGATTCCTGTCTTAGCCAATGTATTTCGGCAAGCCGCACATTATATGTCAAAGAGCCATGGTCTGGCCACCCCAGTATAGATGTATAGTTATAATCGATACATATTGTCACCTGCTGAGAATCCACCACAGATTATTGGGAAACCTCACTTCCCACTATGAAGTGAATAAAGCCTTTCTTGCATCCACTCACAAGGTTCACTCCCTTTTTTTTGCTCTCATTTTTCATTGAGACAAAAAAAACGAAGCTAATAATCTCAAAAATATCCATTCGTTGATCCAATTTTTCATGAATCAACACGACTTTCCTTGATCAAATAACACTTCTTAAGGGAAAGTTGAACAATCTGGTTCCTAATGTTGTCAAGCCATTTAATAAAAGAGACCATGATGTATCTAGATTTTTCTGCAAGTACAAGATGTAGGAAATCATTTCAAGGCTCTATGTGTGGAGTGTGAGCATAGAAAGGGAAGTTATCAGCAAAGTGTCAGATTGAGACATGAGTGAATGTTTTAACATGTACATTTTCTGAATATAACCTTTTGCCTGTCAAAGCTACAACAAATTCAATCCACTTTAATGCCTAGCGCTTTCTCCAACTGCATCGCCAGAGAAAGTGTGGCTTTGAATTATATTCATAATGCTGTCTAGCCAAATTCTAACCTAATACATGGTCATAACTCGACTCTACTGAACTGCATAAATTGCATGAGCTCAGACATTAGGCTTGCATTTATGATAATTCTAAACTGGGCCCCTGAGACATTTATCTCTAACCTAATTTTGTCGGCAAATCATGGCATAACAAAATCTTATTCATCTGAAAATTGTTCTTGACTATACTTTAAAAAAAATTCCATTATGCTTTTTGGTTACTGTCAAATCAACATCGTTGGTACACAATCACGTCTGCAAATTCATTGTTGATGCATTGATAGCCAATGCTGCCAAGGTAGTTGTGGCGATAGGTTTCCTCCATTGTTTATAGTTATTGTTGGTTACTCTATATATGGAGCTGGTCTGACCACTGATGACTCATACCCTATGCCTCCTTCCCCCGTGGTCCTGGGCCATAAAGGTCAAGCCACCTCTCCCTTCACTCCATTCCTATACCTGGATCCGGGCCAGCAGGTTCTTCTGTAATATTAAAGCCTATCATTCCCTCAACCTAGTCTTTGTGGTTACTGGTAGTGTCTAACAGTAGTGCTACATTCTTTTACCCTAGAAATTTTTGTTTCTATATTTCAAAGTGCCCTTGTAGATTGCCCCTCACCCCTGGTGTCCAAAACAGTGTTTACATTCTGAGAATGAGGTAACGTTAATAATTTGTTCTGAATCACTTTAGCTTCTGGATTTAATCTTGTGCTTCCTTGTTTTGTAAAGTCACAGTACAATACATTCATTTTTTTTGAGCTCCAGATCAATGTATTAATAATGAACATGCAATCAAGTTAGCAGCCTTGAAAATATACTTCACAGGCTCCTTTAGCTTTTGCCCTGTGCTAAATTAATTGGAGCCAACTATTTCAACTTAAGACTTTTGCACATTTTCTCATCACATAGACATTTTGCTTTGAACTTTGTTTGGTCCCCGATAACTATCTCCAAAGATCCCACAGAAGGTAGTTTATTTAAATTCTCCAAGCTAATAGCTCTACATTTAGAAAATAATACCTACATTGTGAATTTGATTTGTGGAGTTTATTAAAGGTGCACATCTGTAATTTGAGGTGAACGATATTGACGCTGGGGTTCTGGATCAATTTTTAAAAAGGTGATTATTTCTGGGATGTTTTGCACTTCAGTCATCCAGCACTAGTACATAGCACTATCAGGTCAGGCACAGCCCAATGCTGCATGAGTCTGCCTTAACAATAAACCTCAGACCAATTGCAGAAAAGCATGCCACATTTTCATTTCCAACATCAGTGTGGCAACAGCTGTGGTTGTTAATTACCTCCAAGTTTACCACATATCAACCAAGTGCCTTGCTTAACTCTGCCCAATCATTTTACAAAGAATCATGCCAGCCAATCAACAAAGGGGAATCTTCAACAGAAAGTAAAACATTCGACCTCAGTCTCTCTTTTTATTTACCTTAAGACTTTATCACAATGGTTTGCATTCAAACACAAGGCTAAGGTGAACAGAGGTGTAAAATTTATCCAACGACTCTTTTCAGTGGTGGATTAATCATTAGGCTGAGCAGGCTGAAGACTTGGGGCCCGGAGTTTCTGTGCCTAATCAGTTACGGGTCTCTACTTCGTCTGCACAGGAGAAGCCGGGGGTAATGTGGTCATGGCCAGAGTTGGCATCGTGCCAGGGTGATGAGCACATGGCGGTTTCTGGGAGGCGGCAGGCTGGAGGCCATCATGAAGATTTTCATTTTTTGCGGTATTGCGGCGTGATGTATCCCATGTGTGCGATGATTGCCAATGGATGATCCGCCATCTTCCCACCCAACTATTAGCTTTTAACATCCAATTATGACCAAACAGGATGTTTGTTGACCTCACCAAAGCCTTCGACACCGTGAGCAGGAAAGGGCTTTGGCAAATACTAGAGCGCATCGGATGTCCCCCAAAGTTCCTCAACATGATTATCCAACTGCACGAAAACCAGCAAGGTCGGGTCAGATACAGCAATGAGCTCTCTGAACCCTTCTCCATTAACAATGGCGTGAAGCAAGGCTGTGTTCTCGCACCAACCCTCTTTTCAATCTTCTTCAGCATGATGCTGAACCAAGCCATGAAAGACCCCAACAATGAAGACGCTGTTTACATCCGGTACCGCACGGATGGCAGTCTCTTCAATCTGAGGCGCCTGCAAGCTCACACCAAGACACAAGAGAAACTTGTCCGTGAACTACTCTTTGCAGATGATGCCGCTTTAGTTGCCCATTCAGAGCCAGCTCTTCAGCGCTTGACGTCCTGCTTTGCGGAAACTGCCAAAATGTTTGGCCTGGAAGTCAGCCTGAAGAAAACTGAGGTCCTCCATCAGCCAGCTCCCCACCATGACTACCAGCCCCCCCACATCTCCATCGGGCACACAAAACTCAAAACGGTCAACCAGTTTACCTATCTCGGCTGCACCATTTCATCAGATGCAAGGATCGACAATGAGATAGACAACAGACTCGCCAAGGCAAATAGCGCCTTTGGAAGACTACACAAAAGAGTCTGGAAAAACAACCAACTGAAAAACCTCACAAAGATAAGCGTATACAGAGCCGTTGTCATACCCACACTCCTGTTCGGCTCCGAATCATGGGTCCTCTACCGGCACCACCTACGGCTCCTAGAACGCTTCCACCAGCGTTGTCTCCGCTCCATCCTCAACATCCATTGGAGCGCTCACACCCCTAACGTCGAGGTACTCGAGATGGCAGAGGTCGACAGCATCGAGTCCACGCTGCTGAAGATCCAGCTGCGCTGGATGGGTCACGTCTCCAGAATGGAGGACCATCGCCTTCCCAAGATCGTATTATATGGCGAGCTCTCCACTGGCCACCGTGACAGAGGTGCACCAAAGAAAAGGTACAAGGACTGCCTAAAGAAATCTCTTGGTGCCTGCCACATTGACCACCGCCAGTGGGCTGATAACGCCTCAAACCGTGCATCTTGGCGCCTCACAGTTTGGCGGGCAGCAGCCTCCTTTGAAGAAGACCGCAGAGCCCACCTCACTGACAAAAGGCAAAGGAGGAAAGACCCAACACCCAACCCCAACCAACCAATTTTCCCTTGCAACCGCTGCAATCGTGTCTGCCTGTCCCGCATCGGACTGGTCAGCCACAAACGAGCCTGCAGCTGACGTGGACTTTTTACCCCCTCCATAAATCTTCATCCGTGAAGCCAAGCCAAAGAAAGATCATGCCTGTTTTACGTACTGTAGTAGTGTTAGGGTTTTATGATTCTATCATATGGAATAAAAGGTCTGTTATAATTGATTCATATATCTTGTCTTCATGATATCTTATTATGCATGTTATGTTCTAGCACAAAGTACAGCATATTAGTGTAGTTGACCTCCTCTAGTCGCTCAATCAATGCTCATGCTGCGTGTTTGCAAAAAGTGCACACATGTCTGAGGCATCTGCCTCCTGTTGCAGAAATCAGCTAATCATGCATGTATTTACCAACTACTACCAGCAAAAAGACACCCCACTACCGGCTCAACCCCTCCCCTCCACATACACTCGTCTTCACAGTGGGCTATTGCAACCGGGCCATTGACAGTGTAAGCAGCATGGATAAAAGAACTATGTTGGAAGATGCTCCACTGTTGGCTTCTGACACAGATGTATTTAGATCAGTAGTTCTCAACCTTTATTTTTCTACTCACATACCACCTTAAATAATCCCTTACTAACCACAGAGCATCTATTCTATGGCATAGGATGTCAGAGGAGTTGAAAAATATTGAAAACCAATGTTAGATAAATTCTTGAAATAAGATGGAAGACCATACAGTGCACAACGTGGTCTTCAGAACAGCACAGCCAAAGAGTTTTCCCCATGTCACAGTTTGCATTGAGGATCTGCCAGCTGGGGGGGGGGGGGGGGTGTGCTGACCGGGGTCAGAGGTTCTTGTCTCGTCATGGTGGATCCGAGCAGAGTGGCCAAGGAGCTTTGGATCGAGGTGAGCAGCTGATGGGCAGGCAGGGAAGGGAAACATGGGCTGTCCAGTAGCCTGGGAAAAGTTGGAGGTCCTTGTGGCTTGGGCAGCATCCACAGAGAACCATAGCGAGAGAGTGAGGGTGAGGGGAGGAGAGTGGGGATTGTGCATTAAGAATTCAGCCATTCTCTCCCAAATGAACAGAGAAATCGCAATACTAACCCAAAACGGTAGAAAAGTAAAGACAGCTTTAAAGATTAAAACTGACATGACCCACAGCCACACAAGGTCATCCTATATTGAGAGCAGGTATAAGCTTCAATTTAAACAGCTGAATCTTCCATTTAAAACACACAAGCTTTGAATCTAAAACCAATTAAAAGTCATTCCCCCTCCCCTCCCTATTTTCTTCAGATATTAAATTGACCAACACAATGCACCAATTTGTCCTCAAGTTTACAAAATCTGGAAAAATTCCACTAAACCAGCCATCAAGCTGTGGTACGCACAACTCCAAGTGAGTATGTGTGAGGGAGAGGGAGAGAGAGAGAGAGAGAGAGAGAGAAAATGAGAGAGAGAGAGAGAGGGTTGGAAGGAGGTGAGTTGGGACATGGTCCAAGAATCACCCGCCCCCCCCCAATAACGCTGACCCTAAGAGGGGGGGTGCTTACTAAAACTTAGCTGAGGGGCACGAGTGGTAGTTAATCTGCCACTGACACTTTTCTCCATTTGTCCAGTTGAACAGCCCATTCTAACCTCCAACAATTTTACAGCAAACAGTAAGGTACTTAAATCATTTTACAGACATTTTAAGATGCATTCATTTCTTTTTCTTCTGGAATTCAACCAGCATTGTTGGGTGATTTGCTTCGACTTTTGAAAGAAAAGCAACCCTTGTGAAAAGTTAATGTTAAAACTCCCTTTCACCCAGTTCTGTTCCTCTAAGTTTTAAAAAAAACATTTTACACAACTAATTAGCAGCTTATTTAAGCTACTGTCTGAGCTTTCTGTAGCTCCTGGCTTACTTCATTTGTTTAACTTTCTGAAACACTGATAAAATGGTTTTGATGATGCACTTTTACTGCATCTATGATTGGAAATAAAGCAGTGGCATTAAGCAGTTTTATTATTGAGATTAAACCCTTTTGTCAGCTTCACATATTTGTAGAAACATGTGCAAAGTATTGATCATACTACATAGAACTTATCCAATTTTCCATGCCTCATTGTAACGCCAATTTCCTTTGACGCCCATTTCATATTCAACAGTTGTAAACTTTTATTATACCAGAAATAACCTCTACTGAAAACCACTCAAAAGAGTAATAAAACAGAGGGCTCTCTTGGGTAAAGCAATCGCACTGGGCATTTGAATGTGCAGTGCCTATTGAATCTAAGTGGTCATTTTTACCTTCCTTTCCCACTGAACTCATTCGATTGGTGTAAAACACGAAAGTCTGCAGACATTGATTGTATTTAAAAAACAGAGATGGTAGAGGAGCTCAGCCGGTCTACGGATGCAGTGAGACAGGCTGAGTTACTCCAGCATCTCTGTGTTTTTAATTGGATTGGTATTTGACACCACATGACATTGGATTAGAAAAATAATGTTCACTTTTTTTTAAAGTGCAAATTGCACACAAGAAACGTAGATATTTTTATGTGTTTGTGACCATTTCTGGTGAAATTCTCAGTCCTTGGTTGTCATTTGCAGTCCCTAATGTGCATAATACTCAGACCAAAAGAATGCAACATGTATTTTTCACTCACAGTTGAGTAAGATGGGAACCATCTTCCTCTGCTTTACTGTGAAGGGTCCCAGCTGAAATGCCCATTTTATACTGTAGAGCTTGTCGAAAGAATCAAAGACTTGTTGATCCAAACCAAGGCTTTTATTAGCAAAAGACAGGAGCTCTTCACAGGTGGCCGACCAGTCCGGAATGATCCGACCTGGCTCGGGACACAACCCTTTAAGGCCGAAACAGTAGGCGTGGCTTAGCTCTCAGCCAATCGCTGTAAGCACAGTCTAGATACTGTAACTACACTATGTACATTGGTGATAGATCTGTACTATCACATTCACCCCTTCTTGGAGAACTGACCCTGGAAAAAAAAAACGAGGGAGAGTATGAAAAGAAGGGGTAGGTTAAAGACTGTGGCGGTCAGGGGGTCTGACCATCCGGCGTGACCGCCGTGGTGTCGGGATTGGGGTCGCTAGAGTGGTCTCGCTAGCGGGCTCGTCGGGTGCGACCGCTCCTTCGCTCAATTCCCCAGTCGTGTTGTCGGCAGGGTGGCCTGGGTCGTTGGGGTGCTGTTGGTCCTTCTGTTGCGGCACGGGGCCTGGGGAATAAAGAGTTGGGGAAGGTTGGGTTGGGGGGTTTGCTGGGTCTACCGCGTCCTAAGATAGGTCCCGCACCGAAACAGTGTCCTCCCGCCCGTCTGGGAACTCAACGTAGGCGTAATGCGGGTTCGCGTGGAGTAGAGTCACTCAGTCGACCAAGGGGTCGTTCTTTGCGTGCCGGATGAGGCATCGCAAAAGGACGGGGCCAGGGATGGTGAGCCATGCCGGTACAGTGGTTCCTGATTCGGATTTCCTAGGGAAAAGGAACATCCTTTCGTGGGGGGTGGCATTTGTTGCGGTACATAGGCGGGAGCGGATGGAGTGTAAGGCATTATTGAGAACCTCCTGCCAGTGAGAGGTGGGGAGGCCTTTAGACTGAAGAGCCAGTGTAACCGCTCTCCATATGGTGGCATTCTCCCTCTCGACCTGGCCGTTACTGCGTGGGTTATAGCTCGTGGTCCTGCCACACTCCAGAAGGTACTGTTGCAGCTCTGCGCTCATGAATGAGGACCTCCTATCACTGTGGATAGAATTGGGGTACCCGAAAATGGCGAAAATACTGTGAAGGGCCTGTATCACTGAGGTGGCAGTGGTGTCTGGGCAGGGCACAGCGAACGGGAAGCGGGAGTACTCGTCGATGGCCGTAAGGATGTAGTTATTACGGTTGGTCGACGGTAGGAGCCCCTTAAAGTCTACGCTAAGATGCTCGAAGGGGCGGGTGGCTTTGATAACGTGGGAGTTATCCGGACCAAAGAAGTGGGGCTTGCATTCAGCGCACACCGAACAGGCTCGGGTCATGGAGCGGATCTCCTCGACTGTGTAGGGTAGGTTGCGCGCCTTGACAAAGTGGGCAAACCTAGTGACCCCTGGATGACAGAGCGCCTCATGGAGTTTCTGTAGTCTGTCCATCTGTATGCTGGCGCACGTCCCCCTGGAGAGCATGTCAGGCGGGTCGTTGAGCTTACCAGGCTGGTAGAGGATGTCATAGTTAAAGGTGGAGAGTTCGATTCTCCATCTGGCGATTTTGTTGTTTTTTATCTTACCACGCTGGGTGTTGCTGAACATGAAGGAGACCGCGCGTTGATCAGTCAACAGTGTAAAGCGCCTCCCAGCGAGGTAATGTCTCCAATGACGCATCGCTTTAACTATAGCCTGGGCCTCCTTCTCGATCGAGGAGTGTCTACTCTCTGGACCCTGGAGGGTTCTGGAGAAGAAGGCTACAGGCCGACCGGCCTGGTTCAAGGTAGCTGCCAGGGCGGTCGGATGCATCGCTCTCGACTTAAAACGGGACAGACTCATCGATCGCGTGCAGCGTCGCAGCGGCGATGTCGGATTTGATTCGATTGAAAGCCGCTCTGGCTTCGGTCGAGAGGGGAAAGGAGGTGGTTTTGATAAGAGCACGCGCCTTGTCGGTGCAGTGTGGAACCCATTGGGCGTAATACGAGAAAAGGCCCAGGAAGCGTTTGATCGCTTTCTGGGTATGGGGGGGGGTTAATCCATTAGGGGATGCATGCGGTCAAGATCTGGCATGACTATCCCATTCTCCACCACGCAACCTAAAATCGCGGGTCGTGTGGTCCGGAAGACACACTTGTCCAAATTGTAAGTCACGTTCAGCCGACGGGCAGTTTGAAGAAATTTGTCTAGATTGGCATCGTGGTCCTGCGTGTCGTGGTCTCAGATGGTGATATTGTCCAGATACGGGAAGGTAGCGGTTAGCCCGTTCTGGTCCACCATCCGGTCCATTTCCCGCTGGAAGACTGCGACACCATTCGTGACCCCGAATGGTACCCTGAGAAATTGATATAGCCGCCCATGCGCTTTGAAGGCCGTGAATGGTCGGTCCTCACAGCAGATCGGGAGCTGGTGGTAGGCCGAACGTAGGTCCAATGGTGGAGAATATGCGGTATTGGGCGATCTGGTTCCCCACATCCGTGATGCGTGGCAGGGGGTACACATCCAGGAGCGTGAAGCGGTTAATGGTCTGGCTATAGTCGACCACGATCCATAGCTTTTCCCCATTCTTGACAACCACCGCCTGGGCTCTCCAGGGACTTGAACTGGGTTCGATGATGCGCTCATCCAGCAATCTACGCACCTCACTCCTAATTAATTGCCTGTTTTTGTAACTATATTGCCGACTTTTGGTGGCCACAGGCTTCCAGCCAGGGGTGAGGTTTGCGAAGAGTACTTGCGTGGCAATCATGAGTGTGGAAAGGCCGCAGAATTGGCCCCGGGGCACGGGGGCGGGTTGCTCGGGTGCTTCGGGGGTGGGGCGAAGGCAGACCGAGAGGGGGGCGTGGGGTCCCCCAATGTGTAGGGACACTGTTCGGAACTGACACTGAAAGTCTAATCCCAGCAACACTGGGGCGCACAATTGGGGAAGGACGAATAATTTGAAGTGGGTGACCATTACGCCCTGTACTTCCAGCGTGGCAATGCAATACCCCTTTATCCCGGTCGAGTGCAACCTCGTCGCTAATGAGATCCACTGGGTAGTGGGGATAATGTCAAGTCCCCAACGGAGGGCCAGCTGGATAAAACTGTCAGTTGACCCAGAGTCAAATAGGCAATTGGTGAAGTGTCCATTTACTTTAATCAGTTCCATTGCTCTGGTGAGGGGATGAGAGCATTGCTGGCTTAGTGTTATTGAAGCAGTTGACAGGGGAGTTCCGCGTGATGACATCACGCAACGTGATGACGTCACGCAACGTGATGACGTAATAGACGTAGTCAACACTGGAGGAGCAGGTTGGAGGACCTCCCGGAAGTGCTGTTGTGGCGGCATCGGCGGATGAAAGGTAAGTAGTGGGGTTTGTAGTTGCTCGCGGTTGGCGGTGGGTAGGTCATCGGCCGCTGCGGTCGGGCCCCAGCGGTCGTCAGCGATGGATGCTAGGGTGAGTACCTGGTTGGACACGGCGGGTCCCCAGTCGGTCGTGGTGGCCGCATCAGCGGCGGCGTAGGCAGCGGCAGACGGGAGCGGGCAGCAGCAGCAGTAGCATTGACCAAAGGGGTGGCTGTGGTGGCGGCAGCAGCCTTGGTAGCCACAGTTGGGACCGAGGCCGGGTCGAGTGTTCCACACGGGGGCGAGAGGTGGGCCAACACCATGGTTGCGAGGGTGGGCTGCCCCTTCCGGATTCGGCGTCTCCGTGACGTCAGGCCTTGCATTGCAGGGGAGCCCTCGCTCTTATTGGACGAGAGCTCTGGGGAAGAAGAGTTTGAATGGGATAGTGACGGTTGGGCTTCACACTGTGTTTGCCGGTGGCCATTTTAGACCTACAGACTGCAGCAAAGTGGCCGTTTTTAAGGCACTTCTGGCACCTGGCTTTTCTTGCTGGGCACTGGAACCTGCTGCGCTTGTCCCTCCCGCAGAAATAACATCTTGGGTTCGCAGGGGGCAGTGTAGCAGCAGCCGACAGGCCGTCAGTATCTCGGGGGGTGGTAGGGTAGAAGGGCACTCTACTCACATCAGAACGAGGGGTCCAGTCCCTAGAGAACTCGGTGGACTTTAAGGCTGCATCCTCCATTGTGATTGCAATCTGGTCCATGACCTCTAGTTTTTCTACCCCTTGTTCGAGCAAGTGCAGCCTCACTTCGTTCGATCGGAGCCCGGCCACATAGGCATCCCGGACGAGATCGTTTGTGATCTCGGCAGCAGTTTTGTCCACACAGTTACAGTCCTTGCCCAACGCCTTTAAAACTTGTAAATATGCCCTGCTGGACTTGCCGGGCTGTTGCTTCCTCGACGCAAGCACGAGCCGGGCATGAACTCTGTTCACCAGTTGATCATACAGTTCTTTCGGTACCTTTATGGCTGCGGTGTAAGTGGTCTCATCCTGGATGTTCTCGTAGACTCTCAAGGACACCATAGACAGCCATGCTGTTAGACGCTGGTTATCCTCCTCTACCTGAATGAATCTCAGGAAGTTTTTCAAAGTTCAGCAGCCAGAACTTAAAGGCTTTGAAGGCTATAGCTGACTGTGGGTCGATATCAAGTTTTTCTGGCCGAGTTAGACGCTCCATCCCTTTCAAAAAAATTCTTTTTGCTAATAAAATTGTAGAGCTTGTCGAAAGAATCAAAGACTTGTTGATCCAAACCAAGGCTTTTATCAACAAAAGACAGGACCTCTTCACAGGTGGCCGACCAGTCCGGAATGATCTGACCTGGCTAGGGACACAACCCTTTAAGGCCCAAACAGTAGGCGTGGCTTAGCTCTCAGCCAATTGCTGTAAGTACAGTCTAGATACTGTAACTATATACACTATATACATTGGTGATAGATCTGTACTATCACATATACACACTGTGCTGCCCCACTGTAGACAGAGAATGATCGCACGATTCATTTTAATAAGATGCTGCAAGCCGGAACCTCAAATGATAGCTGTGGCAGTATACTGATCACGGCCCAGTGTCTGTTTGTTTACAGCTACTCCATAGAGTGTGGGGGGTTCCATAACACACTCCTGCACAAAATATCCCCTCACTCCTTTTCTCCCTCTGATTTCCCCCACCCCACTTCTCCCCTTTCTTTACTCCCATGGCTGCCACGATGAGGTCATGTGAGCAATTTAGACCCACTTCCCAGTGAACTAGGGATGAATGTGAGCTCTGAGTGTCTGTCATCTGTGAAATGACAGATCAGGATCCACCAACTCTAATTAGGGGGTTGGAGAGAGAGAAAGCGCGACACCACTTTTTAAGGGTATCCTGATTTTGCAAAGTATTGGTAATCTCTGATTTGACCTTCAGGCAAAATGTAGCAGCCATTTACTGCACCAAAAAGACACAAATCACAGCTGCTAACACATCAGAATTATATTTATACTGTTAATAGTTGCCGAATGAATACATCTTGCCCCCTACAAATTCCTTCCTAACTAAGGAAGGGGTGAAGGGGTGAAGTAAGGGGCAGGGTTTTAAGTTTCTGGATAACTGGGACCTTTTTTGGGGGAGATGTGACCTGTACAGTAAGGACGGGTTACACTTAAATCCCAGGGGGACCAGAATCCTGGCAGAGTTATTTGCTAGGGCTACTCAGGATCCTTTAAACTAGAATGGTTGGGGGGAGGGAACAAAATAGTACAGAGCAGTAAGGAGAAGGTTAGAATGCAAACAAAGAAAGTTTGTAGTAAGTATTTGAATATGGATGGGCAGGTGATAGAGAAGGGAAATGCTCTGGAAGAAGATGAAGGGCAATTGGCAGGAAAAGTAAATAATGTTGATTTTAAAGATGAGGGAAAACAGGGATTAAAAATTGGGAAATCTCTGAAATTCATATATTTTAATGCCAGGAGTATTGTAAAAAAGGTGGATGAGCTGAAGGTGTGTATTGATACTTGGAAGTATGATGTGGTAGCGATTAGTGAGACATGGTTGCAGGAGGGATGTGATTGGCAAATGAATATCCCTGGGTTTCGTTGTTTTAGGTGTGATAGAGTCGGAGGGGCAAGAGGAGGTGGGGTTGCATTGCTTGTCAGGGAAAATATTACAGCGGTGCCTAGGAAGGATAGATTAGAGGGCACATCCACGGAGGCTATTTGGGTGGAACTGAGGAGTAGGAAAGGAGAGGTTACACTTGTAGGGGTGTATTATAGACCACCCGGAGGGGACCGAGACCTAGAGGAGCAAATCTGTAGGGAGATAGTAGATATTTGTGATAAGCACAGGGTTGTAATTATGGGAGATTTTAATTTTCCACATATAGATTGGGAAACACACTCTGTGAAAAGGACTGGATGGGTTAGAGTTTGTGAAATGTGTGCAAGATAGTTTTTTACAACAATATGTAGAGGTGCCGACCAGACAAGGAGCAGTGTTAGATCTACTGTTGGCAAATGGGATGGGTCAAGTGATGGAGGTTAGTGTTGGCAAGCACTTCGGGTCCAGTGATCATAATGCCATCAGCTTCAATGTCAATATGGAAAGAGAGAAATCAGGGCCAAGGATTGAGGTTTTGGATTGGGGAAAAGCTAGATTTGAGGAGATGCGAAAGGACTTGCAGGGTGTGCATTGGGACAATTTGTTTTATGGGCAGGATGTAGTAGAGAGATGGAAGTCTTTTAAAGATCGGATTTTGAGAGTGCAAAAGCTTTATGTTCCTGTTAGGTTAAAAGGAGGGGCAAAAGGTTTGAGAGAGCCGTGGTTTTCAAGGAATATTGGAAACTTGGTTCGAAGAAAAAGGGAGGTGTACATTAGATATAAGAAGCATGGAGTTAAGGAGATGTTTGAAAGATACATTGAATGTAAGAGGAATCTTAAGAGAGGAATTAGGAAAGCTAAAAGAAGGTACGAGAAAACTATGGCAAGCAGGGTGAAAACTAATCCAAAAGAGTTCTACAAATATGTTAATGGTAAGAGGAAAGCTAGAGACAAAATTGGTCCCTTAGAAAATCAGAGCGGAAAACTGTGTGTGGAGCCTAGAGAAATGGGGGAGATATTGAACAGTTTCTTTTCTTCGGTATTCACTAAGGAGAAGGATATTGGGAGATGTGAGATAAAAAAAGCAAACTGGGTAAATATGGGGAATATAGAGATTACAAAAGGTGTAGTTTTAAGGCTTTTGAAGAATATAAAGGTGGATAAGTCTCCGGGACCAGATGGGATCTTCCCCAGGACATTGAGAGAAGTGAAGGAGGAAATAGCAGAGGCTCTGGCAGTAATTTTCCAAATGCCATTAGATATGGGGATAGTGCCGGAGGATTAGCGCATTGCGCATGTGGTTCCGTTATTTAAAAAGGGTTCAAGGAGGAAGCCTGGCAACTATCGGCCTGTAAGTTTGACGTCTGTGGTAGGTAAATTAATGGAGAAAATTCTTAGAGATAGTACTTATAAACATCTGGATAGACAGAGTCTGATCAGGAGCACTCAACATGGATTTGTGGGAGGAAGGTCATGTTTGACCAATCTGATTGAATTTTTTGAAGAAGTGACTAGGAATGTGGATGAGGGTAGCGCAGTGGATGTTGTCTATATGGACTTCAGTAAGGCCTTCGATAAGGTACCACATGGAAGGTTAGTTGAGAAGGTGCAGTCTTTAGGTATAAATTTTGAGATAGTCAAATGGATTGAACATTGGCTGAAAGGGAGAGGCCAGAGAGTGGTAGTGGATAATTGTCTGTCAGGTTGGAGGCCGGTGACCAGTGGTGTGCCTCAAGGATCTGTATTTGGCCCATTGTTGTTCGTTATATACATTAATGACCTAGATGATGGGGTGGTAAATTGGATTAGTAAATATGCAGACGATACTAAGATAGGTGGAATAGTGGATAATGAAGAAGGTTTTCAAGGATTGCAGAGGGATTTGGGCTGCTTAGAAAAGTGGGCTGAAAAATGGCAGATGGAATTTAATGCTGATAAGTGTGAGGTGCTTCATTTTAGTAAGAAGAATCAGAATAGGACATACGTGGTAAATGGGAGAGCATTGAGGAATACAGAAGAGCAGAAAGATTTAGGAGTAACGGTACATCGTTCCCTGAAGGTAGAAACTCACTTTTAGTATGTTGGCCTTTATCAATCATTGCATGGAATATAGGAGTTGGGAGGTGATGTTGAGACTGTATAAGACGTTGGTGCGGCCTAATTTGGAGTTCTGTGTGCAGTTCTGGTCGCCTAATTATAGGAAGGATATAAACAGAGTGGAGAGAGTGCAGAGAAGGTTTACCAGAATGTTACCTGGTTTTAAGCATCTAGAGTATAGGGAGAGATTGGACAGATTAGGTCTTTATTCTTTGGAGCGTGGGAGGTTGAGAGGGGATTTGATAGAAGTATTTAAGATTATGAAAGGGATAGACAGAGTGGATGTGGATAGACTATTTCCGTTAAGAGGAGGAAAGATTAAAACAAGAGGACATGAGTTAAGAATTAAAGGGCAGAGGTTTAGAGGTAACATGAGGGGGAACTTCTTTACTCAGAGAGTGGTAGACATGTGGAATGATCTTCCGGGAGAAATAGTGGCGGCGGAGTCAATTGTATTATTTAAGAAAAGGTTGGACAGGTATATGGATGAGAAGAAGATGGAGGGATATGGGCATTGTGCAGGTAGGTGGGACTAGAGAGGAGTGTTTGGTTCGGTGCGGACTAGAAGGGTCCAATGGCCTGTTTCCGTGCTGTAATTGTTATGTTATTTATTTTATTAAAATCCTGGAATTTTAACACACGGATTCTGCAAAGAATTAAGTTTTCCTCCAATTTCATGCAGCTGCTTCTTGGGAACACACAGAGAAGCTCACGTTACATTCTTTGAACACTAGCATGCAAATGCAATCCGACCACTTTCAATCCCAGCAACCTTCCCCAAATAAAAATGCAGAACTTCTGGAGAAGCTTCTGAAAAAGGTGAGCTTGGGAACCTAAAAAGTGGGGCTTACAGGATAGGGAAGGTATCAGTATTCATGTGACAATCCTCAGAAAAACATCACCATTCTCCTGAAATACCTTGCAAATGCAAGAGAATAAACAGAACTAGTAAATGAAACATACTTCTACTATAACATTTAACCTACATTTAGAATACAACCATGCAGTGAAAATACTTCTTCTGAAGTGACTCCAAAGGCCTGGCGACCAATTATCAGCAAATAATGAAAGGTATTGTCAATAGTGCTATTAAATGGCATGTACCCACCAAAGACTTGCTCAATTTGTGTTACACTTGAACCATAGCTCCAGACCTCATTATATCCTCAATCCAAAGATGAATTAGGTCAAGTTGAGTGAAAGCCTTTGAAATCAAAGCAGCCCAGTGCAACAGCAAGCATTCCCGTTTAAACTGAAGCAAGCAACTTGAGTAAAGGTTAAAAAAATGAGCGAAAGGAAAGGAAACCCTTCAAAACTACATAGGTTGTATGATGGTGGAGGTACAGTTGATGCTTGAGGAATCAGTATTAGAATGATCAGACTATGCTTCAACATCCTCAAATCCCAATACAAATTTATAGACGATTAAATTATAGAGGGAATGAATACGGACTCTTCAAAATGAGCTGAATTACTATTTAGTCTCAAAAATTATAATGACGCAAATATCGGACTAATTAAGCCAGCCCACATAAGCTGCCTGGAAATGATGATATGTGGTGAATTCACAGCCAGCAATTGTGAGCAGGACAACACTTTTTCTCCATGTGACCCGATTAGCGTGACTGGAAGGAACAACAAAATTATCTGCTTTGTTCATCAGCTGCAAAGACCAATTGATGGACCAAAGTCATAACTTCTTCAAAGTATCCTATAAGCTAAGCAGTAAAATTAAGCAGCCTGTAACCACCAAAGGCTTGTTCAGTTTGTGTCACACTTAAACCGCAGCTCCCAGAACTCATTATAGATTCTGGCTACAAGTTGGACATTAACTGAGGCCAGATTCAGCCCAGAGCTATTGCAACCTCATCAGTGGTGACCAACATCTTGGACACACTGTAGCCATTGGAAAGAAGCAGAATATGAGTCTCAAAAGGGATGTGCAAGGATGATTGTATTTTTAGCATATATTAATTTATACATTTGTTAGGAATCTTTATTTTGTAGTTGGCCAGAAGAGTGCTGAGATGGGCAGTCACAGAGGGAACGATCAATGATTGGATAACTGGGATTATTATCATTATGTTCACAATGGAAATAGGCTTTCACGTTCAGATGGGGTGGGAAGGGAAACATGAGATTTATCTGTGACATTAGAATGTATTGACTAACAATAAGGACACGTCTCCACCGGCAGGATTTATGGTCCACACGTGTCTCCCCATCTCCCCGCATATTCTCTTGAAACACATTTTGTCTCACACGAATTTGGGTTCTCGCACGAGGACAACCCACATCTCCGCATCATGAAGACATGCAGGAAACGTAGGACATTAAGGTTTGTTCGCATAACTCTAAACAAGCTGTCTACCACCTTTGCAATGTATCAAGAGACATTTCCTCTTCTTTCCTGAGAATTTTTTGGATGCAGAATATTGACGTCAATTTTGCTGGCGACTTAGTAACGTTGTGAGTCAGACATATGTTCACATCCGCCCACATCTACCCTCTGACAATCTCCGCAACAGAGGAAGTCAGTGTAAGTATACAAATATTTTTATGATTTTACTGTTATTTATCTGTAAAAATCATAATTTATTTCTCTTTCATTTACTCTTTCTTCCTCCTCAGGCACTCATGTGATGGACAAGGATTATTCCCTCAGTGGTAACGTTGTGCAGTATGAAACAGATAATCCTCCAGAGTGATACAGGCAACAGAACCATTGTTCTTGCATAGAATCGGAGTTTGCAGCATGGATCCAGGTCTTTCGGCCCAACCATCTGTGCTAGTCGTGCCCATCTCCTCTAATCCCACACAAGCCTTTGACTCGTATTCCTCCAAACATTTTCCATCGATGTACCTGTCCAAATGTATTATACACCTTGTCATTTTACCTGCTTTACCACCTCCTCTGGCAGCTCATTTCATACCCCAACACTTTCAATGTGAAAAGCATGCCCCTCAGTACCCCTTTAAATCTTTCACCTTGCATTTTAAACCTATGCCCTAGTAGCAAAAGTAGCATATGGTATGGGCCCCGCATTTTCAAGGCCCCACGTGCAAGCTATCGGGTCAGTGATTCTACACTTGCTCTATACAGGGGTGCAGTACTACTGGAGCTCACATTTACGGATTCAAAACATAAATTATCTGCCCCACAGTGGGGGGCAGGATTAAATATATCACCTTTTACGTTACATTTTAAGGAACATGGAGAGCCCAGGGTGTGATTTGAAATGTAAAAAAGCAACCGTTTCTTATTCCAACATTGCACGATAACAATACCTTTGCAGGGGTGTAAGGTAAAACATCATGAGATGGGAATGTGTAAGGAGTTACCCTGTGCAGGGCTGTAACAAGATGTGAATGCATCCTTGTACTTACAAGATAAGAGAGACATTGATGGATTGAGAGGCAGGAAGCTAGCAGGGAAAGGATAGCAACAGTTTTAGTCATTGGACAAGTAATGATATGATGATGTTCTAAGCACGTATCCAAGGGTATAAAAAATCACCATTTTGCTGATAACGGCAGAATGCATTCTCCGACTAACATTGTTAGTTGCAAGTGTTACAATCTGGTAATAAAGAACAAAGAACCCTGATTTCGACTCAGTCTGGTGTTTGTCTCACTCATTCATGAACAAAGCAGACCTAACAGGGGGCAGGGAATCCCAAGCAAAACCAGCTCTGACATGCAGCCTTTTCCCATCAGAAAGGGATGGAGCCAGAGATTGGGACACATCTTTCCATCCCCTGCAAAAAGCAGGTGATCTAAAAGATCACCATGAGGTGATCGAATCTGGTCTGAACAAAGAACGAATTCTTCTGCACTTTTTAAAAAAAAATTTGTGACGCTTTTTGCCTGCTTTCTGTTGAAAGACAAGTTTTTATCCATTCATAAAATACACAAGGCTCCATTTGCAATGATTTATCACTTTGAGTTCATGCCTCTCCTTTGAATTTAGCTTCCCGTTGCATTTGGTGTCCAACTTGCCCCTTTCGTTCTCTCTTTTAAACCATTAGATGTTTTAATATTTATGTGGTTTTTTTTTAAATTTAGGGCCCCCTTATAACATATGCTACAGGCCCTGCACTATCTTAATGCAGTCCTGCCATAAGGTCACCAGTCAGTCACCTCAACTCCAGAGAAAACAGTCTGAGACAATCCAATCTCCCTTTATAACTCAATCTCTCTAGTCAAGGGAACATTCCCATGACTTTGTTCTGCAATTCAATCATCTGTTCACATATATTCTTTTGGTTAAGTTATAGTTGCAATATTGTGATCCACAGCTCCCTCTAATTAATTAGCCATTGTTACATTGGATATTATGCTTCACAAGCCACACATCTTTACAGTTTCAGGCTCATCTTTGAATGCACATCTTGATAGTGTCAGGGAACCTGGAATTGGAGTCACCAACCACATCATCAGGTCTAATTCAGATGCCCAAAATAAAGACACCAAAACTGCAGAGATGATGTGGGCATTAACCTGTGTAATACACTGCCTGTGGAAATGAAGGAGTAGATCCTTGTGGCTTGTGTGGCCAAGTTGAGACCACAAGGCAATGCACATGGAGCTTGCATGACAAGGAGACAGCAATCTTCCTTATAGTGTTTGACCACAACTTTCCAGCAAGCTGGAATTAAACATTTATAGCCTCCTTAGAACAAAGCATATCAGTGACCTCTTTTTTGCAAGAGTGGACGGACAGAGACAATGAGATCGAGTCGATGAAAGTAGGGTTTTTCCACTGAGGTTAGATAAGACAACAGACTCGCCAAGGCAAATAGCGCCTTTGGAAGACTACACAAAAGAGTCTGGAAAAACAACCAACTGAAAAACCTCACAAAGATAAGCGTATACAGAGCCGTTGTCATACCCACACTCCTGTTCGGCTCCGAATCATGGGTCCTCTACCGGCACCACCTACGGCTCCTAGAACGCTTCCACCAGCGTTGTCTCCGCTCCATCCTCAACATCCATTGGAGCGCTTACATCCCTAACGTCGAAGTACTCGAGATGGCAGAGGTCGACAGCATCGAGTCCACGCTGCTGAAGATCCAGCTGCGCTGGATGGGTCACGTCTCCAGAATGGAGGACCATCGCCTTCCCAAGATCGTGTTATATGGCGAGCTCTCCACTGGCCACCGTGACAGAGGTGCACCAAAGAAAAGGTACAAGGACTGCCTAAAGAAATCTCTTGGTGCCTGCCACATTGACCACCGCCAGTGGGCTGATATCGCCTCAAACCGTGCATCTTGGCGCCTCACAGTTTGGCGGGCAGCAACCTCCTTTGAAGAAGACCGCAGAGCCTACCTCACTGACAAAAGGCAGAGGAGGAAAAACCCAACACCCAACCCCAACCCACCAATTTTCCCCTGCAACCGCTGCAATCGTGT
This sequence comes from Narcine bancroftii, assembly GCF_036971445.1. Classification (NCBI taxonomy): domain Eukaryota; kingdom Metazoa; phylum Chordata; class Chondrichthyes; order Torpediniformes; family Narcinidae; genus Narcine; species Narcine bancroftii. Next base: position 39,655,647 of record NC_091470.1, read on the forward strand.
CTGCCTGTCCCGCATCGGACTTGTCAGCCACAAACGAGCCTGCAGCTGACGTGGACTTTTTACCCCCTCCATAAATCTTCGTCCGCGAAGCCAAGCCAAAGAAAAAAAAGATAAGACACAAACCAGAGGACATGCATGAAGGGTGAAGGAGGAATAGCTTAAGGAGAACATTAGGGGGAACATCTTCACATAAAGAGTAGTGGGAGAATGGAACGCGAGTTCAACTTTAACATCAAAGAAACATTTAGTCAGGATGGGAGGGTATGGAATGGGTGTGTCAGTGAGACTAGGGAGAATTATGGTTCAGAACAGATTAGAAGGGCCACCTCCAGTTCCTTCACACACCAGGAGTTACAGATTTAACCAGTCACCATGACACCCAATGCCAACACAATCCCCTGGTTTAGGGTGCAAGTATGGCTGCAGGTTTCAATGCAGTCCACCTAATTGAAACCCTCGGCTGCACCCTCTGTTTTTGAGCTGTTCTTCAGGGAAAAACTGCATATTAAAATCAAAGTTCGGCAGGTAATTTGAAATACAACCAGGAAGTGCTGGAAACAAACAGCAGATCAGACAGCAGTTATGGAAAATGGAATGGAGTTAATCATTCAGGTCAGAGAACCTTTATCAGATCTGCAAAAGAGAGAAAACAAACACGGGGCTCCTAAAACAGGAGTACATCATTGACCTCTTTATGCAGAGTGGATAACATGATACTGCAAAGGAAATATCAATGGGAAAACTGGATAGGATTCAATGTCTGGGAGAAACACTCACATTTGCAGGAAAAAAATGGCAGCACTGCCGGAGCTCCTGTAACAGCAGCAATGTCATTGGTGCAGACCTGGGAAAGTAGAGAGTGCACTTCTCCAAAATTTTCAACCAGCTTCATATGGTCTTTAAACAGCCTGTTAACGGAGCTGACAGAGGTCTGTGCCCAAGATGCCTGCCCCTGCGCTCGGCAGTGGCCATGATGGGTTGCAGATTCCAGAAGCAGTGAACCAGCACAGGGCCCTAGAAACTGGGAGAGCACCCATCTTTGGGAAGGAGAAAGCAGAGGAGAAGGCGGCAGTGGACCAGTGAGGGGTTCAGCATCTGAGAGACCCACACATGCTGTGGGCTACTTAAGGATAGGGACCTCATGGGCTGCTGGAGACTGGCTCATGGGGACCAGGTATTGGAGCTGGGATTCAAGAGGGTGTTGAGGGTAAGAGGGCTCTGAAGGCTGCCTGATCATGCTGGAGATTTGGATCTGGAGCTGTGGTTGCTGATGGATCAATCAGGAATCTGTGCATCTGCAGAGACTGTGGGAGACCTCGAGGCAAATCCATGGACACAGTCATTGAAGGGACTCTCTTTCTCAAAAGGGTGCCAGGCAATGCTCATGGAGACTCTTTATCTGCCTTATGTTGGGCAGAAGGCAATTTTGTGTAAAATTACATGTTATGTACTGTGACAATAAAGAATTCTTGAATCTTAACACCCATCACAATACTCCCTGTTGATCTTAGCAACTGCATTAGAAAGCACAAAACCATTCCCCACTAGTTGCAACAACCAGTTAAAATGCATCAGCAGTTAATTTGCAAATTGTTGATGATCCATATAACCACTTACAGCACAGAACAGGCCAGTTCGGCCCTACTAGTCCATGCCGTAGCAAATCCCCACCCTCCTAGTCCCACTGACCAGCACCCGGTCCATACCCCTCTAGTCCCCTCCTATCCATGTAATGATCCAGTCTTTCCTTAAATGTAACCAATGATCCCGCCTTGACCACGTCTGCCGGAAGCTCATTCCACATCCCCACCACCCTCTGCGTAAAGAAATTTCCCCTCATGTTCCCCTTATAATTTTCCCCCTTCAATCGTAAACCATGTCCTCTAGTTTGAATCTCCCCCTTTCTTAATTTAAAATGCCTATCCACATTTACTTTAAGCAACATTGGTGCTTTGAGAAAGAGGAGGGTGTTCCCTTCTTACTGCCCAGCACATGATCAGCCTTTCAAGGTTAAGCTTTAGCAAGAGTGTGAGCCTCAAAATGCCAACACTGGGACATCATTACAGGCTCATTGACATTATCTGTTTGGCCAGATTCCTTCCAAAAGGGCTGCTGGAACACTTGTTACAGCCTCAGCAACATGCTTTATGTGGGACTTAAACCTCATGCATGCATAATTCGGATCAATTCAGTCTCAAGGGTGCTGGCCGCTGAAGGGAATTCTGAGCTTAAAGTTGGATGCCAGAGCAGTTTTGTTTCAGAGCTCAATTGACGTAAACCAGAGTAAATTTCATTTGTGTTTGATCAAAACAACCTTGCACTCAATGTCACCAAAACTAAGGAGATGATTTTTGACTTCAGGAAAGGAAAGCCAGAGATTTACAATCCAGTGATCACTGGGAGATCAGAGGTGGAGAGGATGAGAAAATTTAAGTTCATGAGAGTCACCATCTCGGAGGATCTTTCCTGGACCCAACACACTAATGGCATCGTGAAGAAAGCACGTCAGTGGCTCTGTTTCTTCAGAAATTTGCAGAGGTTTGGTATGATATGTGGTAGAAAGTATGTTGACATCACAGTCTGGTATGGAAACACCAATACCCCTGAGCATAAAGCCCTCCATAAGCTAGTGGACATAGCCCAGGACATCGCAGGCAAAACCTTCCCTACTATTGGCCACATCAACAGGGAGCCCTACAGTCTGAGCAGCAGCAATTATCAAAGGCCCTCATCACCCAGAACATGCTCTGTTCTCGCTGCTGCCATCAGGAAAGAGGTGCAGGTGCCACAAGACTCGCACCACCAGGTTCAGGAATAGCTGCTACCTCTCCACCATCAAACTCCTTAATGACAAAGTCAATATGAGACTCATTTAAAAACTTTTACTTATGCACTTTATTTTTTTTTGTTCTCCCTGTATTGCAAAGTCAGGTTGTTTACAATTCTTGTTTATATACGTTTTATGCTATGTACAGTTTATTTTTTGCATGATCAATTAGTGGTAATTCTGCAACACCAGCAGGAAAAAGGAATCTCAGGGTTGTATGTGATGTCATGTGTGTACTCTAACAATAAATCTGAAATCTTCTGGGTGAAATTTCAGCAGACGTGAAATTGGACTGGATACTTCTAGTCATGATCCACATTGGGTCTCCCAGCAAAAGACAAATACTAATGACATCAGTCATTGGGAAATGCCTGTTCGAAACCTTCCCAACATGAGGTGGAGGTCCGAGTCCAGAAAGCAAAACGATCGCCCTATTGTTCTGCATTTATGCATAATACCCTTCACACAATGAATAACTCTGAAAGTAGACCACTCAGACTGCTTTCTAATTATTCAGATTTTGTTAGACCTTTGTGCTTTGGAGAATATTTAACTACTTAATGTCCATCTGCCCTGATCTTCTTGGCTGTGTATCTGGTAGGCCACTTTCCAGGCACATAACTTCCCTTCTATTCCAAAGTCTCTGCCTCAATGGAGTGAATGAGTTAAAACTTATTATGGATTTCATGCAATTATAGCATGTAGGTGCTTGCCAGCAGTAACTAATATTTATTGGCACTGTAGAAGTCACCTTGATATATCCATGATATTTTCATTTTGCATTATTCCTTGGATTTAGGTTCTTGCTTCTAAAAATAATTATTCACCACCACTTCAAATCTCTCTCAGAAAACTGTTTCCATGGCAATCCCCTCCCCACCTTGTCTATTCTCTTTCCTATTCCAACTGAGTGTTTCTGTAGTGTAACTACTGGAAGTGTGTGCTTTTAAGAGTTAATTCCCTTCTCTGACTGCTGCCGGCCATTAAAGTAACGGCAGCAGGATCACTGCTCCTACTGGGACCCATGCACTGAATCATAGAACATCACAGCATGGAAAACAGGCCCTTTGTCCCTAATAGCCTGGGCCAAACTATTATTTTGTTTGGTCCCACTGACTTATACCCAGTCCATACCACTCCCATCTATGTACTTGTCCAAATTTTTCTTAAATGTTAAAATTGCGCCTGCATTCACCACTTCAGCTGCAGGCTTGTTCCACACTCCCATCGTTCTCAGCATAAAGAAGTTCCCCTCATTGTTCCCCCTGAACTTTTCCCCTCTCACCCTTAACCCATTTGCTTTGGTTTGTATCTCATTTACCTTACTTCAGTGGAGAACGCCTACTTGTATTTACTCTATCAATACCCATCATTATTTTGTATACCTCTATCAAACCTTTTTCTCATTCTTCTGCACTCTAACCTGTTTATCCAACCCATCCATCTGGGAAGGAACCCTCAAATCACAAAAGCCACATTCCCCGTGTCAGTTGAACATTTATTTGCTGTCAATCCCATGGGGGACATTATTTGCCACCAGCCACACAATATTTGAACTCCATTTTCTAAGCCTTTGATTTCTACCTGAACTATATAAAAAAATTAACAGTTAACTTTTGCATAGAATAATCAGATGTTTCGAACTACATTAAATGCTGACTGCGCATTACATTTTTAAAAAAATCCTTGGCATGCACACAGGAAGATTAATAGCTTTCTCCTACCTGCTGTTACATTAATTTTTAATTTTGTCTAGCTCTAATCAAAGTGGAGGTTCGTGACATTTGAGAGAAATAAATAAATAACTGGTTGTTAACACCAGATGCAAAACAAAATGAAATGAGTGACTGTGGAGGTGGCTTCTATCTGTTCTCCAGGCTAATTACTGTGATCCTGCTTTCTCCAGGGACAGTCAAGCAATCAGTCAGGTAATACAAATCAAAGAGGAACTGCAATCTATACACTGTTTAATCCAACTGTGGTTACATCCCCCATCTCTGGCAATGCCTCAACTCATTTATCGTTGAAAACCCTTTCCTTGCCTCTACAATATAAGTCAATTCAGTCGATCACAGAAACCAGCCCTTCAGCCTATCCTGCTCATGCCAAACATCAAGTATCTCTTTATGCTAATTGCAATCACCAGCATGTGGTCAACAGCCTTCTGTGCCATGGCTATTCATGTCCTTGTCTCGGCAAATGTTGAGGGGAGTCTCTGCCTTTCACCACCCACTTTAGGCAGTGTGTGACAGATTCTAACCACTTCTCCGGTGAAGAAATGTATTCACAGATCCCCTCCAAATGTCTTGCTCCTTACCTTTTTTGATTTTACGCCCTTTTCTAATGAGAAGATTTTCTACCATTCATCAATCTCCAACTTCAATAAACTCATTGATTGAGCCTTCAAAATCCTCTTTGTTCCCTGTAATTCCTTTTCAAAGAAAACAAGGACCCTTTTTACACCAACACCATATCTTTTAGACATACAGCATAGTAACAGGCCATTTTGGCCCACCAAACTTACACCCAATGAACTTATAATCCCCGGTTCATTTCAAAGGGTGGGAGGAGGAAACTGGAGCCCCAAGAGAAAACCCATGCAGACAAGGGGAGAATGTACACACTCCTTACAGACAGCAAGGGATTTGAACCCCGGTCCTGATTACTGGCACTGTAAAGGTGTAGCAATAACCACTAAAATAATTCACCCAACGTAGGGCTCAAACCACAACCCTGAGATTGAAAGTCTCATGCTATACCAACTGAGCTAGCCAGACTGTAATGTCCTGCCATTCAGAAATAGTCCAGCTTCCTATTTTGTCTGCTAAAGTGGATGACGTCACTATATTCTATTTGCCATGCTGATTCCACCCATGTCTATTTTCCCCAAAGGTTTTGGTGCAATCTCCACAAGCCTACACTGCCACCCAACTTTGTAATCATCAACAAACTTGGGTACTTCACTCTCGATCTGACCAAGATCATTGATATAGACAATAAACAGCTGGTGCATCAATGCCAACTTCTGCCGTATTCTGCGTCACAGTCCACAAATCCCAAAATGACGAGATATGACCACCATACTTTCCTCTTTAAGAAGGCCCTTGAAGACTATCAAAGCTTATGGCTGTCTCTGAAGGCACTTTCTCATTTCTGTCCCCTCCAGCTGGAGACCCTGTGGGGATTACAGGTGTTTGAATGATGTAACCACACCAGACAGGTACCCGGTCCCCCACATTCAAGACTTCTCAGCCAATCTCCACGGCGTGCAAGTCTTCCCCAAGGTCGATCTGGTGCGGGACCATCATCAGATGCTGGTCAAACCCGAGGACATCGGCAAGACGGTGATAATCACCCCCTTTGGCCTCCTGTGTATGCCTTTCAGGCTCAAGAATGCGGCCCAGACTTTTCAGCGCCTCATGGACACAGTGGGTAAGGACTTGGACTTTGTGTTTATTTACCTGGATGATATCCTTATCGCCAGCCACAACCACGAAGAACACAAGACCCACCTCGGTACCTTGTTTGCCCAACTGGCAGAGTTCGGCCTCACGGTCAATGTGTCCAAGTGCCAGTTCGGTGAGCTGATGCTGCAGTTCGTGGGACGCACCATCTTGGTAGCAGGTGCTGCTGTGGCACCAGAGAAGGTCGCGGCCATCCAGCGGTTCCCCAAGTCAACCACCCTCAAGGGCCTGCAGGAGTCGCCCAGTGCCGCCCGCACCATGCAACTCCTGTTCGCGTTGATTGCCGCTAAGGGGAAAGTCCTCACCTGGTCGGAGGAGGCAGGATTGCTTTTGCTGCAGCAAAGGAAGTCCTCGCTAATGCAAATCTATTGTTGCACCCACATCCGGGGCACACATGGCGCTCTCGGTGGATGCCTCAGCCACGGCAGTAGGGGGCGTACTTGAGCAGTGGCTCAATGGACAGTTGGGCCCGCTGGCCTTCTTTCGCAAACAGCTATGTCCGCTGGAGCTCAAGTGCAGCGCTTTCGACCGGGAGCTCCTGGCGCTTTACCTGGCCATCCAGCACTTTTGATACTTTCTGGAGGGCAGGCCCTTCATGGTGTTCACGGACCACAAGCCCCTCATGCAAGCACTCGCAATGACCAAAGATCCGCGGTCAGCTCGTCAGCAACGCCATCTCTTCTATGTGACAGAGCTCACCACCGACATCAGGCACACGGCAGGCAAATCAACGTTGTGGCGGATGCACTCTCTCATCTAGCGATCAATCCTCTCGCCCCCGGCCTTGACTACACACAATTGGCACAGGCCCAGAAGCAGGACACAGAGATACAGGCTCTCCGGACTGCCATCTTTGGCCTCAAGCTCCAGGACATTCAGTTGTCCAACAGTCTGGACATGCTGCTCTGCGACATCTCCACCAGCTCGCCGCACCCGGTAGTCCCACCGCAGTGGAGGTCGAGGGTTTTCAACTTAGTCCATGACCTAGCCCACCCCTTGGTTAAGACATCAATGCGAATGATGGCAGAGCGGTTTGTGTGGCACGGGATCAAAAATAAGTGGCCGAGATGGCGAGGAACTGAACCAGGTGCCAGGCCTCTAAGGTCCACTGGCATACGCAGGCCCCAATCCAACAATTCGACCCAGCGGTGCAGAGATTTCAGCATATCCACGTTGACGTCGTAGGCATTCTACCTTCTCACAATAGTCGACCAAACCACGAGATGGCCAGAGGCCATTCCCATCAAAGAGGCTTCTGCAGAGACGTGCGCCAGGAACCTAGTCAGCCATTGGACCACTAGGTTTGGAGTTCCGGCGCACATCACCAGTGACAGAGGTGCCCAGCTCACTTCCGCACTCTGGGTTCAGCTGGCAAACCTCCTGGGGGTTAAACTCCACCACACCACAGCCTACCACCCGGTGGAGAGATTTCATCATTATCTGAAATCCACCCTCATGGCTCACCTTACTGGCCCAGGCTCGGCAGACAAACTGGGCATCAGAACAGCAACCAGGGAGGACCTACAGGCGTCTTCTGAGGAATTGGCCTATGGCACACCGCTCTCACTGCCCAGTGAGTTCTTCTGCCCAGAGCACGCGAGCCTTTAGGCAGATCTGCCTGTATGAGGGTCCATACAAGGTCCTCCAGGACTTTCACTTTGGACATAGGGGTTAAATACAAACTTTTCACTATGGACCATTTCAAGGTGGCGCACTTAGTCCTATTACGGCCGGTGCAGACGGCCATGCCGCCCGTCTAAGCAGCGGGACACGTAGCCGGTTCTGGGGGTGGGGAGGTTGTGTGGCGGCACACTCTCTCATGGCAAACCAACCCCATGTGTAATGCCACGTGGCGGGGCAGCCATGGGAAGATGGTGCCATCAGGGTTTCTCCCTGCCTCAAGTCTCCTGCCCAGCACGTACCTGGGGCAGCAATTATGATATCACCACGCATGCTGTGACTGAGCTCACGGTGCCCTTAAAGGGGCGCATGCTGTATTTGAATAAAACAGTCGTTAACAATATTCAACATGGTGGCTGTGTCTTTCTTGGCTGTGGTTAGCTCCACCTCCTCATTCTTTTAAACTCTGAAGAATTTAGACCCAAAGTGTTTAGCCAGCCCTATAGGAAAATGTCATCCCAGTAATTAGCCTGGTGAAAATAAAAAAAATGTTAATGACAGAAATAAATTAAAAAAAAAGAAAATGCTGCAAATACTCAGCAGGTCAGGCTATATCTGTGGTAAGAGAAGCGTTTCAGACCCTTCAACAGAATTGAGACAAGACTTTCAATCAGAGTCATGAAATGGTCCCTTCAACTCACCATATCAATGCCAAACATTTGCCCTCAATAATCCCATTTGCTGCATGAGATCCATATCTGCCCACACATAAACACATGCAGATGTACAAAAGATATGTCAGCGTACAGCATTATGAGAAAGTGTGTTTTCTGGAGCAGATTTCCACAGTGTAGAAAAGTGTCTGTAAAGGGTGAAAACATGGCCATCAGAAAACAAGGCAGGAGGTGATGAGCAAGAATAGAATGAGCCTCACAGTGTACAGATGCAACCGTGGAGGTCGCTTGTGATACTGACTAGGGAAGATTATATATGTAAAATTATGAAATGATAAAATAGAGCTGAAATCTTGATATTGTTTTAAGAAAAGCTGCTCTAAAAGTCTTGTGTCCTACTGGGCATTCGGGCAGTCCAAAGCACAACTAACAAACACTGCAGAAATCAATGTCGAGCAGTCAAGATGTATTACTTGCAAACACAATGAATATTCATGAAGTGAAGTGTAAATAGGACACAGACCGAATCTGTACAAATGAATGAATGCAACTGGGTTTCAGGCTATAATAGAGTTCACAATGACAGAGAGTAATGAATGAGCCAACTCTTGCTTGAAATGTGACTTATATAATGTTTATTTGGAAAATAAAATACAAACAAGCTTTATTTATTATTTATAACTGTGCAACTTTAAATATGGATCAATGTCGAGCCAGAGGCCTTGCAACTTACAAACAGGTCAATGCCAGGATAAAGGTTAATGTGTAATAAGCCAATAAAGAATCTATTTGAGAATCTATCATAAAACAGCTGTTAGTGCCTAATGCAAAATAGTTACCATAGTAACAGAGCAGCTGAAAACAACTTCACTAAATTTCTCCATTAATCCATCATAAAAGTTTACAGGTTGATTAAGAAAATAAATGAAACAGTAGAACTCAATCCCTAAACTAGTGAGGAAAAAAGATTCTAGAATCCCATGACATAAAATCTGAATGTGACATTCTGGCTGACTGAATCATCATATTTAACACTCAAATCAGATTGTCAAAAATTACCAGACACAACTAATGGGAAAAGTTGCAGAACATGGATTACTTTCAGTGGATTCAGAAAATTGCATAGAAGGTAGATGAAGATCTTTAGAATTTTGAGGTGGTGTGCTATATACAGGCAAATGATAATACCCTCCATAACACTGGGGTCAAAGACATTTTTTTTATTTCCATTATTTGCCCATATGCTCCACGGTTTTAAATTTGTAATCAAACCATTCACATATGATTAAAGGGTATTTATGGTTTGGTTTTTCCATGTAGAAATTACAGCACATTTTATATATAGTTCCCTCATTTCAGGACAGCATAATATTTGGGATATAGCAGTGATATGTATATTAAAGTAGTCATGTCTAGTACTTCTTTGTCTATCCCTTGCAATGAAAAGACTTCTTGAAGACTGTGATTCATAGACCACCAACTGTTGAGCATCTGATCTGCTGATGCTCTACTAGGCCTCTTCTACCGATATCTCAACTCCTGCTTGTTTCAGGGGCTCGTCCACTTGTGTTTTCTCTTCAGCCGATGGAAGGGATGATCAATTGGATTTAGATCAGGTGACTGATTATGGCCATTCAAAATGTTTCCAGTTTGCACCTTTGAAGAACTCCTTTATTGCTTTAGCAGTATCACTGTCTTGCTGGTGGCTGAAGCACCATCCAATGAGCTTGGAGGCATTTGCTCAAACTTGAGCAGATGTTTCTATTCACCTCAAAATTAATTTTGCTACTGTCATTAGCACTTACATCATCAATAATGACAAGTGAGCCAGTACAGGACCTGTGGCAGCCAAACATGCCCAGGCCACAACACCCCCACCACCATGTTTCACAGATGAGGTGGTCATCTTTGAGTATTGGGTTTACACCTCCACACTTTGCTCTTGCCGTCCCTCTGATGCAGGTTAATCTTGGTCTCATCTGTCCACAAGTCCTTTTCCCAGAATTCTGCAAGCCCTTTTCAATACTTCTTGGCAAACTGTAATCGAACCATCCTTGCATCTTGTAGTGTAGTCTCTGTATTGCTGTTCATGAAGTGTTCTGCAGAGAGTAGTCATGGACACATCCACAACTGCCTTCTGAAGAGTGTTTCTGATCTTCCAGACAGGAGTTTGACAATGCTTCCATCAGCAGAGGAGGTCTTCCTTGGCCTACCAATCCTTTTGTGATGATGAGCTCTTTCTTCCTAATGATGTTCCAATCTGTTGATTTTGGTTATCTGAAAGTTTGAGCAATGCCTCTTACAGTTTTATTCTTGTTTTTCAGCCTCAGTGATTTTACTCTGTTCCTCATGATGAAAATGGAAACTATAGGCTCCCAAGGTGATCAAAAGCATAGATACAAGCCTCACTCTCTTATATCTGCACCAATGTAGCAATTAAACATACGTGAGTACTCACAAATACCTGTGCTGCAAGCATGCCCTGAAACTTGGTGGGGGGGGGGGGGGAAGAGAGAGAGAATGTAGAAAAAATGCTGTAATTTCTATATTCTATATGGTCAAACCAAAATGTCTCCAAATAACCTTGAATAAAATCTGGAATGTGCATTTTAATCACAAATGAATTGTTTGATTACAAATGTAAAATTGTGGAGCACAGGGACAAATAAAGAAGTGTCTTTATTCCAAATATTTGGAAGGGCACTGTACTCCAGTCTGGGGGTGATTTCAAAATGGAAAGCCATTGACAGAAAACCAGATACATTAGTTTTATTAGAAAAATCAGTAGGGCATGGCATGCAAGAGTTGAAGCAGATGGAATGGAGACAGAAAAGATAATGTGGTAAGGTCGGAAAATACATTGAGACTGCGAGCCAGTTTTTCTGGGGTCGACAAATGGGCAGAGATTGCTGGGGTAAAAGGTCTATTTCTCTGTTCCAAATCCATGAATCCACGTAAAGGTGATTTGATTACAGTGACTGATTATTCTCATCTTTGCATTCAATGTACTTATTTTACTGACAGCAGGTTGCTCAATTTTAAACATCAGTTAAGTTTCCTGCTCATCTTCCTGTTATAATAACCACCTCCACTCTTTACATCAGAAAGTTTCAGATTTGATGGTTAAAATAAGATTTGGCTAGAACTTCTTAAAACAATACTAGTGACCTCTTCAGTGTTCAAATTATTCTCTGACTTTAAAATTACACTCGCTATCTACACAATAAGATTAATGATTGGTATTGTTCTCATTCATATTTTTCCATCATCCTGCCAGCTGCCCATAGTAATCAATACTTCGATTGCAGTTTCTTTCATTGTTCAATACTCAAAAATAATAGGAAAGAAAGATGCAGAACTGTTTAATCAGCGAGTAAGACAATGGGTGAAGCTTCCCACACTATTTTCCCATTGCATCTGTTCTTCAGCTATTAGAATTTACTGCCAGAAATCACTCCAGTACCGATAACTCTTCAGGGGAAGAAATTTCTCCCTAGCTTTCTTCAGCTGCTAAGTGATCATAATGCCATTAGTTTCAAGTTAATTATGGAGAAGGATAGGTCTGGTTTTTAAGTTGAGATTCTAAACTAGAGAAAGGCTAATTTTGAGAAAACGAGAAAGGATCTTGAATGCATTGATTTGGATAAGTTGTTTTCTGGCAAGGATGAGTGAAGCAAGTGGAAGTCCTTCAAAAGGTGAAATTTTAAGAGTACATAGTTTGTATATTATTGTCAGGATTAAAGGCAAAGTTAACAGGCAGATCGAACCTTGGTACTCAAGGGATATTGGGGATCTGGTTCAGAAGAAGAGAGGTGTATAACAGGTATAGGCAACAAGGAGCACATGAGGTACTTGAGGAGTATAAAAAATGCATGAAAAAAATCTCAAGAAATCAGGAAGGCTAAAAGAAAACATGAGGTTGCTTTGGCAGATAATGTGAAGTAAAATCCTAAGGACTTCTGCAGATATATTAAAAGCAAAAGGATAGCAAGGAAAAAATAATGGTTCCCTTGAAGATCATTTTGGTATGGAGCCAAAAGACATAGGGGAGATCTTAATTGGATTTTTCACATCTGCAGCTACTCAGGAAACTGGCACAGTTAAGAAAACGAGCAGTGAGGCTATAGAACCTATAGAGATTAAAGAGGAGAAGGTGCTTGCTGTCTTAAAGCAAATAAGGGCGGAAAAATTCCCAGGACCTGGCAAGATATTCCTCGGACCTTGAGGGAAGCTCATGTAGAAATTGAAGGCGATCTGGCAGAAATTTTTAAAATGTCCTTATCTATTTTAGTGGTAAAAACTGCAGAGCTCAAGAAACACAGCTTACCAAAGAGTCAACTGCCAGTTTTATTTTATTTTAAACAATCGTGCACCTCATAAAAGGGAGTGAAGTTAGGGTTAGGGTTAGAGTCAATGTCTCTTTGGGAACATGCCTGCAGGGAAGCAATGTGCTTCATCAACCTACACGGGGCTGCAAACGTGGGCTTCTCCTAGGAAAAGAAGGGGTGCCTGCACCATACTGTGTTGGCCGCTCGGCGCGGCAAATCTGCCTGACCAGCAGTGCGGCAGCTCGGTCCACCACATCACCCACCCCAAAAATCATTGCATAGCTACAATGTCACAAACTTGGGTATTTTAGGAGGGCATCCCCTTCACTTGGGAGGTGGGACATGCACAGGTTCAGCAATGTCCATGTGTGTAGGCTTCAGTCAGTCTCATGTAAAAAGTTCTGGTCAACCACCAATGTCCAATAGCACCATAGATCCATTGTGCTGCAGCACTTTATAAGGCCCCTCGTAAGGTTGCTGCAGGCGTGTAGCATGTGATGGACATTGATCAAAGATGTAAGAAGTAGCGTCGAGAGCAGCAGGAACATGTGTAGGTGGTGATCTATGACAGGTTGCTGGAACCCATCTTGTTTCTTAGTTCTTATAATTCCTCTATAACCAAGGATCAATGTTTGGCTGGAGAAGGAATGATGTCTGCCGGTAGGTACTAGGAATGGAGCATCATAAACTAATTCTGCTGAATAGGTTTCCAGGTAATCCTTAGGTGCCCTTTTAATGCCCAACAGTACCCACGGTAACTCATCTGTCCATCAAGGTCCTTTAAGTCTTGCCCGCAAGGCTTGTTTCAGATGCCGGTGGAAACGTTCCACTAGCCTATTAGCCTGTGGATGGTACGCCATAGTATGGTGTAATTGCATATCACAAAGTCTCAGGTTTGCCCACAAGGTAAAAGTAAACTGAGTTTCCCTGTCAGAGGTTAGATGGACTGGTACTCCGAATCGAGCAATGCAGGCCGAGAGAAAAGTCCGAGCACGTTTCAGCCATGATGTCTATCATTGGTGTAGCTTCTGGCCAGCGGGTAAAATGGTCAACCATTCTTAGTATATACGTTGACCTCTGGACACGGGCAGTGGGCCCACAATGTCTATGTGTACATGCTGAAACCCTTGAGTCGTAGGTGGAAATTGGACCTCAGCTGCCTGGCAGGAGAGGCATGTTTGTGCCCAGTGAGTGAACCGCTTCCTTAAGCCATGCTGGACATATTTTGAGGACATAAGCTTGATGGTTGTACAGACAGATGAATGGGACAGGCAGTAAATGTGGTCAAAAAGTTTCCTCTACCAAGACAGAGTGATGATTGTTTAGTTGAAGTATCACTGGTCGGGATCCAATGGAACATCAGCTAAGAGCAGGTCTGTAATAGCTGTCAGGTAAGATTGCACCTCCTGGTCCTCTTGTTGGGCTATTGCAAGAGCTCAGAGATCTAGCCTCCTGTAATCGCATTGACCTGGACAAGGCATCAGCTACAACATTGTCTTTACCAGACAAATGCCACACATCAGAGGTAAATTCAGAAACATAGGCCAGATGCCTCTGTTGACGCACCGACCAGGGATCCGTAATCTTGGCAAGGGAAAAAGTTAAGGCTATGGTCAGTAAATGCAGTAAAATGCCTGCCATCGAGAAAATATCTGAAATGTTTGATGGCCAGATAAAGCGTTAACAACTCCCGGTCAAAAAACATTGTACTTTAATTCAGGCAGGGCATAGGTGGTGGATGAAAAATGCCAGGGATTGCCAATGACCACTGATTTTCTGTTCTAGGACTGCCCCCACGGCGATGTCCGATACATCTGACATGAGCGCAAGCAGGGTGTGCATATGGGAATGGGCCAACATGGGTACCTTTGAAGAGCCTCTTTTGCTTTGTCAAATGCTTCTGTGGCCTTTGTAGACCAGAGCAGTTTTTTAGTTTGCCAGTGAGGATGTGGAACAAGGGGTTCACGATCCTGGCAGCTGTTGGATGAACCTTTTATAAAAGTTAACCATTCCCAGGAATTCTTGTAGCCCTTTAACTGTACTGGTCTTAGGGAAGGCCTCAATGGCTGATACTTTGTCTGGAACCGGGGTTGTGCCTGTGTTCAAAATCCTGTGTCCCAAAAAGTCAATTGCGCATTTGCCTAATGCACACATTGCAAGGTTGATAGAAAGGCTGAAATCCCAAAGCCTCTGGAACAATTGTTACAAGTATTGTCTCTGCTTTTGTGTTGGCTTGCTGGACACTAAGATGTCATAGAGGTAGATGAAAAGATTATAATAATAATAAAAAGATTGAAAAAGAAAGAAAGAAAGATGAAAAGGAAAGGCAGATCTCTCGTGACGGCATCCATTAAACGATGGAACGTCTGAGCCGCGTTCTTAAGGTCGAAAGCCATCCTCAGAAACTCAAATAGACCAAATGGAGTAATAATTGCCATTTTAGGTATGTCCTCCGGATGGACAAGGATTTGGTGATAACCTTTTACTACCTTCGAGAAGATACATTTGCCAGGGAGGTTGGCGGCAAATCTTGAACGTGTTGTATTGGATACCTATCCAGCACAGTTGCGCTGTTGATGCGTCGGTAATCTTCACAAAGTCTTAGGCGGCCAGATGCTTTGTGCACCATACGGAGGGGCGATGCTCAAAGACTATCAGACCTTCGGATGATGCCTAGTTACTCCATAGTTTTGAACTCTTTTATGGCCTGTAGTAGCCAATCGGGGAAGTCTGCATGCCTTGGAGTGTAGGGGAGGGTTGGTGGTGGTTATGTAGTGCTGAACTCCATGATGTGGAGAGACTAAATGGAAATCTGGTTTAAGCAGTCAGGAAATTCTGCTAATAAATTTGCAAAATCATTGGTGGCGAGTGTTTGCACACATAGCAGTGTTGCCAGCCGATGACCTCAAGAAAGTGGGCATGTGTGGAATGTGGTGGCGTGGACTAAACGGTGCCTTTTCATGTCTACCAACAAGTCCTGTGTCCTCAGGAAGTTCACTCCAAAAATAGGCTGGCCTATGGCCACTAGCGTGAAAGTCCAGCTGTAAGGTGTGTCGCCTAATACCAATTGTATCTTCTTTGTACCATAACTGCTAATCATAGTGCCATTGGCGGCATGCAAGTCGGCTTGAGGCTCTCGAGATTCCCGCTCATAAGAGGATGGTGGGAAGGTACTGAGCTAAGATCCCCTGTGGACTAACAGTTTGCATCCCATGCGCTGATCAGTGGCATATAACAGGCCAGTCTGGTCACCAATTGCCAAGGCCATCAGTCGTGGTTTGCATTATTGTTTCCCTGAGAATCTACCATGAAACTGCACAGTGGCACTTAGTGGCGTGCATTCCTGCCCCACTTTCTGTGGTAGAAATACCACTCACTGTTTTCCAATGGCTTTTTCTTCCTTGGTAGCTTGTGGAGTGCCATAGAAATGGCGGCTGCATTGACTGGACTGTCCAAGGTGACCTGTTGAAACTTTGCCATGGGAGGCTACGGTACTCTGTGAAGTCTGTCTGCCTCACTCGCCACATCCCTTGGTTTGGAGAAGTCAGCAGAAGAGAGCCAAAAGTTGCGAGGAGGTGTGCCTTAAAAGCATTGTATTGATTCTCCTCGGGCGGGTTGTTGATAAAATCATCTACCTTGGCAGCAGAATCTTCATCTAATGAGGCATCTACATGCCAGAATTTGGTGGCTTCATTTGTTATGGTCCTAATGTGCAACTGAGACTCAGCCTGCTGGAACCATGAACGTGGTCTGTGAGGTCAGAAGATGGGCAGTTTCACAGCCACCGCGTGCAGTGCAGTAGTGGCATCCATTCTGCAGGATTTCTCACTATGTTTCACGGTTAGGGGCTCAAAATACGTTGAGCACGTCGGGGTCACCAATTTACTAGTGCTAACTGCAGAGCTCAAGAAACACAGCTACCAGTGAAGAGTCAACTACCAACTGGTTTTTATTTTAAACAATCGCGCACCTCACAAAGGGGAGTGATGTCAGCGCGCTTCATAAAGGGGAGTGATGTCAGCGCGCTTCATAAAGGGGAGTGATGTCAGTGCGCTTCATAAAGGGGAGTGATGTCAGCGCGCTTCATAAAGGGGAGTGATGTCAGCGTGTTTTATAAAGGGGAGTGATGTCAGCGCGCTTCATAAAGGGGAGTGATGTCAGTGCGCTTTATAAAGGGGAGTGATGTCAGCGCGTTTTATAAAGGGGAGTGATGTCAGCGCGTTTTATAAAGGGGAGTGATGTCAGCGCGCTTCATAAAGGGGAGTGATGTCAGCGCGCTTCATAAAGGGGAGTGATGTCAGCGCGCTTCATAAAGGGGAGTGATGTCAGCGCGCTTCATAAAGGGGAGTGATGTCAGCGCGCTTCATAAAGGGGAGTGATGTCAGCGCGCTTCATAAAGGGGAGTGATGTCAGCGCGCTTCATAAAGGGGAATGATGTCAGCACACCTCATAAAGGGGAGCGATGTCAGCACGTTGCAATCAGTCTCTGGCAACATGCCAGCAGGGAAGCATCGAGCTGAGTCAACCCACATGGGTCAGCAAACGTGGGCTTCTCCTGGACAAAGAAGGGGAACCCCACCATTCTGTGCCGGCCACTCGGTGCAGCGATTCTGCCTGTCCAGCTGTGCAACCGCTCAGTCTGCCACACCATTGGTATGGTACCAGAGGATTGGAGCATGGTTCATGTTGCTCTATTCTTTAAAAAAAAGCTCCAAAAGAAACCCTGGAAATTATAGGCCAGTGAGCCTGATATCAGAAGTAGGCAAGTTATAAGAAGGTGTTCCAAGAGATCAGATATTCAAGTATTTGGATAGCCAGGGACTAATTGGAGAAAGTCAACATGACTTTGTACATAGTAGGTCATTTTTTTAACCAATCTTACACTGCTTTTCAAGGAGGTTACCAGGAAAGTTGTTGAAGGAAAGACTGTGGATGTTATCTACACAGTCTTTTGCAAGACCTTTGACAAGGTTCCACATGTGAGCTTAGTCAGAAAGGTTCAGACACTTGGTATTCATGGTGAGGTAATAAACTGTATTTGACATTGCCTATACGGGAGAAGACAAGAGTGGTGGTAGATAATTGTGTTTCAGTCTGGAGGTCTGCTTTAGGGATCAGTGCTGGGATCATTGTTGTTTGTCATCTACATCAATGATCTGGATGATAATGTGGTCAATTGGATCAGCAAGTTTGCAGATGACACAAAGATTGGAGGTGTTGTGGACAGAAAGGAAGGTTTTCAAAGGTTGCAGAGGGATATGGACCAGCTGGAAAAATAGGCTAAAAAATGGTAGATTGAATTTAAATCAGACAAGTATGAGGTGTTGCACTTTGGAAGGACAAACCAAGAAAGGACATAAATGGTAAGGCATTAGAAGAGTGCAGTAGAACAGAGGGATCTGGGAATACAAACACACAATTCCCTGAAAGTGGCATCACAGATAAATAGGGTTATAAAGAGAGCTTTTGGCATATTGGCCTTTATAAATCAAAGTATTAAGTACAGGAGTTAGAATGTTATGTTAAAATTGTATAGGACTTTGGTGAGTCCAAATTCAGAGTATTATGTGCAAGTATGGTCACCTAACTATAGGAAAGATATCAATAAGATTGAAAGAGTGTGGAGAAAATTTACTAGGATGTTATCTGGTCTTCAGGAAATGAATTATAGGGAAAGGTTAAACAGGTTAGGACTTTATTCCCTGGAGTTTAGAAGAATGAGGGGAGATTTGATTGAGATATTTAAAATTTATGAAGGGTATGGACAGAATAAATGTAGATAGATTTTTTTCCACTGAGGGGAGGTGAGATACAAACCAGAGGACATGGGTTAAGAGTGAAAGGGGAAAGGTTAGTGGGAACATGAGGAGGAACTTCTTCACACAGAGAGTGGTGGGAGTGTGGAACAAGCTGCCAGCTGAAGTGATGAATGTGGGCTCAATTTTAACATTTAAGAAAAATTTGGACAGGTACATGGATTCGAGGGGCATGAAGGGCTACAGACTGGGTGCAGGTCAGTGTGATTAGGCAGAAAATAGTTTGGCACAGACTAGAAGAGCTAAAGGACCTGTTTCTGTGATGTAATTTCAAATCTTCACATTTGGTCATTATCCCATGGGCGTATGTTTGTGGGTGCAGGGACCTTTTACTCTAATTCTTCAACCATTCCCACACAGACATGTCTGTCAATTGCCTCATCCATTGCCAAAAAAAGTGGGGAACAACATTTCATATTCCCCCTGCACAGCCTAAAAACAAACAGCATGAACATTTAACTTCCAATTTTAACTAACCCCCATCTCTTTCCGGTTCCATTATTTCTATTTCTTCTTTACTCACACCTGTTCTCAATTTTCTCTCTAACCCATTTCCCCAACTCCACTCTTTCACCTCTTCAACATCTTTCATGAGGGTGAACCCTCACAATGCGTCACACCTGGATGGCATACCTGGCAGGGTACTAAAATTCTATGCCAACCAACTAGGCGGACTGTTCATGGACATTTGCAATCCATTATTGCTGAAGAGATTCCAAGGTGCTTTAAAATGGCATCAATCATATCAGTGCACAAGAGCAGAATGAGCTGCCTCAAGGACAATTGCCCAGTACCACTCACATCTACTGTGATGAAATGCTTTGTGAGGTTAGTATTGGCCAGAATTAACTCATACCCAAGTAACGATCTGGATCCACTGTAATTCACCGACTGCCACTATCGCTCCATAGCTGATGCAATCTCACTGGCTCTCCACTCAGCTCTGGATCATTTAGATAACAGTGACACGTACATCCGGCTACCCTTGATTAACTACAGCTTAGCTTTCAACGCCATCATTCGCACAATACAGGTCAACAAGTTCCAAAACTTAGGCTTCTGGACTCCACTCTTCAACTGGATCCTCAACTTCCTCATCGAAAGACCACAGTAGTATGAATCAGAAACAATGTCTGCCCCTCACTGACAATTAATATATGTGCACTTCAAGGATGTGTGCTTAGCCCACTACTCTACATCTGTGTGTTGATGCACAATTCAAATGCCATCTTCAACTTCACCAATTACATCAAGAACATCAGTAGAATCACAGACAGCAATGAGGAAACATACAGGAGTGAAATAGATCAGCTAATTGAGTGGTGTTACAACAATAACCTTGCATTCAACTTGAGCAAAACCAGAGATAATTATGTAAACACGAATCAGCCTTAATGAGGGATTAGTAGTTGAAAGGGTTTTAAGAACTTTACATTCCCGGATGTTATCATCTCTGAAGATCTGTCCTGGGTCCTCTACATCAATGAAATAAAAAAGAAGGCTCGCCAGTGGCTATACTTTGCGAGGAATTTGAAGAGATTTGGTATATAATCAAAGTTCTGCAGATGTACTGTAGAGAACATTCTGACTGGTTGCATCCCTGTCTGGTATGGAGATGCCAATGTACAGGCCAAAAAAAGACTACAGAGAATTGTGAACTCGGCCAGCACCATCATGGCCACCAGTCTTCACTCCCTCCAGGATATCGGCAAGAGACAGTGTCTTAAGAAAGCAGCTTCTATCCTCAAGGGCTCTTACCAACCAGGCCATGCCCTCTTTACACTGCTACCATCAGCAAGGAGGTACAGGAGCCTGAAGACAAGCACACAGTGATACAAAAACAGCTTCTTCCCCTCCTTCATCAGATTTCTAAATGGACAATGAACCACAGACACTATCTCACTTTCTCTTTGCCATTAAAACAACAAATTTTGTGACGTTTATGATAATAAATTATGATTTTGACTCTGCCAATACTCCACCAACTCTTGGGACCCCATCCCCTCCCTCCCACCCTCTTTATAATCGTGATATTCTCCTCTTCTTCCTTTAATCTCGATAAATGATCCTGGCCTGAAATGTTGATTGTCCACTTTTGGACACCCATAAGTCCTTCTAGTTTCTCTTTATATAGACAAATTATAAAGATAGTTTGACTCTCTCTGGAATTAATTTTGTTTGGCTCTTACTTAAGCTTTGATGATCATGGTATGTGAGGATATCATCAAAGATACTGTAAGGGCAATACAAAAAGTCACCACCAAAATGGATGCCAAGTATTTAATCATGCTCTTTCAACCACCTCAGGAGCATCCCATTTACTAATTTATAACTCATAATTTTTGCACATTTTCTATCTATAATTAATTTATTTCCATTACTTTGTGAAGTTTTAAATGATATTGCAACTGTTATTCAAAATATCTAGGTTAACATTTTCTCAACAAGAGCTAACACACCTCAATTGTGTCCCAAGTGTCAGTACCAAAATAATGTAAGGAATTGGTCTCTGATTACATTATCATATGAAAGGCACGTGGATTTTTTCTTCTGATTACAGCAATTAAAGACACGTTATTGATGTCACTTCCACACTTAAAATATGTTAGTTTGGACCTCTCAAATAATCTTTCTAACTTTCCTTTGAGAAAGAGTGCATCTCATTTCCCTTTAATTACCTTAATGGAAAAGCTTAAGTTGCCCAAGGACACCAAATTGATAGGCGTGGGCCATATCATGAACACGAGAGCAAATCAATGATTTAAGTAATTGGGTTTTATTATGTGAGAGGTAAATAGAAGATATGCTAGTTAATAAAGATGTTTTTGCTGAAACCTATATGAAATGTATTTTTATTGGCTCATTATGAATACAGCACAGTAACAGACCCTCCCAGCCCATGAACCAGTGCCACCCAAAAACACCATCAAACCTACAACCCACGTATGATTTGAACGGTGGGAGGAAACCAACACAGACATGGGGAGAATGTACAAACCCCTTTCAGACAATGCCAGATTCAAACTTGGGTTGCAGGCAGTTTAATAGCACTGAGCTCACAATATGCTAACTATGCCACCAAAATTTCTAAATTAAAATACACTGGTATTCAGACATGAAAAATGCCATCGTTGACGAAGTCAGCATTATGTACCCATTCCGAATGAGTGCTGGTGAATAGCTCATTGATTGCTTCAATTCAAATGGTGAGGGTTCACTACAGTCCTGGAGAATGAGGATATCTCAGAGCCTTGTCAAAGAGAGGTTCAACATACATTGGAGTAATCATATCATTTTCCATCTGGCCAGCCTAAATGCCAAATGCATTAACCTTGCATTTTCTACTTTTTATGTAATCCCCATCCCAATCCACTTCCATTTTCCTTTACCCTTTCCCATGCTCACTTTTCACCTTCTCTCCAGCCCCAGTGGTCTCTTTCCACCAAGCTCCATATTTACTGACTTCATTTGTCCAGTTTTCCTATTATCTCTTGGCCCTCTCCTCAGCCCTTCCCCAACCTCTTTCATGCTTGATAAACTTCCTTTCTATCTTTGTCTCCAGAAAGGGTCCCAATCCAAAACATTCATTGTCCATTTCTATCCAAAGATCCCACCAGCCTCTCATTGTTGTTGAAGATTCCAGGATCCGTAGTTCTTGTATAAACAAAGTGAAGCTGGAGGGCCTCAATTGGGCCAGGCAGAATCCATAGGTTGAAACATTTTGGCTCAGTACCTTTTATCAAGACTGAGCTATGTTTATATTTCTTTACAGTTCTTGTATTTCTTGGCTTGTATAAGAGATATATCCACTTCAAGATTTAAAAACAGGTGACCAACTGCTTTCTATATGAAGCCACAAATGTTTTGTTTGAGAGGGTCAGAACAGGTTTGCAAATAAGCAAGCTACAGCAATAATCTACCTTTAACATTTCCTCCTTTAACCTGAATCACTGACTAATTTTCTGCCCCAAAAGATATACCAAGACATGGATTCAGAACTGCCAGTTAACAAAACTGCCTATATTAAGCGGAGGCTTGGTGTGTGCTCCTTCTTGAGACAGATCACGTGAGAATATGTGCTGTGAAGCAGGGCACTGTATGATTTATTTGGGACAAGACACAACAGAACATTCAAGTCTCCTGTGCTCCTGAATTTTCAGGCAAGTAAGTGACTATTCTAACATTTGAAAACAGGCATGTGAAAATTTCACACTGTCAATTGCTTGGGCTGTTAAAACTAGAACAAATGGAAGATATCACGGTATCCCTATGGTTACAAAGGGAGAACATTGTACAGTACATTTCCAATAACCAAAATGCTTGGGACTGGACCTATCCTGGTTAAGCAGATTTTTCTGATATTCAGGAGAATACTTGTATCAGCTGTTGCCCATCCCCAACACCTCCCCATGCAGTCGTCAATCCCAGAAACCTCCACACCACCATTGCCAATTCTGCCCAGGAGCCCGAGTTCTCATCTCATCTGTAAGTGGTAGGGGATTGCACAAGGATTGTCCTCCAGCAGAATTTCAGTGACCCAGCTGAAAGAGTATTTGACAGAGGGAGTGGTTCGGGCGAGCAGAGAGACAGCAGGGCTCAGGCGGGCGAGAAAGGAGAGAGCACGGCTCGGGCAGGTGAGAGGGGAGAGAGTGGCAGCGTGGCTCAGGCAGGCAAGCGGGGAGAGAGCGGGGCTCAGGTGTGTGAGAGGGGAGAAAGCGTTGCTCGAATGGATGAGCGGGGAGAGAGCTCAGTGTTCAATTCAAATTCTGAGAATGCCACAATGCAATTTATCACAAAGTTGCAGTAACTCCTGGCAAAAAAAAAGGACAATTTGAGGAATATAAAGGTGGATAAGTCTCCGGGACCAGACGGGATCTTCCCCAGGACATTGAGAGAAGTAAAGGAGGAAATAGCAGAGGCTCTGACGGTAATTTTCCAAATGTCATTAGAGATGGGGATAGTGCCGGAGGATTGGCGTATTGCGCATGTGGTTCAGTTATTTAAAAAGGATTCAAGGAGGAAGCCTGGCAATTATCGGCCTGTAGGTTTGACGTCTGTGGTAGGTAAATTAATGGAGAAAGTTCTTAGAGATAGTACTTATAAATATCTGGATAGACGGGGTCTGATCAGGAGCACTCAACACGGATTTGTGAGCGGAAGGTCCTGTTTGACCAATCTGATTGAATTTTTTGAAGAGGTGACTAGGAATGTGGATGAGGGTAGCACGGTGGATGTTGTCTATATGGACTTCAGTAAGGCCTTCGATAAGGTACCACATGGAAGGTTAGTTAGGAAGGTGCAGTCTTTAGGTATAAATTTTAAGATAGTCAAATGGATTGAACATTGGCTGAAAGGGAGAGGCCAGAGAGTGGTAGTGGAAAATTGTCTGTCAGGTTGGAGGCCGGTGACCAGAGGTGTGCCTCAGGGATCTGTATTGGGCCCATTGTTGTTCGTTATATACATTAATGATCTAGATGATGGGGTGGTGAATTGGATTAGTAAATATGCAGACGATACTAAGATAGGTGGAATAGTGGATAATGAAGAAGGTTTTCAAGGATTGCAGAGGGATTTGGGCTGCTTAGAAAAGTGGGCTGAAAAATGGCAGATGGAATTTAATGCTGATAAGTGTGAGGTGCTTCATTTTGGTAAGAAGAATCAGAACAGGACATACGTAGTAAATGGGAGAGTATTGATGAATACAGAAGAGCAGAATGATTTAGGAGTAACGGTACATCGTTCCCTGAAGGTAGAAACTCAAGTGAATAGGGTGGTGAAGAAGGCTTTTAATATGCTGGCCTTTATCAATCATTGCATGGAATATAGGAGTTGGGAAGTGATGTTGAGATTGTATAAGGCGTTGGTTCAGCCTAATTTAGAATTCTGTGTGCAGTTCTGGTCGCCTAATTATAGGAAGGATATAAACAGAGTGGAGAGAGTGCAGAGAAGATTTACCAGAATGTTACCTGGGTTTAAGCATCTAGAGTACAGGGAGAGATTGGGCAGATTAGGTCTTTATTCTTTGGAGCGTAGAAGGTTGAGAGGAGATTTGATAAAGGTATTTAAGATTATGAAAGGGATAGACAGAGTGGATGTGGATAGACTATTTCTGTTAAGAGTAGGAGAGATTGAAACAAGAGGACATGAGTTAAGAGTGAAGGGGCAGAGGTTTAGAGGTAACATGAGGGGGAACTTCTTTACTCAGAGAGTGGTAGTGGTGTGGAATGAGCTTCCGGGAGAAATAGTGGCGGCAGAGTCAATTTTATTATTTAAGAGAAAGCTGGACAGGTATATGGATGAGAAGAAGGTGGAGGGTTATGGTCATTGTGCAGGTAGGTGGGACTAGAGAGGAGTGTTTGGTTCGGTGCGGACTAGAAGGGTCCAATGGCTTGTTTCCATGCTGTAATTGTTATGTTATGTTATAAATAAATAATCAGTGCTATTCTTTCCTTCAAAGTGCAACCTGTGGACAATATCTCCTTTGTAAAACAGATTCCCTGTAGCCCCGCTTAGGCACATGGTAAATTTTTTTCAACTTTTTTTTCAAATTGTGATGTCATGACTCACCTGAAAAAATTTCTGAATGTTTGGAATTTTGGTTGATTGGTTTTCGGTTAATCAGAAACATACTCTACGTCACTACAAAACACACAACTGAGAATCCAGAGACTGCATTAAATATGTCACAAGCATATCTCAACCTACTTGTAAATGAAACACTTGATAAGAACTGGTACTTTACGTGCAGCAGGGCACAGAGGGAATCCTTTGGCACTTAAGAAAGTTTGCATTGTAAGCAAATATCTGCAGTAATGCTCATCATGGATTGGATGATTTTATGGAATCCTGTTGTCCAGCCCAAGGGAATAGGTTTACAATCAGTGTTAATTTTGTCAGAGCAAATGATCACACAAGACTGCAGAATTATAGAGCCAGGTCAGAAATGTTACATGGGTTTGTGCATAAGAAGTACATGCATGAAGCAAAAGATAGATTAAGAAATACAGCCAAGGTAGCTGAATTCTTGCAAGTAATGTGGATGCCAAAATGGGCAGCTGGACAAGATCCACCTTGTGTATAGGGGAAAGCTCATGATGTAGACTGGATAATTACTTGTATAAAATTAAGAGAATGTGAAAAGTATGTGACTTGAATAAGATAAGCTAATCAGAGATGGAAAAAAGGTATGTCTCAAGGTATCAGTTAATAACAAACAAGGTCAATTCTGTGAAAGGAAGAGCTGCAAGGGATATCACGTTCAAGCTTATTATTACACGTACCAAGATGCAGTGAAAAATGTCATTATGAGAGCAGTCCAGCTTAACATCTTACACAGCACTGCAAATAAACCACAGCACAGAAGTTCAGAGTTACAGAGAGAGAATGTTTGGTACAGAGCAAAGACAATGTAATTGTACAAGTGTGAGATGCGTGCAGGAGTCTGATAAGGTGAGAAAATAAACTGTCCTTGAATTTGGTATGCATAATCTCACACTCGTGAATCTTCTTCCTCACGGGAAGAGGGTGAAGAAAATGTTGCAGATGGAATGAGTCTTTGGATATGTAGGCTGCATTTCTAAGGAAGCAGAAAAGTCGATAGTTTTCCCTAACTCAGCACTTAGCCACTCTTCATCTGGGCTTAGTCAACAATGGCAGAGAGTTGCAAGATTCAGAAGGAAGGAAGACATATCCAAGGCATCTTCTGGTCATAGGAGGAGGAACTGGAAGAATGGAATGGAATACTGATGAGAAGTGGGATGGAATGAAATATAATTATCATAGCAGTGGGAGCTGTGTACATGCCATGGGAGCTCTGCCCTGAGATAGAGTTGGGGAAATCCACAAAGGGAGGGAAAGAGGCACAGATAATTCATGCGATAGTGAGAGTAAGGTGGAATTAGCAGAAAAAGTAATCACATTTTTTTTAAAAATCTCTATGAATGCAGGAAATAGCACGATTGCGGTAGCACATGTGCCAGGAAGAAGCCTCAGCAAGTCACATTTACTTTGTTATGGAGCTATGTTAATAGTAATATTTAGGTTAAGTTACATTTCTTATAAAAATGCCTTAGTAAAGTAAATTATAGAGTTAAAATATTGTGTGTGTGTGTGTGTGTGTGTGTGTGTGTGTGTGTATTTATATATACATATTTTTTTTTTATATAGTGATTTAGTTATGGGCTGGTACAAAGTCACACACAGGTCACAGCACATTTATAGAGAATCATTGTACTCAGAAAAGAACGTTCATTCTTGGAGTTGCAGCATCTTGAAAAGATAGAGCTAATCGATATGAAGTGGTTCTTAATTATTCAAGAACAATAGAGTGTTTGCTTTATCAAAAACTTAAGTATCTAAGTACTCAATAAGAACTGATGAGGAAGCTATCTGTTTTTAAACAAAACCACTTGAGCCTCTTGAAAAAAATATTAGGTCAGAGGTTGTTATGGATATGGAGTGGTTTTGAAAAAGGAACAGTAATTTGGTAGAAATAAAACTGACAGTCATGTGGTTTACAAGAATTGAGATTGACCTCGTTGATGAGGTACTGGTCACTTGACTTGAAGAATATAGAGGTCAAAACCCAGTGACACACACAGAGGTTGGAACCTTGTGAAAGATGGTTAAATTATAGTAACAGAATAGGTGCTATGGTGTGTTACTCCTGGGAAAAAGGAAACACAGAATAAGTGGCTTTTAAAATAAGGAGGACCACTTCACTGTCTCTTTGGAAAAGAGGTCAGATTTTTACTGGGTCCATTTTTGTTTCATTTAACCCTTGCCTGGGTTTGTGAATTAATTGTGGAAGAAAATATCCACATTCATTGTCTCTTTGAAAAGAGGGCAGTGAAAAACTGATTCCAAAATCTTCAGTAACATGAAGAAGATTTGATCCTAGGAAGAGAGGAATTGTATTCTCTTTTTCACAGGAGGTACATTGGTGGGCCCAAAGATGGTAACTTCTATTTAAGGAATATCTCTAAAGACATCTCATCAAAAGAATTGTGTGTAAAGAGGCCTGCTATGATGTTTAAAAGTGCTTTATGATTATTTCTGAACTGAGAATTCAAGACTAAAATGATTCTGAAGTTTTAAAAATTGACTTTTCAGAGTCAGACTTTAATTACGCACACACACACACACACATTTACATTTGCACATAGTGGGGTTAAATTTAGTCTTAAGTTTAGAGATAAGTAAGAAATGTTATGTTATTGATCGTTTAATAAAAACTATTATTTTGAATTTACCATTTTCTGGTTAATTTTCCAATACTGTTCCTTTGTTAGTGCTAAACACTTTGTTGGTGTTTAGTGTGACAGAGTATATAGATGTGTTTTTGGGAGATAAATTGGGAAAGGTTTGTTCGAGTAGATCACATACAAACACTTTAAAACTGATCTTATTTGAAATACTGGAGCTCTGCTAATGCTAGACATATCAGCCCCACAGTGTTTGCAAGAGCTTTGGAGAGTGCCCAAGAGACTTTACTAATGGATTGTTGTTTACAAAAAGGCAACAGATCAAAGAACTTGTCAGAGCCACAGATTGTCTGGAGCTGTTCTAAGAGGGTCATATGGTTTGCAAGTAGAGAGTGTCAAACAGGCTTTTTTCTGTGAGAGAGACACACACAGAGAGATCAGTTCTACAATTATATGGTCAGCAACAGCAGCTGGGAACTGGACAAGCTGGCAAGCTTGTGGAAAACCCCATTTGGAAGACGGGTTGTGAGTTCTTGGTTCAGCCTGATCAAAGCCTTTGTGGGTCATGCAAGGGGAGAGGACTGGCTGTCTAATGTTTCACTTGGAGTAAGAGAAACAAAAAGGAACTCTGTGGTGTCCTGAAAGAAAGAGGTTATCATTTGGAGAACTCTGAAGGGTCAAGTTACATCAGCAAGGCACTGGAGTGGCTGATTAAAAAAGGAATCAGTTGTGGATGTCCTGGAACAACTAATCTCTCTCTGAAAGCTGACAAGAACCTTCCAGAGCAGTAACCGTTTACCTTTCAAGCACCAAAGCCTGGTAAACTTTATAAATGTTAAATCCTGTGCACAGTACAAGAATTGCCTGCAACCAGTGGAGGAATGAGAAGTGAGATTGGACTGTGAACCAAAGAACCTTTCTGAACTTGCACACACATTACATACATGTGCGCTTAGAATTAGAAGGGGGTTAGATTAGATTAGTTAAGTCAATAGTGATAAG
Organism: Narcine bancroftii; assembly: GCF_036971445.1. NCBI lineage: Eukaryota > Metazoa > Chordata > Chondrichthyes > Torpediniformes > Narcinidae > Narcine > Narcine bancroftii. The sequence continues at coordinate 39,684,581 of NC_091470.1, forward strand.
TTAAAGTGTGATTCTGTTTTCATGCTTAAAGATAATTAAAAGCAAATTTTGTTTATATAACCATTTTTCTTGGTGAATATCTATTGTTTCTGTGTTTTGGGGTCCTTTGGCCTCATATGATTAATCTCAAACAAAAATTAAAAAAAATCTCAGTTTGTAACAACTTACACACACAGACTCACGGCAGAACATTCAGCTTACTGTCTAATTCAATGTTCACTATTCCTATATTGTCATAAGGCAGACAAAGAGCCACCATTCGTGTTGCCTGGCTCCTCTCACAGTAAGAGAGAATGAGAAGCAAAAGAGACTCCCTTCAGAATCATTGCATGCCCATGGATTCACCTCGAATGTTCTTGCAGACTCCTGTTTGATCCACTGGAAACCCAGGCTTCAGTTCCAAAGCTCTGAAGCCTTCAGTGCCCAAGGCCCTTCGGGAGCCCTTCTTGCCCTCAGCACCCTCTTGGATCCTGTCTCTGATACCTGGTTCCCATGAGCCGGTCTCCAGCAGCCTTCCAACCATGGAGGTCCCCTGGCCACAAGTCGACTGCAGCCTATATGGGTCCCTCAGCCACGGAGCCCTACACAGATCCGTCGCTGTGGACACCGCCCTGTAGGGTCGTCTCCTCAGCTTCTGATTCTTAATTCGGGGTATGCTCCCCATTTCCAGTCCCTGCATCAGTCCTAAACTCCCCAGAGGCTGCAGCTTCTCATGGCCACTGCCATGAGGCTAATGCTGAATATATCCCATGGGATTTTATTGGCCCAATGGAGGTTTTGTCTCTGGCACTGGGTTGCCTTTTTTATATTTGTAAGATTAATCACAAAGAGATACTTGTTAAGAAATTTAATTCTGCAGATCCAGTAGTGGCATGTACAGAAAAATACATTATGAATGTTCTGGATAAAATTAACAGTTCCGTTATCTTCCATTAAAAAATGAACAGGGTAACATTATTGATCTGGTCACAAAGTACAATATTATGACTATCACTGTCAGGTAATAAGCTGGCAAGCCCCAGGTTGGACATTACATCTCATCAATGGAATAATCATTTCTTGGAGTCTCAAGTTATTCATGACATGATCCTCAGCATCTGATCTGTTCTTATTCTCAGAGTATTTACATAGCTGCTCTAGTCAGGTTCCTCGTTATTTGCCTGCATACATCTCTATTATGTATACAAATAAAGAAATTTTTAAACAGCTGCATAGTGTAATACTTACAACAAATTATATAAACCATATCTGTGAAGAACTATTCTTTTGAATTTATTATTTCTCTATCTGTCCAATGGTATATTGTGATAATTTAATTTATATTACTGTTATTGGTTTACCATGTGTACCTGTATGGCTGCAGCAAGAAAACATTTCCATGTATCTGTATACTGTGACAATAAACATTTACTTACACTTATCTAGCTACATGAGTAATTATTAGTAATTACAGACAGTCCCCGGGTTACGAATGAAATCCATTCCTCAGTCTGTTAAATCAGAACAGGTACATTTAGCATCAGTTAGTCAAATGTTTATCTGAGTATGTATTTTACCTTTCTATGCATATAAAACTACTGGAGTCAATTTCTTGAAGTAGGCATCAACGGAGACAATGTGATCCAACTTGAAATGGCATGCGGCATTCTCCTTCCTCGAGCCGACAAATCGCTGAAGCCGCGAGTAATCCGTTCTTAAGTAAGAATTGTCCATAGGTCGGATGTTCGTAACCCAGGGACTTCCTGTACCTCCATCAGGAAGGAAGTATAGGTGCCACAGGATTCATACGACCAGGTTGAGGAACAGCTGCTACCAACCTCAGACTCCTAAACAACAGCCTCAATCAGAGACTTACTGAAGGGCTCTTACTTTGCTCATTATTTATGACTGAATTTTTTTTTCTATATTTGCACATTGTTTACATTTCACACAAGATAAAGGAACAGAAGTAGGCCATTTGGACCATTGAGTCTGCTCCCCATATATAATTTTCATTCTTCAGTAGTTTACTGTTACCGATAAGTAGAAATTCTGCCTGACCCGCAATAAAAAGTATCTCAGGGTTGTATCTGATATCATGAATGTACTCCAATAATAAAACTGAACCTTGAAATCTCTACTGCATGGAATCATGTTCCAATTTCTTTTGAACATGTGGATACAGCTGCTAGTGGGTATCCCAATTTCTTGGACAATGTGATTTGGAAAAAAAAACCTACATAGACAAATAGAATTATTTATAGCTTAATAGCTAGCATAAATTTGTGTTTTAGGCTTTAAATGCAATGATAACAGTGCACCATCACTGGATTAACAAATACAATTACATTGTACCAAAACAAATGCCATTTGGTCACGGCCAGCTAAGAATTAAAGATATCCCAATTGAGGGTTTTCCAAATGTCACAGATCACAACTCATGTGCATCTTGTTAGGATACAAACTGGTAAATTTCTATTGTACTGTGACTTCTAATTGCATCTTTCCTCACCTCAGGTAATAGTACAAATTAATGGCACCTCAGCAGACACTTTGGAGTTATTTCATTTTTCTTTCCCATTGGACATCTCAGTCTGAGAGACTGGATATTGGTCTTACAGGTGATACTTTATGGACTAGTTAGTATGAAAAATCAATGGTTTCATGATACTTCAGCATTGAAAATCTGTCACTTTAAAAAATATGGCTTTGTGTTAGATACCTGTGCTCCTGAATTGCTCTCAATGTTAGCAAGGCTGTAAGTAGACTTTAGGAAGTGGAAACCAGGAAACCACGTGCCTATCTTCAGTAACAGAATGGTGGAGAAAAAGGTTAGAGGCTTCAATTTCTGAGATGTCCACAGATCAAATGACCTCTCCTTTGGCCAGTACATTGAGACAAATGTGAAGGCGGCAAATGACTTGCTCGACTTCCACAGGGGTTTGATGAGATTAGGCATTTCATTGAATACTCTGTGAGTGCTCTAAGGTGCACCTTGAAAAGTATATTGACTGGTTGGATCGGGGCCTAGTATGGAAATTTGAATTCCCAGGAACATAGAAGGCTGCAGAAATAGGATACACATTCAGGTCCATCACAGCCATCAACCCCCTATCCATTCAAGACATCTACATGAGGCCCTACCTCGAGAAGGCAACCAACATCATAAAAGACCTACATCATCCTGGCCATGCTCTCTTCTCACTGCTACCTTCAGGCAGAAGGTACAACACCTCTATATTCTAGAACAGCTTTACTTCCAGCAGCTCTCAGGCTCTTGAACATTCCTGTGCTACCCTAACCATCATGCTACTTGAAGACACGCAAAGATCTCACTGCTTTTCTAGTACAGCACATTGTTTGCACCTCCAGCCAATTGTGAATATTTATTATTTATCTCTTCCCTTTTTCAGTACTTATTATCTTTAGTTCCTTATGTGCTAAATATACTTCAATTGTTGTTGGTGTGTCTTATGTATCTGAAAAGCTGCAGCGAGGATTCCATTACATCTGTACATTGTATATATGTATATCTCACCTACACTCAATTCTTTCTTTCAAATCAAGTGCAAATAGAACATTCACCACAATTCTGTGCTTTGAAAGTTTTAAGAACTTCCAGGTGCTGTCTAGCATCAAATCATATCATCAGGCTCTTGCTTCAGGGGTTAGGGATAGAGAACAGCATAACAGAGCTATTGACTACACTCAATCCTCATGAAAGGGGCATTCCTAGTGCTAGGGAATTTTACAGAACCTATGGCACTCATAAGAATGGCAAAAACGTGCAGTTGTCTCTCCTGGAAGAAACTGCAGACTCGTAATCACTTAATTATAATCTTTCACTTTAAATTTGGCGTGGCATGCCAGTATATTTTTTTTTGTCTGACACCATCTCTCCACTCTTCCCCCTCCACTTTATTCTTAATTTTTCTTATCCCTTAGTTAAGGATCCTTAAATAATGAATGACAAAAGTGACTTGCACCCACATAGCTCAAGTAATTGCAATGTGCCAAACCCATAACCTATTGTCTCAACACTGGAGGGTATCAGCTGAGTTATTGCTAATACCAATAGGTGCAACTGGATGCTATTTATTTTGAATAATCTGTGTGGTTCATCCAAAATGTTCATTATTTGTTCTGTTTGTGGTCTTCTTAACTTTATTCCAACTTGTATTAGACCTAAACACGAGGGGAAAAGGTTTGTGGAACGCAAATAGGGTAGAATGTTTGCCTGTGATCATAATCTATTCATTCCAAGGGTGATGGATTGCAGTATGTGGAGGAATTTCATAAAAAATGCCAATGTTCTCCATTTACTTCCTTGCTACATTGCACCCACTACAATGCAGACTTCAGGAATAGGGGGACATCACTCCACAGGAGCAGCTAAAGACGAATAAGTCATCTCATATAACCCTGTCAACCTGTTGAGTTTGATAATTGGAGGAACAAGTTTTTTTCTGAATATTTTATTTAAATTTTAATAAAATACAGAATACAGGACTCAATTAATGTAATAACAATAATACATTGAATATAAAATCATAGAAAAACATTCATAAGGTCCAGAAAAAAAAGGAGAGTCCCTCTTCTCCCAGTGCCCCTCCCCAGATTCAAAAGAAAATGGGATGGACAGCAAGGAATAGAGGGAGATAAAAAGAAAGAAAAAGCAACAGGAGCAAGGTTTGACGTCTCAGAGTGACATCATTTTAAAGTATTAAATTCCTAATAAGGAGTACACTAATTGACAAGTATCAAAATAAATTGTACAATCTTGGCACTTAAGTAATCTAAATAAGGTTGCCAAATTTTGACAATCATACTATATCTATTCCTAAGATTGTAAGTAATCTTCTCAAGGGGTATGATCAATGTAAAGTAGGGAATCGGATTTCCATGTTAATGCTATACATTTCCTGGCTATTGACAATGCAATTTTAATCAATTTACTTCTAGAGAAATTAACTTTTATAACTGCTAAATTCCCTTGAATAAATAATTCCAGGTCTAGAGGGAAGTTCACCCCCACAATTTTTGTCAACGCTTCTCCAATTCTACCCAAAAGGGTCTTAATTTGAAGAATGAAAGCTCAGTAAATTTCAAACACAAGTTTTCTGTCTCTTTTGACAAGGTAGTTTTTGCAAACCTGTTCAGCAATTAACCCATGAGAAGAAATAACAGCATACCCTCACATCTTTTAAACATTTAGCTACAACCATTTACCCAACTGCATCCTTCATCCCGCTACATAGCATTGTTGCAGTGATATATCATATGTGAACTTATTCACTGGGAAGATCTGCTGAATAAGTAAGGTACTGAGGTTATTCATGGCATTTTTAATCAATATGTGACCTTTCTTGCATGCAGGCTCTTGAAATATGATCTTCCCCTGGGATTTTTCTCCATTCTAATACACCAATTAATATGAGAAAAGATGCCATTAACTCTTTGAAGTGTGCACTTCATAAACAGCATAATAGCTCTACAAGAGGCACTTAATGATTCTGCTTATACAAGAATGCAGGTCTCCATGACTATATTGCTTCATGTATCCACCATAAATCACACCTACACAAGGCCATACAGTGCAACAAACTGATTTTCTTGCTGAATTCACAGCTAGATGCTTCTATGAGGCTTTTTATACTTGAAAATCTTCCTCTCCATCAAGCCACTTCAGGATTTGCAGAATATATTAAAACTCCCTCCATGCTTGGAGGGTGGAGGTCAAACTGTGCTTCAACGTCATTTTTTTTCGACATTATAATTTTGTTATCACGTAGCAACCGAGCAAAATAATCATTTGCAGGATGTGACAAATTACAGTAGCACTTCAGACAACACAAATGTTGTTCTCAACCAAATCTGAAGGAACTCAAAAGTCAAAACAATGACCATTCCTTTTCTCTGATGCGCTTTGACCCAGCGCTGTGTGTAAGAAGTTTGTATGCATTCCCCATGTATATGGTGTTTAGCCTCAGATTCTAGCATATGCAGCCACTATACATCTCAGACCCTGTTCTTTTTGTTTAAAGTTTCTACATTAGTAAAATTTTAATTTTTTAATTTAATCTAATTGTAATTTAGACTTATGGCATGATGATAGGCCCTTTCAGCTCACAAACCTGTGTCGCCCAGTTATACCCAAATAACCTACAGCCCTGGTACATTTTGAATGGCGGAAGGAAACCAGAGCCCCCAGGAAAGACCCATTACAGACATGGGGAGTACATACAAACTCCTTACACACAGTACCAAATTTGAACATCAGTTGCTGGCACAGTGGCAGCAACGTGCTAACCGCCACCCTAACCATGCTACATGAGAAATACTGGTATTTAATATTTCCTTTGTAGTCTAACTTGGAGGAATTTCTCAGTGTTCGTTTTTTTTCTTCATACAATTCCACTGCAAACAATTCATGGCCATGACACTAACAGAACAGAGTCCGTGTTGCAAAGGAACAGAGAGTTAGTCCAATGTTGCAAGTATGAACACGTAACCTCATCAATAATTTATTTGCGCTAAGATCGAGAGACATCCATTTAGATTAAAAAATGACTAATGTACAATAATAGCTCATCAACCATTTTCATTTTCTATTGCAACAATACTAAATCCAAGACCAGGCATGACATATTCTTTTAAACATTTGTATGCTGTTAAATTAAAACATTTGTTTGGAAGAAAGGAATCACCTTGTGTTCTGTTGTGAACCAAAAGACCAGAAGTAGATGATAATCTGAATAGCCACAATTTTATTAGGAACCAAATGTACTTTTAATAGCTGGAGTCAGACAGGATAATAAATTTATGGCAATATTTGACTGTAAAATGCTGCAAATCTGTTCTGAAGGGAAAGAAACAATAGCTTTAGAAGTACAGAAAGCTATTTCTCAAAGAGAAATCTGAATTACTTACATTGCACGATGAGCTGTACAGCTGCTTCCCGCGGTTTCACATTAAATCCATTGTACTGGCTCGTTTGGCATTTGTATATTCCATTCATGTCTCTGGATACATTCACAATGCGCAGTAATCCATCATAAGTTTCCACTTGCATGGAGCCATCAGGCATTGGAAGTTCCTTTTCCTTTTCTTTATCATAGCGAGACCAAAGGATTATGGGTTTAGGCTTCCCAGAAACCAAGCATTGCAGTTCCACCGTATCAGCTTCTCGAGCAACCATCGGAGACCTTCCTTTAGGCACAGATAGTGTCGGTGGAACTTGTGAAAAGAAGGAAAGATAACTCAGCTTCACTGAATGGCTCTGCATCCCGTATTATGTACTGAAAACACAACATTTTAAAAATCACAAGTTTCACATTGTTTACAAACCAACATATGGATTAGGAGAAGAAAAAGTTTCAAGGTTTGAGCTTGTGATCTGAATGTAACCTCAACCCTGCAATGTCATCAACTTTTCATGCCTTTGCTTGTCAAACATTGACAAACCTCTGCCTTAAAAATATCCAAAGACACTACCTCCACCAACCTCTAAGGAAGAGAGATCCAAAAACTCATTACTATCTGAGTAAAACTATTATAATTGATCTAATGTCTTAAATAGGAAACCCTTTATTTTTAAGAAAGTTATCCTTAATTGTAGATTCTCCTAGAGTCAACATCATCTCTACATCTACCCACAGTTCAGTTGAACATATACAATTATTCCAACTATTCCTGGCCATTCAAGCTGCTTGTCGGGTAAATCATCTCTTAACTGCTTCCAAAACATTGATATTCTTTCTTCAATAAAGAGGCTAATATTGGACAATGTAATCTAAACCAAGCACTCTATATCACTGAAGCATAACCTCAGTACTTCTGTATTTAATTGAGTGGCAACAACTGACAATATTCTTTTTTTTGTGGTAAACCACAATTATGTATAATTGTCTGGTCAGGCTCCCCCCCTATTGGCCAGTTGTATCTGTGGCCCCTCCCCATGGGCCCCTGTATAAAGGTGACTGTTCCACAGCCCTCTGCAGCTCAGTGCAGGACCACCAAACAGTCCGGATGTGCTTCTGTTATTAAGTGAATAAAAGCCTATTGGTTTCCCAACAATAGGCTTTTGTATAATTGATGGTGCATCACATTTACTTTTCCACTCTTGCAGTTCTTGCACAATAGCCTTTTACTAATCATACTCCAGGACACCCAGATTCCTCTGTACCTCCAAGATCTGCCACCATTTGCATAATGCAATTTTTAAAAATATTTCAGAGAAAAATGGACAACTTCACATTTTTCTGTATCATACTCCTTTTGCCAAATATTTACCCATGTTTAACATCCTTTATATCCTTCATACATCCTCTTCACAACACATAATGCCCAATTCTGTGTCATCACAGCAAATTTAGCAGCCATACCCTTAATCCCTACGTTGATCCTTTTGACACATCACTTGTCACAATTTGTTAACCAGAAAACAATCTATGACTTCTCTACTTCACACTGATCAGCCAATCTTATATTCACAACATAATGTGACTTTCAGCATCAAGAGTTTTAATTTTCCTCAAAAACCTTTTCTTCCTCACCTTAGTAAATATCTTCTATAAATATGTGTAGTGCTTAATCCACAGTCAATGTTACTGCTTCAAAGAATTCCAATCAGTTGGCAAATACAATTTCTCTTTCACAAAAACATGCTTATATTGCCTGATAACCTTAAAAAATTTAAGTGTGCTGAGAGACAATATTTAATAATAGCTTCAAGCATCTTTTCTAAGACAATCGTAAAGCCTAACTGGCTTATAGTTATCTACTTTCTGTCTCCTTTTTTAAAAGAACTTCCCTGAATCCAGGAAATTCTGTAAAATTAAAAGCTACCTCCCTTGCCTCTGCGTTTAAAGTCGGAGGTGGAAGTCCATCAGGGCTTGTTAGACTACCACTGCAACACTTGCTCAGTCATCACCCAAATTAACGTCATTTTCTTCATTTGGCACTATTTCTGTCAGATAATTTTATTAACATTGTCATAAAAATGTATTGAAATGTCCGTTTTAACATTTCCAGGTTTCTTTTACATATTTTTCCTTTTTTATTGATCTTTCAGAAATTTGATGGATTTTAACGTTCCGTTTCATCACCAATTATGTGTGCTTTCTTCAAGTGGGTGTGTGTGGGTGGTGATACGAATGTGACTGTCAATGGGTAGCTGGTCTGTTCCCCCACTGGTGACTCACTCCCTGGTAACTCCTCCCCTTGTGACCTTGGAATAAAGGTCAACCTCCCTCTCCGCCCTCAGTTGAGCACATGGAATCGGTCCATCTACAAGTCTTCAGACCCTATAAATTGATAGGGTCTATCAATAACTCAAAAGCCTATCATTCCTCATTTCATGGCTGTGGAGTTATTGATGGAGCCTATCAGTGTCATACTGCCTTTAAAGTTTTTCATGAATCACAGATGGTGGGGTTGGAGTCAGACAGCACAGAAACAGGTCCTTCAGTCCAACTGAATATCACACACTCATTGGCAATAATCCTCATTAATCCTACACAAATACCAATTTCTCTCCTCACAATTCCATCAATTTCCTCCCTGCCCCCCCAAGATTCACCATTCACTAAGGAGTAATTTACCGTGGTTAATTAACAGACCAACTCACAGGTTTGGGAGAAGTGGGAGGGTAAGAGGAGCTTCCAGAGGAAACAAACACACTCACAGAGAGAAGATTCAAACTCCATACAGACAGAACCTGAGGTCGGATCAAAACCAGGTCACTGGAACTGTACATACACCATTGTGTCATCCCATGAAGTTCTCTCCTTGGAAGTTTTCTTTCTTATTGAAAACTTACCTATTCAATATATTCTGAAAGATCCTCTCCAATCACTGGCATGGATCTGATCCCTTAACCTAATTCTGTTAACCCGATCCCTTAACTAAATTAGTGGTTCACTTTAGCTACCTCCTCTCTGTGCCCTCAATGCCCTTGCAAAACATTTAAACACAAGTCTTGAACTCAATTGCTTTCCCCTCAAAATAAATATAAAATTCTATATTATATCAAGTTAGAGGAAGAAAAGAATGAGTCCAAGATATACATTTCAAACCTAAAATCACTACATTAAAAAGTTCCTAGATGTATTATTCCAACTTGTTATAGAGAGCCTCAGCTGTGCACAATTAAAAGTTATGTCAGATTCTTTAGGATCAGGAATGTCTATATCACAAAATAAATTGCTTTTCATATGTAATTTGCCATCAGTTTTTCAAAAAGCTAATTTTTTTTCCCCAGTAAAAATAAGTTTAAGATGAAGATCAAGTCCAGTTTAATTGTCATGTTTATAGAGAGGACAAAAATAAACTGTGACTGCTGGAACGATCATCATCTGGGAGTCAGACCTTTACCTACAAATAATTTGGTTTTGCCCAGAGAAGACAAATAGAGACTAGGGTGATGATTCAGGAACTGTGGGCAATTTAATTATAAAGTTGATTCCTTGTAAAGTGCTGTGTTTGAATACACTTGACATTTAGACTGTCTGAGAAAAAACCTTGTCACTGTCCTTTGTGGGCTACAAAGAAAGAATACACTTCTGCTTTAACTAATTTGCACAAATGATATTTAGATGTGGAGGACTGATGGTTTTAGAGTCAATGAAGTCAGAGAGTTAAGTAGCACGGAGACAGGCTTGTACCATTTGCCTGCATTTGCACATATCCCACTGAACCTTTCCTATCTATATCCTTGTATTTTAAATGTTGCTATTGTATCTCCTCTGGTAGTCTGCTCACAAAACGACCTCTATCAGTGCACTTCTGATACATGGGACAATACATTCAAACTTGAACCTCCCTGTGGCAACCCATTCAATATATGCACCACATTCCATGTGGAAAAACTTGCCTCTCAGGTGCCCTTTAAGTCTTTGGCCTCTCACCTCACACCTAATTTTAGACTTCCTCCCCTGTGAAAGAACCTGTGACCATACATCATATCTATGTCTCTCATATTTGATAAAACTCGATAAAGTTGCTCCTTAGCCTCCGACACCCTATCAAGCTCATTTTCAATTCTTCCCTCTTGGGCATTTCTTTTCATTACTTTTTCTCCCTGGTCACCATCCCAGACTCTGACTTGGAAATATCCATGGCTTTCTCCTCTGCTTTTCTTGGCATTTTCAGAGGGCATTTTGTTCAGAACAGCAACCCCATTATTCTCTGTCTCAGTAACTGGGAGTATCATCACTTCCCTCATTTCTCACTTCCTTATTCCATCACTGACCCCTGAGTTCAGCTGGGTTATTGCAAATCACTACCTCTCTTTCCAGAACGTCTGGTTGTTTGTTATCAAAAGCTTACTGCGAATGATTGCATCGGTGCCATAGACGCAACCATACTTGACTTCCATTGTACTCATGTCTCCTCCTTGACTTGGGGTTGATTTGTGTTGTATTATGTTCTTTGTGAAGTGTCTTGCTGAATTTCATCATGTTGAAGGCACTGAATAAATGCAAGTTGTTGTACCGTACAACCAAAGAAATGTAACACAATTCCACCTTCCTCAAAGTTGGCAGAAACCTTCCAATCATTGTCACCCACAGTTTTCTAGTAACCAAGAATCCTGATCAAGACCATTCATCCTTCCAGATAGCCAGAGGCTTGTATTCCAGCGCACATCTAAAATAATGTTCCATGGCCAGCTTGGTCTCTAATGCACAGAACAGTAGCAGCAGAGACGCTGCAGAGAGATGGTAAAATGCTTGCAAAAGGCCACTTCAAGACTAAAATTGTTTTCTCAAACCTTGCTCAAGTACTCACTCACCTGTACTGCTGGAGATGTTCACATCGATGCTGATGTCAGGCACAACCTTGCTATTTAGTGAAGCTACACAAGTGTATGTCCCAAAATCTGTGAATCTCAGATCAATAATGTCTAGACTGGTTGTCCCTGGTGAGACATCAGGATCCGTCGTGGAAATTACCATCCTTTCTGAGCTCCGAAGCGGACGTCCATTCTTGAACCAAGAGAAGGCCAACTCATCCGGTGGAATGGCCTCCACCTGACAGGAAATTTTAACCTCCCGGCCAATCTGAATGTTATCATCATCGTGGTACGGATCTGGAGTAATCCAAAAACGGCCCTTTTTCAAAGCTAGGATAAAGAAAAGAGAATATGTTCATTTTTTTTTAAACACAAAACTCAGTACAAAGAAAAGTTTTCCCAAATTGATGAGGGGCCCCATAGATCATGTTATATGAATGCATGACCTGCAAACATACATGATAAAAACAAAAATGAGCTACTCAACCCTTCAAAAATGCTTCACCATTTGTTAAGGTCATGACTGATCTGATTGTAACCTTAACTCTCCATTCCTGCCTTCCCATAATAAGCTTACACCCATAGACCTATTGGGCATCAATCTACTTCTGTTCCCGCCACCTTCCTCATGACACTTTAAAGTAAGGTTCAATCATGGATTAAAGTAGTGACCCTGAGTTCCAGTTTCTCCCACAATAGGAAACATTCTGTCCACATTTATATTCAAGATACCTCAGCATTTTAAACTTTCAATCAATTCCCTTCTCACTCCTCCAAACTCTAGTGGATACAACCCTCGTTATTCAAAATGCCTCTCATAAGACAACCTGCCCATTCCAGGTATTAGCCTACAAACCTTCTCTGAACTGCTTTCTTGCTTAAATAAAGAGACTAAAGGTGAAATCATCACACCAAATGTGGTCATAGTACCTCACAATAGTTTTAACTTTATTGGTTCGTGAGACCTGGTACAGTCTAACTGGTTTTCTCTCATGTTCATTCAGCTGTGTAAAGAGTTTAATTATAGAGAGTAGGGCTACAATAAAAAGAAAGATCAATTAGCACCCAGCACAGGGACCATGAGAACACGATTGTGGGGTTCCTTCAAGGAATCTGGTGGCTATAGAGAAGGTATGGTCTTTATGTGTTTCCATATTCTTGAAATTGAAGCAATCTATTCTTTCCATAGGGGTGTGGTCGCTTCTCCCTCTCCTGAAGTCAACAAGCATCTCCTTCATCTTACTGATGCTGAGAGAGAGAGAGAGAGAGAGAGAGAGAGAGAGAGAGAGAGAGAGAGGGAGAGAGAGAGAGGGAGAGAGAGAGAGATTGTTATCTTGGCACCATGCCACTAGACTTTCAATCTCTTCCCTGTATTCTGTCTCATTTTTATTTGATACCCGGCCCACCATTGGGTGTTGTCACCAAATTCAAAGATTGAGTTGGAACAGTGTTTTGCAGAGCTGAACTGGCGTGGGTATAGAAGGAGTGTAGAAGGGGAATGAGAAAACTTTCTTGAGGAATGATGGTGGAGGAGATGCTGTTACCCACCTTAACCCATTGTGGACTGTTAGACTGGAAGTCAGGGATCTAGTTGCAGATGGGAGCACTGAGGCCTTGATCTTGAAGTCTGAGAGTGAGTTTACTGAGGACCAGTAATCTGATATGGGTTTCTTTGACATCCAGGACTGAATAGAGAACCAGGGAAACGGTATCTCCCTCAGGTCCATTTGGACAGTAGGCAGACTGAAGTGTGGCAGGGCTGGCTGGGAGGTGAGAATTGATGTGAGCCAGAACAGCTTCTCAAAGAACTTCACAATAGTTGATGTCATAGCCATTGATCAGTAGTTATTTAGGCCTGTTATTGTGTTTTTCTTCAGTACTGGCATGATGGTGGCTTCTTGAAGCACGTGGAAACTGCATGCTGTGAATTGAATCTGACCACCAGTTGATCAGCGCAGGACCTCAGGACAAATCGGGGACTGCTTTCCGTGGGATCACCTGTCGGAACACCGGCTGGGCCTCAGCACCATTGACCACGGGTGCAGCGGTGCTTGCTGTAGTTGATGTGGATGTCACCTCTCTGCTGGCTCCTTGTTCGAGGGAGGCAAAGAACTTATTTAGCTCACCAGAAAGTGTGGCACAAGAATCTCCATATTTCCTCATACTCGTGAAACTTTGTAGCATACTTACTGTGGACGTTTATTTGGATCGAAGGAATATATAATTGGCAACAAACACACAAACCGCTGGAGGAATTCAGTATGTCAGGGAGCAGCCACAGAAAGCAAAAGGCCAACAACATTTTGGGCCAAAATCTTTCATCGTGAATAGTAAGGCAAAAGCCTATGTAGATGCCAAGTAAACACCGAATCAGTCTTGCCAGCGAAGAAATGGAATGAAGCAAAAAATGAAGTGTACTTCTCCGTGCCTGGTCTGTGGGTACATGGATGTCTATTCACTGTGGCTCAAGGAATACTGGTTAGCTCATAAAGCGGAGCTCGAGGAATTTGTTTGCCTCAAATATAAATAATCATTGCGACTTGCTCTAGTGCTAAGGTTGAGCTGCATATTCAGAAGTGTGATATTTTTCTGAAATCATCGAAGCATGTCCATGTCAGCTAAAAATAAACCAAGTTAATCTCATTCCCCACCTTCCAGCCCGTAGCCTTGGAATTACATCTTGTCCAGGTTCTTCTGAATAGTGACATTAATCTGTGTCCTCTGAAGTTAATGTAAATGATCCACTCTTCTGAAGAAGAGGATATTAATTCTGGTCAATATTGATCCTGAAATATATGACCAAATCAGTAAATGTGGTCAGTCACTTCCAGGAGCAGGCTTAAGGCAAATTGTCTAGCATGTTTGCTGTATTGAATATACTTCAAAATCACTTCATTGGGTGGAATGCATTTTGAAAGGTGCTGAAAGAGACGTGAAAATTGCTTTTGTTTAGAGTCCTTGAGTTTCAGTTTATCTTGGGTTGCAAGAAGGTCAATAAGTGAGCACAATGAAATTCATAGAAAGATTAAAGGGTGGTAATGGGAGGGGGTGCGGTAACGTGACAAGGATCAGGAATTTGCTGCTGTAAGCATGCTAAGAGATGCTGAATCTGCAGTGAGCAGTGGAGGCCAATGGACAGTGAGCATTTAGGTCGGGACCCAGCATCAAGACTTGAAATAACTGTCTATTTCTCTCCAGGGTTGTTGCCTCACCCGATGAGTCTCCAAGCTCATCTTGGCTTGCTCAAGATTCCAACATTCTCGCGTTTCTCCGGTGGACGGAGGTGACAGCAGACAAGAAGAAAGTGGTCAATGTAATCAGTGCAGATGGGTTGAAATAGCAACAGTAACACTCAGATTATACTAATGAGGAATTAAAGACTGTTACACTTCTGATGAAGGGATACAAACTGAGAATTGGAAGTGAAACTAAACACAATCTGCTGGAGGCACTCAGTGAGTTGAGCAACATCAGTGGGAGGGGAAGGATGGTCAAGATATTTCGGGGCAGAACTCTTCATTAAGACTGGAACATACAGAAGAGAACTGGCCGGGAGGAGCAATTGACTAAAAGCGATCATAAATGAAAGACATGTCAGAAGGGATAAGGAGGTGACAAGGTAAAGGGGTTTTGGGAAGTAATTCCACTATGGAAATTGGAGGAGGGATACCGAGTAGACCAACAGAGTCATGATTTTGAATATGGTTAAGGTTTTAGCAGCAAAATCTGAGTTGCATACAAAATTGTTAGGAAAGATATTGCCAAGAGAACATGTAGATGAAGAAAAAGAAAGGAATCATCCTTGTAGGATTTCCAAAGCAATAGCATAAGGTTGCAAATTAATACCAGTGGCAGAATAGTCCCAATGGTAGACCAATAAGTTCAAGTGAGAACAGTCCACAGGAGCTGAACAAGCGAGGGGGAGACTTGTCCTGAGTTGCATGCAGAAAGTATTTTTGAAAAACCTGAACCATCCTGATGAATTTAACTTGGCATCATGGTGGGCACAGACTTCATGGATGAAGCGTCTTGTTCCTGTGCTGTACTGTTTTAATTTAGTTACTTCAATTACATTCCATCCTTCCACTCTCAAGCCCCTTTTGCTCTTCCATCCCACTAAATCGGCCATTCAATGTCCCGGGATAGGAATGGCATTTTTGCTGGGACACTGCACATGTTCACATTTGCAAGGAGCCATTCCTGGGGTTAGGAGTGTTCTACCTTCTGCCAGTGACATCCTGACCCATCAAGCAATGGTAGATCTGCCCTAAACCCTGATCAATGTTTTGTGATCTTATATTTGAATAAAATTAATCATGCCTAATTATTACATAATTAAGCTTTATGTACAGCACAGAATGAGCCCTTCAGCCCCTGTTGTGATGCTGTCCTATATAAACCTTTATAAGGGACTGTGGGAAATGCTAGCAATAAATAGCAAAGCAGACAATTTTTAAATAGCATGGGAAGGTTGGTAGCGTTATTGCGCCCAATTTATAAAGACTGTGGGAAAAAGCAATGGCAGATCTTCCATCCCAGAATGCCATGCAGCAGAGAAAGGGCTGTATGCATGGAGTACTCATGGAGGAGTTTCTCTGCTGCATGGCATTCTAGGAAGTCAGGTTCGCCATTGCTTTTTCCCATTCTTTAAAAATTATGCACGATAGCGCTGCCAACTTTCCCACACTGTTTAAAAATTGTCCGCTATTGCTATTTATTTCCTCTCTCTCTCTCTCTCTACTGCTGCAACTTTCCCACGGCAAAGTTTATGCTTTCATTTTAATCTTTTCTTCCTTCACATTCCCGCACTCGCACAAAAATTTGGGTCATTTCTATTTCAGAATGCATTTGCCTGTTCTACTCTTGCTTGATTGCAAAGCCAGCGTCAGCAGATGCCAGGGATTGTACTAGGGGTCAAGGCTATCAATCCCTGGCATGAGAAGCATCATCTCACGCCAGCATTGAGAATATTTTCTTTTCACATTAGACCCTTTTTAGGCTGATTGGCCGTTAACTCATAGGAACACTTGTAAATGTCAAAGGGGCTTCAGACACATCTACCCGCTCCCAGAATTACCCTCTACTCTCAGACACATCTGCCCCATCTCATAATTATCCTCCACCCTTCCACTCTCAGACACATCTGCCCCATCTCACAATTTTCCTCCACCTTTCCACTCTCAGACACATCTGCCCCATCTCACAATTATCCTCCACCCTTCCACTCTCAGACACATCTGCCCCAACTCGCAATTTATCCTCCACCCTTCCACTCTCAGACACAACTGCCCCCTCCCACAATTACCCTCCACCTTCCTATTCTCAGACACATGTGCCCCCTCCCACAATTACTCTCCACCCTTCCACTCTCAGACACATCTGCCCACTCCCACAATTACTCTCCACCCTTCAATTCTCAGGCACAACTGCCCCCTCCCGCAATTACCCTTAACCCTCTCATTCTCAGATACCACTGTCATTATTACCCAAAAGTCTGCAAGTTTCTGAAACAAATTCATAGATTTATAAATAATTATTAAAATATTACCTGGAGGTTAAGGTTTATTCACAAATATCAGGAGATATTGACAGAATCCACCACCAATGAACTCTGAAAACCACAATGTGCAATTTATTTTAAGTGTTTTATCTTACTAATGTCAGCTCATCCTTTAAGGTTAGGTTCGAATAACCTCCTTCTGTGCAATAATTTAAGTACTGCTAACTACAATTACGTATAAAGATATTACCAACATTTGCTGACCTCTACACATCACATGAAAACCAATTTTTTTTTTTGCTAATTCACATTTTTCAGTATATGGGAGTTCAAATTTATAACATTGAAGGGCCAATTATAAGGTTGTTATACCAGATTCCTGACTGAGTGATTGATGCTTTAACAAGTGTGGTCTGATATTTAAATATCTGTCTGCCTTTAGCTAGATTTGCTTTCTTCATTCCCTTGACTGATTATTAGTAGATCATTCTTAGATAAAAGGGATAGATACTTTAGAAATCAGTTTGTAAATCGAATTCTTTGAAAAATTCAGGTCAATATTAAAACTATTCTGTACTGATCTCCATCTATATCTTAGCCATACAACAAATCAGTAAATAAGATGTAAAAGAGATGAAGTTGAAACACATTAGGCTATTTAAATGCTAATTTTTTTGTGGCTATTACCCTACAGCACACAAGATATCAGCAAAAATAAATGTTTCAAGTTGGAGTTTACCAATTACAATTTTTTTTTAACTGACCCAAGCAAAGCAGCACCATTCATTACGGGAATCTTTTATAATTTTTCTGCGTTGGGCTTGATGGTCAAACAATGTGGTCGGGGGATCTGGCGTCAGGCAGACATAAAAAATAGTGAGAAGTGAGGTGGATCTGTCTGCAAAATGGGAGCTGAGAAGGGGTGATGGTTTGTGAAGGGACAGTGGACATGGATATCAGAGTCTGCATTGTGAAAACGAATGGGTCAGCATCAAAGATAAGAGGTGGAGGACCAGGTGGATTCCAGATCAATGGGAGGTGGCACAGAAATGAGGTCAGGCCTTGGGAGGGAGGTTAGAAGATGGATTGTACATGCCTAAAGGTATGGGGTTCACCTCAGTGGAGTACCAATCCAACATGGAATTTTAAAGATGTTGCAGTGCCTTAAAAAAGCAGCCTCTATCCTCAAAGATCCCCATCTTCCCTCTGCTACCATCGGGAAAAAGGTCTAGGACACTAAAGGCAAGTACTCAACACCACAAGGATAGTTTCTTTCCCACTGCCATCAGATTCCTGAATAATCAATGAACAAAGGACACTCCCTTACTTTTCATGCACTATTATTTTTATATTATTGTTGTAAGATAGTTCATAATGTGAACGTTTGCACCATGATGTTACCGCAAAACACTGAATTTTGTGACTTGTTCATGACAATAAATCCTGAATCTGTGGCAGTTCATAATGATAAGACTTAAGAGCAGAATTAGGCCATTCAGGCCATTGATCCTGTACTGCCCATTCAATTCACGGCTGATGTATTTTTCCTTTCAATTCCATTTTCTGGCCATCCTCCCATAACAACTGACACCCTTAAAAATAAAATAAACCTATTAAATCCTGCTTTAAATATACCACAATAACTTGACTTACACAGTCATCTGTGGCAACAAATTTTACAGATTCACTCATCTCTGTTCTAAAAAGGTGCCCTTGTTTTCTGGTTCTGGACTCGTCCACAACTGGTCACTCCTGGACTATCTGTTGCACAGGGAGAACCTCTCTTATCCCCAGCAACAGATGCAGAGATCACATCAGGATTGCATTGGTGAATCCTGACTTGAAATCTAGAATTGAGTGATTCATCCTGAAGAAGGTTCTAATCATGTGGCAATAATTCAAACTACTTTGAGTGACCATACAACATCAAAGGCAACTAATTTATTCTCAGCTGAAGGAAATCATCACATGCATACTGGACAGGAAGACCCAACCAGCTTTACATTTGGATTGGAGCAGCGGTCAAATTTGATGTCCAATCCTGACACAACTAGCAGGTCTACTCCTTGACATGCCAATCAATTTCAGCCAATGCACAAACTATCTGGCGACTACATTCATATGAACAAGGTCAGATTGATGAACAAACCTGTCCTTCATTTTCTGTACTGCAAGACCTTCAGAACCACCACCCTGTGGTGTCACTGTCAGCTGCTCTGTTGCATCCACAGCTCACACTACTGTCTTCACTCTGAATGACTCCAGCTGGCATGGTGTACTCAAACATCTGCCACAAAGGAACATCTGTACAGGTGGCTCTGGCGATCTCCTCAGCCGTGACAACAAAGCTATATTCAACAATACGGAGAAGTAACATTTTCTGTTCAGAAACAGCAATTGCTACCTCCATTAGGCAGTTGTGACAATACTTTTTTGGTGTAATCTGGTTCTTTGTATAGCATTTGATGGAGTAACCTGGATGTAACAACCACATGGCCCAATCTTGTGACTGTGCATCTTTCTCCATTGGAATAGTCAACTTTGGCCAAGAGATAGAATCCAGCCATTTATTGTTGGAGGGAAATGCCTTCTAATGGGCCAGGAAAAATTGTGCAACACCCTAATCAAGGCTTCTTTGTCAAGTATGGATATTTGCATCTTGCTGGGGCTGAGGTGGCAGGAAGTATGCATAATCAGTGGGGATTTCCACATGGATATGTTACTCAGCTTTCTTCAACATGTCATATCCACCAATCATTGCTTCTCACCCCAGAAGCAGGGCTTCCCTTTGCATAACAACTTGTAAAGGGGACTGTACACGGTGGTCAAATCCAGTTAAAAATTGAATAATTAGGAAGCACTCCCAGGAAAGTACAATTGTTGGCTCCCAACCATTAAATGGTAGCACCTCCTTCACCCATGTAGATCTCTGCTCCATTCTGACCTCATTCCAAAGCTCAAATAATCAGCTTTAGGTTGATTAGCTGCACCTTTCACGTTTACTCTTTTTTCAGCTGTGCATTGAGCTGTTAAAATCTGCCGAGGTCTTCTTCTAAAACCTTGAAATGCTTCTATTTAGTTTCGGTGACAATAGGATTTCACTTCCCCAAACTGCTGTAAATTAACTTGGCAAGTTGAAAAGATACAATCTTTTATGCACTCAAGGCCACTGTGATTCTTAGAGATATGCAAGTGATTGGATCGATCTTCACCCTTCCCTCTCTTACCTGCTTCTGTCAATCACTCTTCCCCCACGTGATCTCTATGCTTCATTTATTCTTTCAATGCAGATGAAAGATCTTGATTGTTCAGTTCCCCCAACGCCAGCTTGCTTTTAGCTGTGATGCTTGGACGCTACATTCAGCTGAGTGTAAGTGTAGGACAGATCCAGCTTACAAACAATGATCTGTCAACTCAGCAAAAAAAATCTACCGAGGAAGACAACAGATTCTACTAATCAGCAACATCCCTGTGTAGGGGGACCTTATGGTCCCCACGTAATTGTACCATCTGTCCTGCTTTTGGAACTACCATTTCATGCAGCTGCCTAAAACTGTTGTGCTTTAACAAGTTCCTCACATCATCCAGACATGCAGCTCCTCTCCACATGGTTTAAGAGTATAGGGAATTGGTCTATGCCAACAACAAGGCTCTCTGGTACCTTGTTAACTCTGTCCAACCAATATGCACTGCTGGTAGCATCTCACCTAGAGGAAGGGCTGAAGCCCGAAATATCAGAAATACATCTTCGCCTCCTGTGGACACGGTGAGACTGGCTGAGTTCCTCCAGCACCCCTGTATTTTTACTATAATCACAGCATCTGTAGCCTTCCTTGTTTTATACCAGCCCTTACCAATCAATGTCTTCCCTCCTGTGTCATTAGCCAACTCTTGCACAGAGTTGGATCTCATCTCTTGTATAAGATTAAAAAGTCCATTCAGAGCTCTAACAACATCATCCTAGCAACCACCACCTGGATCATGGCTCTAGCTACTACATGTCTGTCACAATCAGTCATACCGTACCTTCATGGTCATGGTGTTCTCTTTCCTACCCTTCCACAAGATCATGGCAATGACCTTTATCATAGGGACATAGGAACATAGGAAGTAGGAACAGGAGTAGGCCAAAAATGGCCCACCGAGCCTGCTCCGCCATTCATTACAATCATGGCTGATCTAATTTATGTCCTAACTCGTCCTACCTGCCTTCTCCCCATTACCCCTAATTCCTCTATCATGTAAACATTTATCTAACCGAATTTTAAATATGTTTCATGAAGCAGCCTCAACCACTTCCCTGGTTAGAGAATTCCAAACATTCATTGCTCTCTGGGAAAAACTATTTTTCCTCATCTCTGTCCTAAATCTACTCCCCCGAATCTTGAAACGGTGTCCTCTCATTTTAGTTTCTCCAGCCAGCTCAAAAAACCTTCCTATATCTATCCTATCCATACCCTTCATAATCCTATATATTTCTATAAGATCTCCTCTCATTCTTCTGAACTCGAGCGAATACAATCCTAGTCGATTTAATCTTTCATCATAAGTCAACCCCTTCATCCCAGGGATCAACCAAGTAAACCTCCTCTGGACCGTCTCCAAAGCCAGTATATCCTTCCTCAAATATGGAGACCAGAACTGGACACAGTACTCCAGGTGCAGTCTCACCAGTACCTTATACAGTTGCAACATTACCTCCCTACTCCTGAATTCAATTCCTCTCACAATGAAGGCCAACTTTCCATTTGCCTTCTTAATAACCTGCTGCACCTGCAACCTAACTTATTGCGATTCATGCACAACCTCTCCCAAGTCGCTCTGCACAACAGCATGCTGTAGTTTTTCACCCTTTAAATAATATTCAGAACTTTTATTTTTCTTGCCAACGTGGATAACCTCACACTTACTAACATTGTACTCCATCTGCCAGACCTTTGACATTAAAAAAAAGTACCACAACCGAAGACTGGGAGCAGTTCAAGATGCACCAAAGGAGGACAAAGGGATTAATCAAGAGAGCAAAAATAAATTACGAAAGTAAGCTTGCGGCAAATATTAAAACCGACTGCAAAAGCTCATATAAATATGTCAAGAAGAAAAGATTGGTGAAATCCAGAGTAGGTCCTTTGCAGTCGGAATCAGGGGAATAAATAATGGGGAATAAGGAAATGGCAGACCAATTAAATTCTTACTTTAGTTCTGTTTTTACAAGAGAGGATACAAATAACCTCCCAAGGATGTTGGGAAACATTAATGCAAGGGAGGAACTGAAAGAAATCAGTATCTCTAAGGACATGGTCTTGGGGAAATTGATGGGATTGAAGGCAGATAAATCCCAAGGGCCTGATAATCTACATCCTAGGGTACTTAAGGAAGTGGCCATTCAGATAGCAGAAGCTTTAAGAATTATTTTCCAGAACTCGATAGACTCAGAATCAGTACCCATGGATTGGAGGGTAGCTAATGTTACCCCACCATTTAAAAAGGGGGTAGACAAAAAGCAGGGAATTATAGGCTGGTGAGCCTTACATCAGTAGTGGGCAAAATGATGGAATCCATTATTAAGGATGTAATAGCGGAGCATATGACTAGCAGAGAAAGGATCGGACAGAGTCAACATGGATTTACAAAAGGTAAATCGTCCTTGACAAATCTATTGGAATTCTTTGAGATGGTGACAGGTAAAATAGATGGGGGAGAGCCAGTGGATGTGGTGTACCAGGACTTCCAAAAGTCCTTCGATAAGGTCCCGCATAAACGACTGGCTTCCAAAATCAAGGCTCATGGGATTGGGGGCAAAGTATTGATGTGGATTGAGAACTAGCTGACAGATAGAAGACAGAGAGTTGGGATAAATGGCTCATTTTCTGAGTGGCAGGCGGTGACCAGTGGGGTGCCACAGGGATCTGATCTGGGACCCCAGCTGTTCACAATTTACATTAATGATCTGGATGAGGGGATTGGATGTAATATCTCCAAATTTGCAGATGACACTAAGCTAGGAGGGGTTGTGTGCACGGAAGAGGGGGGTCAGGAAGCTCCAGTGTGATTTGGATAAATTGAGGGACTGGGCAGATCCATGGCAAATGCACAACAATGTGGATAAATGTGAGGTTATTCACTTTGGTAATACAAACCGGAGGGCAGATTACTATTTGAATGGCAATAGATTAAGAGATGGGGAAGTGCAGAGAGACCTAGGGGTACTTGTACATCAGTCTCTGAAGGCGAGCATGCAGGTACAGCAGGCGGTTAAAAAGACAAATGGTATGTTGGCCTTCATACCTAGAGGGTTTGAGTATAGGAACAAGGATACCTTACTGCAGCTGTACAGGGCCTTGGTGAGACCCCACCTGGAGTATTGTGTGCAGTTTTGGTCACCTTATCTAAGGAAGGATGTTCTTGTGATGGAGGGAGTGCAGAGGCGATTCACCAGGCTGATACCTGGAATGGCAGGAATGACTTATGAGGAAAGATTGCGCAAATTGGGATTGTACTCGCTGGAGTTTAGAAAATTGAAAGGGGATCTCATAGAGACATATAAATTTCTGGCAGGACTGGACAGAATGGATGCAGATGGGATGTTTCCAATGATGGGAAAATCCAGAACCCGGGGCCATGGTTTGAGGATAATGGGCAAACCATTTAGGACCGAGATGAGGAGGAATTTCTTTACCCAGAGGGTGGTGAATCTGTGGAATTCATTGCCACAGAGGGCAGTAGAGGCAGGTTCATTAAATATATTTAAGAGGGAATTAGATCTATTTCTTCAGTATAAGGGTATTAAAGGTTACGGAGAGAAGGCGGGGACGGGGTACTGAACTTTAAGATCAGCCATTATCTCATTGAATTGTGGAGCAGGCTCAAAGGGTTGAATGACCTACTCCTGCTCCTATCTTCTATGTTTAACTATAGTCCTCTGCAGACTCTCCACATCCTCATTACAATTTGCTCTTCTACTCAATTTGGTGTCATCCGCAAACTTGGCTACACCACATTTTGTCCCCTCCCCCAAGTCATCAGTCTCTTGTGTGGTACCTTATCAAATGCTTTCTAGAAATCCAAATATACAACATCAACCTGTTCCCCTCTATCCACCACACTCATTATATCCTCAAAGAATCCTAACAAGTTTGTCAAACAAGATCTTCCCTTTCTAAAACCATGTTGCGTCTGCCTGATTGAACCCTTACGTTCCAAAGGTTTCACTATTTCATCTTTAATGACGGCTTCAAGCATTTTTCCAACTACAGTCGTCAAGCTAATTGGCTGATAATTTCCAGTCTTCTGCCTACATCCCTTCTTAAAAAGTGGCGTGACATTTGCCTTCTTCCAGTCTGCCGGGACCTGCCTAGAATCCAAGGAATTTTGGTATATGACCACCAATGCATCAACTATAACTTCTGCCATTTCCTTCAGAACCCTTGGATGCATATCATCAGGACCAGGCGATTTGTCTAGCTGTAGTCCCATTAGTTTCTCCATCACAACTTCCTTTGTAACAACTATTTTATCAAGGCCCTCCCCAACATTTGCATCCTTAACTCCGCACTTGGGCATGCTGGACGTGTCTTCCACCGTGAAGACTGACACAAAATATTTGTTTAATGCCTCCGCCATTTCCTCATTTTTTGCTACCAGTTTTCCTTTCTCATCCTCCAAGGGTCCTATGTTAACTCTGGCCACCCTCTTCCATTTTATATATTTATAAAATTTTTTGCTTTCTGATTTTATATTTTGTGCCACTTTACTTTCATAATCCTTTTTCCCATTTCTTATTACCCGCTTTGTAACCCCTTGTTGTCTCTTAAAGTTTTCCCAATCTTCCAGTTTCCCACTGCTCTTTGCAGCTTTGTACACCTGCACCTTCAATTTTATACTCTCCTTTATTTCCTTTGTTAACCACGGTTGATTTTTCCCTCCCTTGCTGCCCTTTTTCCTGACCGGAATATATTTTTGTTGAGCATTACAAAATATTTATTTGAAAATCTTCCACTGTTCCTCAACTGTTTCATCAATTAGCCTGTGCTCCCAGTCCACTCTGCCCAATTCCTCCCTCATCCTATGATAGTCACCCCTGTTTAAGCATAATATATTAGTTTTAGATCTAACTATTTCCCCTTCCATCTGAATGAGAAATTCAATCATACTATGATCGCTATTTCCCAGATGGTCTCTGACTATTACATCATTTACTCTACCTATCTCATTGCACAACACTAGATCCAGGAGAGCATTTTCTCTTGTGGGTTCCTTAACATGCTGCTCAAGAAAGTTATCGCGGATGCATTCTATGAAGTCCCCTTCCAGACTCCCACGACCAACTTGATTTTCCCAATCTATGTGGAAGTTAAAGTCCCCCATGACTACTGCCGTATCATTATTACATGCCTCACTTATCTCTATTTATTTCCTGTGCCACTAAACTATTGTTATTTGGTGGGCGATAGATAACACCCACCAATAATTTTTTTTCCCTTTGTTATTTTTTATCTCTACCCAAATGGACTCAACATTATGCTCTTTAGATCTTATATCATCCTCACTACTGCCTGGAGCTCATCTTTGATTAAGAGTGCAACTCCACCTCCCTTACCATCCTGTCTATCTCTTTGCACCACCTGATACCCTTGAAAGTTTAATTCCTATTTAGGGTCACCTTGTAGCCATGTTTTCGTGATGGCTACCAAATCATAGGCTTGGGTACCGATTTGCGCCTCAAGTTCACTAACCTTATTTCTAATACTGCGGGCATTCAGATAAAGTGCCCTTATGCTCTTTGTCCTTTTAATATCTAGTGACTTCTGTATCCTTTTCTTTTGATTTTTTTGCCCACTATCAGCCATCTCACTTACAGAACAAATCACTGCAACCTCTAACTTTTCCAGCTTGACAACATACCTATAAGAGTAAAAGTAAAGGAAGTAAAACATGAAAATCTGTAGACACCGTGGTTGAAATAAAAACACAGTGCTGGAGAAATTCAGCTGGTCAAACAGTGTCCTTCATCATGGTTCAGGTTCAAGCCCGAAATGTCAGTTCTGTATTTTTACCTTTGCTATATAAAAGACCCTGTTTGACCAGCCAAGTTTCTCCAGCATTCTGTGTTTTTACTGACAATAAACATGGCCTGTCAACAATCTCAGTCTCTCTGAAACTCTGTTCTCTTCTCTCTCACACCCTATATTTTTTTCCTCACCAGCTGTAATCTTACTGTGATAGCAATGTCACATCTGTAGAATCTTCTATATTGCTAGTTAATAAACTAAGTCACAAGGATAAAGCCTCGAACCAAACCCTCTAATTTTAGTGAACAACACCCAGTGGCATTTGTGCAGTGGCTGTTCAACAATGCATCAGAAAATTAAACCCCACAGTTCTTCAAAGTATCTACACACTCAATATATACTCCAATCATTAGCCAAACTGCAAGTTATCAGTACAAATCGCAGTGACTTGTCTACCTCTGGAGGAAGAAAGATTGCAACTTGTGGATGAACCGAGGCAATGTGCCCAGAAATGTACTCCAAATATATTTTCTCACAGGACACAAAGGACATTAGAATTAATCCAAAATTTTAGGCAGCTACAGCAAGAGACAGGAGAAGGTGGTGCTCTCTCTCTCAATCATAGGTTCCAGCTATGCTATGAGCAATGGGTACTTGACCGAGAGCTGAGGTATATCTGAAGGAAACTGCCTGCCATGGGAGAAACCCCAAAGTCACATACACCATGACCACTGTGGCTGTAGTCACAGGTCTAACAATGCCCTCAACAAGAAAAAAAAATGTACCACATAATGGAAGAAAACATCAAAGTTGACCAGATAGCAACAATCACAATTCAAATAATTTCCTTTAAATCACTAGGGATGGAACAGTATTGCCCCATCAACAGCAGCTGTGGAAAATTCCCAGATCCTTGTGCATTCCATGACAGAGACTGCCAGTGCTTCTCTGCCATTACTACTGCATTGTCTGATGGAGCTTGGTTTTAGCCCGCTGAATTAAACAGAACATATAGCAAAGAGAAAACATGCCCAATTAATTCATGCCAGTTTAAACCATTTCACTCGCACCAACCCACCTCCTTTTGAAGTAAAAATAAAATGCCGGAGAGACTCAGCAGGTCAGTGTATTTTAGACATGAAGGATACAGGTGCCTGCCTACATTTTGCGCATACCTTGATGAAGGGCTCAAGCCTGAAACGTTGGTTATGTATCTTTATCCTTGCTATATGAAGGACACCGTTTGACCTGCTGATCTCCAGTATTGTGTTTTTCCTTGCTCATCTGGTCAAATTTAGCACCATCTCTTCTTTTCCCTCTTGCCTGGCTTCCAATCTTTCCATTCAAGGCATCCATTTTCACTTCATCTCTTTCTGTGATAGTGAATCTGTCTTAGAAAGTTCCTTGTGAGTCTCCTATTTATGTCCTTGGTGACAATTGTTAGGTCTGCTTTGTTCATGAATGAGTGAGTCAAACACCAGACTGAGTCGAAATCAAGGTTCTTTGTTCTTTATTGCCGGATTGTAACACTTGCAACTAACAGTGTTAGTTGGAGAAGGCGCATTCTGCCGTTATCAGCAAGTGGTGTTTTTTATATACCTTAGGATACGTACTTAGTAAATTATCATACCATGACATTGTCCAATGAATAAACTGTTGCTGTCCCTCTCTGCACATCAATTTGTCATCCCCACTCTTATCTTGAGAGTACAAGGTCACAACTGCATCTTGTTACGGCCCAGCACTGGGTGACTCCCTCTACATTCCCAGCTCATGATGTTTTTACCTAACACTATCTAGCATCAACGTCCTCCAAAGACATCCCTTGAACTCATTTCCTCTCCATTTTGGAGGTTTTTCAGTCTTACAAGAATTCACTCTTGCCACGAATCTTTACCTTCACACAACTTATTTTATTTGCTTTTAGAGATATAGCGCAGTATCAGACCCTTCCAACCCATGACCCTGTGCCGCCCAATTATATCCAATCAACACAACCCCTGTACATTTTGGAGGGTCGAATGAAACCAGAGCATCCAGGGAAACCCATGGAGACACAGGGAGAATGTACACCAGGTACCAAGCATAAGCACTGGTCTTGTAAACGGAGGGGTCACGGGTTCATTCCTCGCTGGGGTCTAATTTCTGTGAGGGGCGCTTGACAAAGTGGCGACTCTTGGTGTTCCTTATGGTAGACAAAGTTCAAGTTACCTTTGCCTTTTATAAGCTCATTACAGACAGACTGGAACTGCAACAGCATTGTCCTAACCACGATGTTAACCATGCCGCTCAATTGCGGTCCAAAGCTTCTGAGGACTTCACTGTGTGGAACCATTGTTGATCTTCCACAGTTTACATGTTTAAGTAAATGTTTTAATTTCTAGAATAATGCTACTGTTAGTCTGAAGCTGCATCAACTGATAACTTCCTCTGCTTTTTCCTCTCACATCCTTTCAAAGTTAATCTTAATTAAATCCAAGACCTCCTTTCTCTCCTTCAAGGCTGATTGAATTTGTCATTATATTTAGACTACGGCTCCCTAGATGCTGCCTTACCACTAGATTTCACATGCCTAAATCAAGTATCACTTTGTTCCTGGTTCCCTTGTTGGAATAAAACCATACTGCTTCAGGAAACGCACTGCTTTGAATAAATTTACATTTTTTCTCACTTCTCTAGCTACCTGCCTTCACAAAAATCACTTCTTCTCATCACTGCCTGCTTGTTTCATACAGCTTCTTCCTGAACATTCACACTTTCATAACAATAAGAAATGGTGCAAATATTTAGCAGGTCAGGCAAAGAAAGAGATTTACAATTTCAGGGGAAATGACCTTTCATCAGAACTAAAAAGATCGAAGTTGCAGGAAAAAGTGGGAAGGAGAAAACCAGTGGGTGGGTCGGCAACAGGGTGGTGGCTCACAGAGATTGACAGTCTAGAAGGGAAGGGCTGTTGGCTGTAAGTGCAGACTGTCCCGCAGGGGATGAAAACATGAGGGAACCAAGGAAAAAAAAAATCCTCGGTTATATTAGAATTTTCAGAATTAATATGAAGTATTGCATATAAAATAACAGGGACCTCCCAGTGGCCAACCATTTCAATTCCACACATCCACATGTCTGTCCATGGCCTCATGCATTCCCATACCAAGTCCATCTGCAAACTGAAGGAACAATACCTAATATTCCATCTGGGCATTTTCCAACCAGAGGGCCTGAACATCAATTTCTCCAATTTCTTATGGACCCTTTCTCCCCGTCTCTCTTTTCCCTATCCCTCTCCATTCAGAGCTACACCCTCCCTTACCACTTTTCAGCTTTTGTGCGCTCCCATCCAATATTTACCTAAGACCATTTGCCTTTTGGTCTGTGCTGCTCCTCCTTCCCCTTCATCCTCCTCTCTTCACCTCCCTCTGCCTTTTTTTTTCTTCAGGCACCTGCCTGCTTTTTGGTCATACCTTGACAAAAGTCTCAGGCCTGAAACATTAGTTGTGTCCCTTTGTTTCCTAGAGATGCTGCGTGACTTCTGTGTATTGCATCACTAATTTTAATTCTTGCAGGTCTAGTGCCTTTATTTTCTAAAAATTAGAAAACTGGATCCTTCCACTGTGCAGATCCACTTCCTCATTAGGTTATCATCTTCCTTCAATGTTCCAGAAAGCGGTTCCTTGTTCACGTTTTTATGCTTCTCCCACTAACCACCAGGTGCCAGAATCCTATCCATTATAAGTTAAATATGCATCTTTTTCACCCAGTGAGTTTATTCTTGCTACTTCTCAATGGCTACAATTATTTCTGGCTGTGGTTATGTGAAGTTGTCCCATTTACATTGCTTCCTTTTGTAACCACAAAGGCCCGCCAACATCTACATTCTAAAGTCATAATTTGATAAAGGGGTCAAGTCCGAAACGTTAGTTATGTATCTTTGCCTTTGCTACATAAAGGACACCATTTGACCTGTTGAGCTTCTCCAGCATTTTATGCTTTTACCTCTACATTCTATGTCTGAGAAGATTAGTCATGTCTTTCAGTCTGCTATTGTAGTTGCACTAGGTACGCAGCGAATGAAAGAACCACTCTCAGAATGGAAAGCGAGTTGAACCAACGGACTTTAATAGAACTTTCAAACATGCTTAAAACCCTCGATTATGCTTGCTACTCCTGGGACCTTAATGACATCAACCACCAGGCTGTGGGCTGGCCCTGCACGCGGAGCTCTCACAGTCAGATCTACTGCGGACTTGCTAGCGACTCCGTAAGCTGGTTCTCCTGTTGTTATCAAATTTCTACAGGTGTACCATGAAACGAATACTGAATGTTTGCATCATGGCCTGGTTTGGAAACTCAATTGTTCAGAAATGCAGAAGGCTACAGAAAGTGACTAACCTGCCTGTTGTGTGGGAAGGGAAACAAGTTTGATGGGTTCAAAGAATAGTAGATCCATACACAGGCTGAATGAAGAAATAACCTTTATTGAAACACACATAAGGGGATCGCAACAGGGATAACCCATGGAAGTACTCTCAATCACACAACACAGTGCAACCAGTCACATCGGACTTAACATAATGACACCAGCAACTGCTTCCACTCTTACAAGCACAATGCAATCCAGTCACATCAGATTTAAAACTACCGATACTAGGAACTCTTTAAATAGACTTATCGCAACCAAGGACTACAATATGCTGCCCACCATTCCTTGTCTAACGTGGGCACAGCTCAGATGCTATTTACAATGACAACAGTATACAGCAGGCCTGATCCCTACGTGGTGCAGACCTTACCAACAACTCCTCCAATGTTGTCCACAGCAGAGTTCATCTCAGGGCCAAAGAGCAAAAGAGAAAGAGCTACCACACGTGGTGGACTTTATTCTACAGAAGACTGGAGGGTCTGGCCCAGGTAATCACAAGGTGGTTAAAGGGCCAGTGATCAAATGTGCACTAATGGATGGGCAGAGTCCAACCTTGATTGGCAGGTGATGCGACTTCTGACTGAGTTCCAGACAGAGAGGTCACGTCACCCCCTCCACAATCCATCTTTAGTTCTGGTGTCACCTACCAATAGAAATAAACTCCCTGCATTTTTCTTATTCAAGTCCTTCCATAATTTTATTTGTTTCTGTAAGATTCTTCCTCATCCTTCTAAACTCAAATAATATCACACTAAATGCTTTCAAAACAATGGTCTAAAAGTGCACACACGCCATACACGCCATGAGAGCTTTAGTATTCTACTCATGAAATTCACTGCAAATGTCTGTGATGTTTGCAGGATGCCATTAGTTTTCATTAATGAGAGAGCAAAATGGGTTTATCAGTACAAAGGGAGAGACTGATGTTTGGCATTTTGTTCGAAATGTAATTTGGAGGAACAGCTGAAAGCATCCTGAAGTTTGACACTGCTACAGTAAGCATCAGTGAGCTCTTTAGGGAGCTTGGTATGTGCAAATTAATGTTTCCTACAAAAGTGATTATACAGAACATTTCCCCGTATCTGAAACACTCGGGACTGGACATTTTTCGGTTATCGGGTTTTTTTCCGCTTATCGGAATGTTGGCCTTTAGCAGCTCAGTCGCATCAGCGGAATACTTGTCTCAGCAGTTAAACAATAACAGAAAAAACAACGGCAGGCTTTTTGAGCATGAAATAATGTTTAATACATTCTGAAAAAAACTTACCTCTGCTAACAAAATAAGATAAATGCGAGAAATTCTCCTTGATGATTTTCCAAATGTTTTCTCCAGTGTCATCTGCCTCAACCAGCCCTGTTGAATATTCACCATTCCCTTCAATTTTCAGATTACCATGACAGAACTTTGCTCATTTCTTGGTCAGCAAACCATTAAATGGCACGTGTTCACTGCGACGCTGTCGGGTCTATTCCATCAACACATGATCGAGATTTTCACTTTTAGCTATTGTTAGGTCTGCTTTGTTCATGAATGAGTGAGACAAACACCAGGCTGAGTCGAAATCAGGGTTCTTTGTTCTTTATTACCGGATTGTAACACTTGCGACTAACCATGTTAGTCGGAGAATGCATTCTGCCGTCATCAGCAAAATGGTGATTTTTTATACCCTTGGATACGTGCTTAGAACATCATCATATCATTACTTGTCCAATGACTAAAACTGTTGCTATCCTTTCCCTGCTAGCTTCCTGCCTCTCAATCCATCAATGTCTCTCTTATCTTGTAAGTACAAGGATGCATTTACATCTTGTTACAGCCCTGTACATTCCCATCTCATGATGTTTTACCTAACAGGAGTACAAGGACACCTCCCCTTCTTGTTACAGCCCTGTACAGGGTAACTCCTTACACATTCCCATCTCATGATGTTTTACCTTACACTGTAGGCAGTGTTTTTATATCTTTCATTAACTTCTGTTCATCACTTTCAGACTAGAACTTCCACAGTTTATCCTTCTGAACACCATACACACTTATATTGCTGTCAAGTTTCACTAACAGCTTGACTTTCTGTTCTGAGTATCGGTATCAGAGTCATTTTCATACTCCAAAAAGCACAAAGACTATGTCTCCACAAACGGTTCCCATAAACACAAGACAAGGCCAAAACCAGAAACAACCTGACAAAATAGACTAACCAAAACAGCCCATCCACACCACACATCCTACCACAGAAGCTGCTGCGAATCTACACGCCACCATCACAAGCAAGTAATACAGCAAGCATGAACGCCAGACGAAACATTTCACTAACATATAACTGCTTTCTCAACTCATTCACTGCCAGCCACACCTCGCATCGCATCCATTTCCTTGTCTGCTGATGCCACTCAACACCGAGGACTGGAGGCCTCCTTCTGCAGTGGTGGGCCAGTTCATTAGCAGTGCCCACGGACCAGTTCATTATCAGTGCCCATGGACCTTATCTAGAGGTATCCCCGGTGCTGTTGTTGGGTTCTAGCTCTTCCCCAATGCTCCAATTGTCCAATCCTCCAATTGTCCAATCCTCCTGTTTGTCGATTATGCATGGCTTCCAGCTTAACCTACAACATGCACACATCTGGAGGAGCCACTGTGAGTTCCTCATACTGCCGCCATCTTGGACCCCTTTTATATAGACAAACATAAATTCTTCCTCTTTTTTCTTTTCACAGACTTCCATAGTGCTATCTGCAGATGGCTTATTTAAATATATTTAAGGTAGAGTTAGATACATTTTGCATGGTAGCAGAATTAAAGTTTATGGGGGAAAAGGCAGGTAGGTGGAGCTGAGACCATGGTCAGATCAGCCATAATATCATTGAATGCCACAGCAAGCTTAACAGGCCAAAATGCTCACTTCTGCTCCTATGTCTTATGCTCTAATGTTCTTTCATTTCCTTGAGCATAAATCTACTAATATAAAAATGAATAGACTATTGTAGTTTTTTTTTAAATTAACTACTTGTTCAGCTGCAGCAAGAAAGAATTTTGGTGCATTTGGACAATGTAAACCTGGAGAAGGCTCACCAGTGGCTATATCTTGTGAAGAGTTTTGGTATGTTTAAAAAAAAAACTCCAAAGAGTTGTTAACTCGGCCTGCGGCATCACAGGCATCCATATTCACTCCATTGAGGACATCTACAAGAGGTGGGTGTCTTATAAAAGCAGCCTCAATACTCAAGAACCCAGACCATGCCCTCTTCACACTGCTACCATCAGGAAAAAGGAACGGACGAGCACCCATCGGCACAAGGACAGTTTCAGCCCTTCTGCCTCAGATTTCTGAATGGACAATGAACCACAGACACCACTTCACCTTCTCCTATTTTCTTGCACTACTTCTTCATTTTGCAATGTAATTTCTTGCAGTATTTGTACTGTCACGCTGTCGCAAAACAATGAATTTGATGATGTGCTCATGACAATGAATTCTAATTCAGTATGCAGTGACATTAAACTGTTCATCATTAACAACTGACATCTTGGCTCATTGGAGGAAATGGAGTCATTAATATTTCTTTGTCATTCCCAGCAGTGATGAATCAAAGCAAAGCCAGTTTTATCATACCACCACTGAGAAAGAGCTGCATTTATTGTTCAATCCTGTATTCTTCAGGAAAGCGTTAAACCAATGATTGAGGCTAAAAGACACATTTGGAACTGTAGTACTATCTGCATTTTTGTTTCTCATCCCCTTGGCACTGCACAGAGGATGGTTTGTTATTTATTACTCCTAATATCATTTCATCATGTTTGGTCACATCAGTATGGGTCATGGGTGTAATTTTAACAGATTATAGATTTATTGTCTCCATTGATCTCACAAGCTTAGTTATAATTGTTGACAAAGGGTATTGGTATCATTTTGTTCAACGAAAATGTTAAAAAAGCAGGTAAATCTTGTGCGCTTATAGTAATTGCAAAGTAAAAGGTTAGATGGACATTAGGAAAGCAATAAATTTAATTAAAGTTATTAGAAGATTTAGCTTCTGAGTAGAGTGTCAAAATGGGAACTGTAAAGAAAGGCACAGAAATCAATATTCTACAATTAGGGCACTGGATTGTAAAAAAAATGCATATTTATTTCTCCCAGGTTGATCATCTAACTGTTCACACTGGGCTGAGGAACAGTCAGATTTGTTTGTTCCTGCCTCCAACACGTGGAATCCATCATTGATATTGAGGTAATCCATTTTCTGCTGCATCTAAAGCTTTACTTGAGCACTTCTGGTCCTGGTCCTTAACCAATAGATTGCTCTAGTTTCTCCCCTTGTGTTCTCTCCAAGCAGATGAATCAAGCTTACCTACTGCTGATTTAATCCCATTATGCTAGTAACCTGGTTTCCTGGGCCTCCATAATCACTGATTTTATCTTACTCCTTGCCTAGTTGGCTCCTTGCCCTCAGAAATGTGAAGATCATGCAGTCTTACAAGCATTCTTGACCGTTTCTTCCTTATCACAATTCTAACCTCCCATTCACCTCCTCAGCCTTTGAACATACTATTATCTCACCAATATGGGGCCAACTTTCCCTCAACTCCATGCGTGAATAACTCTAATTTGTTTCTCCTTCTAAATGAAATTCACATGCATCACCTTCAGTGACCAAGATGCACTCTCTGCTCCATCGTCTTTACCTCTTCACAGCTTTGAGTTCAAGAAAAATGTCATGGGTGTTTTGACCTACATTAATATGTACAAGTCCCTGGAAGCTGATGGAATACATCTTCTGTAATTCAAAGTGGCATGTTAAGAGACTGCTGTGCCCTTTCCAAAGATCTTTGTATCTTAACTAGCAAGAGGCAAGGTGCTATGGACTGAAGAGTAGTCAGTATTATATCTTTGTTTACAAAAGGATACAAGGATAGTCCATGAAATTACAACCCTGTGACCCTCATATCAGTGGAAGGGAAAGTATTGGAGAATGTACTTAGAAATAGGATTTATGCACATTTAGAAATCAGGTTCAGATGAGAGACCATCAGCATAGCCTTATGCAGAGCAGGTCACGACTTACAAATCTGATTGAATTTTCTGATGAGGTGGTAAAGATGGTTAATGAGGGTACAGCTGTGGATGTTGTCTACATGGGCTTTAGTAAACATTTGACAAGGTTCTTCATGGAAGGCAGATTCAGAAGGTGCAAATCCATGGTGAATTGATAGTTTGGATTCAGAATTTACTGGCTAGTAGAAGACAGGGGGTAGTGACGGAAGGGTGTTATTCTGGCTGGAGGCCTGTGTCTCATGATGTTCTGCAGGGATTGGTGATGGGATTGCTGTTATTTTTAATGTATATAAATGACTTGGATGAAAAAGTAGGTGGGTCAGTAAGTTTGAAGATGACACTAAGATTGGTGGAGTTGTGGACAGTTTCAAGGACAAACAGGATAATAGATTGGTTAAATATATGAGCAGAGAAATGACAGATGGAGTTTAATCTGTACAAGTGTAAGTGACACTTTGGAAGGTCAAATGTAAGGGGAATATTTGACAGGACTCTTAAAAGCATTGATATGTAAAGACAACTGGGAGTTCAATTCCACAGTTCCTTGAAAATAGTCATAAATTAGGTGGTAAAGAATGCCTATGGTATGTTTGGCTTCATTGGAGGGGGCATTGAGTTTAAAAATCAGGAGGTCATGCTGTTGTGATAAAATTAACTTAGTTAGGCCACACTTGGAGTAGCATGTACAATTCTGGTCATCCCATCATAGGAAGGAGGTAGAGACTTTAGAAAGGGTACAGAAGAGATTTAATAGGATGCTTCCAGGATTAGAGCAGATGATCTATAAGGAGAGATTAAACAACATGTTATAGTTTTCTCTGGAAAGTTAGAGGTTGATGGGCAACCTGATAAAAGTTGATAAAATTTTGAGATGTGCAGATGGTCAGTGGTAAATGGTCAGAATTTTCTCCCCCTGGTAAAAATGTCACATGCCAGAGGTGGGAGTAGGAGGGAGTTTAAGGGAGATTTTTCTTTACATAGAGTGGTGGGTACCAGGAATAGTAGTGGAAGCAGAAAATGTAGTAGATAGACTCATGACTGTACAGAGAATAGGAGGGATTCAAATCATGTGCAAGCACCAGAGCTTTCGTTTAGTTAAGGGCAACTCATTGGCACAGACATGAGGGCAGGGAAGCCTGTTCCTGTGCTGTTCTACTCTATGTTCTAAATAGTCAATAAAGTCAAATAAGATTTTATAAATCTATCATGAGTGTTTCCTTCCAAAAGAGGTTGCTCATTCTTTAAAATCATTCCCATTCACCTCTTCCACTAATGTTGGTGTTGGGCACTATCAGTTGCCCCAATAATCGCAATGACAAATACTTGAGGGGAACGATAGGCTTTATTGCACAGAAGACTTGAGCTGGCCCAGATCTAAACTAGTAAAGTGTAGGGAAGGGAAAGGTGGCCCGACCTTTATGGTCTGGGTCTCGGGGGAGGAATCCAGGTAAGAGTGTCATCAGGGGGCAGGCCAGCCTGAGCCAATTAGCATATACAATCCATACTATTACAGTTGGGAAGGGAAATGATGCATCCAGCCATGGTTAACATTCGAGCCACAGTTGACCATCCTGCCAGAATTAACCACAGTCAATATTTAACCAACATTATCCATTTTTCTGCAATTCAACTAATCCTTATTTCCACTCATATTATAATTTATCTAATTTTTTTCTATGCCACAACCCTCAAATCCACAAACATTCACACTGCACACATATTTTGCATTTTATTTTCTCTTTCAATAATAATTGACTGTTTCAACAATAAACTATTTATTTGTTTTATTCGTACTATTGTGAGTTGATTTTGTGAATGTGGTCCAACACTATTTCTCAAGGTTCCCCAGGATTTATGGTTTATTTAGCCTCCCCAATTATTTCACTGAAGGGTAAAAACTACAAAAGATCGTGGTCTTGCTTTTCATTTGAGTGCTCTCCCCTCACCAAAGTCATTAAAATAATAAATAAAAATCATATTCAGAAGATAACACATTTGTTCAAACTTAAATTATCTCATTTTTATGCAGATATTAATCCATTATGTGAAAAATGAAAAATTTTTGAAGCTTCTCTGATCCATATGTTTTGGGAGTGCGCAAATTTAGAGAGATTCTGGAAAGACATTTTCCAAACTTTATCAACGATTCTTAAGATTAATTTGGGACCTTGCCCGTTAATTGCTTTGGTTTTTCTTGAGATTCAGATAAACTTATATCGGTGTCGCAGGAAAAAAAAAGTTTTAGCTTTTACCACATTGATAGCCAGACAAGCAATTTTATTGTAATGGAAAGATGATTCATTCCCTACTCATACACAGTGGTTTATATGATGTAATGTCCTATTTAAGTTTAGAGAAAATCAGATATAATATTAAAGATAGAAAGTTACAAGTTATGAAATTGTGGGGACCATTCTTAGAATTTTTTTTATAACTGGAAAAATTAACAACTGTTCTTTTGCCTGTTCTTTTGTGGTGGGGGGGAGGGGGTGGGGTGGGAGATTGTCTGTGGTTCCACATTTTTGTTTTTTTTTTAATTAATTTATAAGGAAACCTTGATTAGTGGGAGGGGATGGATTAGATTTAGTTTTAGTTTAGTTTTTTTCCTTTATTTTATACGTTATTTCAACAAACAGGGTTTACATGGTTGCATAGATCATTTCAATTAATTGTTTTTGAGGTATTATAAACAATTATTGATGTAGTCTTATCTACTTTTATTTCAGTGGCTTTTTTGTGTGTGCTTACTTGTATAGAAATGAATTATTATGTAATTGTCAATTCTATACTTAGGCTTTTATGTTAAACTCAATAAAAATATTTTAAAATGATAAAGAAGATAAGCCATTTGATATGACCATTTTTAGTAGGTTAATGGGTTAAATTGAGGACAGGTGACATAACCTGGCTTCTAAACAAATTTTAGGAAATTGAGAGCATTGTTCAAAAAAAAATACATCAAAGGACTTGATTAGCTAATTACTGCAAATATCTAACTTAAAGAAGGGAATCAAGATCAAGGGGGAACAATCTTAAAATTAGAAATATGCAATTCATGAAATTGTACAGGTTCTCTCAGCATAGAGTGATTGCAACTCAAATAACTGACTCTTGGAGACTGAGTGAAAGGTCAATAGAAAATTTCAGGTTCAGCATTTTAAATGGCAAGAAATGCACCGAATATAGATCAAAGGCTGCCTAATAGAAGTGAAGTATGGATCAGTCTCATCTACATGAAAGCATTAAATGAATTGTGGGACAGGTCCAATTCACTGAAAATTGTATTTTTGTCTGCACAGTTCAAGTGGCATAATCCACTGGTATTCACTTAACTGCTCACTATTTCATCTCAACAGAGACACAAAGACAATGCAAAACTCAGAAAAGCAGTCAACGGGAGAGATTCCCAGTTCATAATAGTCAAAGCAGCTGCTCTTAACACTGCAAAGGAATATTGTGAAGCTTGAGAATGCAATATTCTGACTCAGCAATGACAGTACCATCATTTGAATTAAGTCAACTGTGGAGCAGTTGGTCATCTAATTAAAATGCAATAAATTTAGTCAGTAACTAGAAAGGTATCAATTAGTAAATTAAAGGTCTCAATACACATTGCAATTGCTTTAAACTGAAATGAAGGGTGTTGTAGAAAATGGGGAAAGTAAGCAAAAACAGAGAATTCTAGAATTCCACAGAACATTGGACAATGTTTATAAAGAGGGAAACAGTTAATATTTCAGGGTGTTGTCCTTTTATCTGCTGAACCATGTTTTTAATGGGTAAAGCACTGATCATTTTAGTTTTTTCTGTTTCAGTTTTTCCAGCATCTGTAACTTTTTTTGCTTTTCAATCTCTGGCCAGTTCCATTACAGCCTTATTTTTCACTCTCCGTGGATGTTACCTGGCCTGCTAAACATATCCAGCATTTTCTATGTTACAGGAATCATTTGCATCTTTTTTTTTAATTGCTCGTTCTCTCTTGAATCTCAATCTAGTTCACACATTATAATTTATCACGTTGTTACAATTTCTATGGCAAATACAGGACACAGCTTTTCTTGTACTATTTAAATTGCATTATTTTTCAAAGAATGGCTGCAATAGGATTATAATATTTTGGCACTATCACCCAATTAAGTTGGAGATTTTCAATACCAAGTGGGGAAATTTGCATCTAATAAAAATAATTTGAACTGTTATTATACATTCAGATTCTGAAAAATCCCCAATAATATTTCACGTCCAATGAAGTACTTCTGATCTGTCATTATTGCTACAAATGTTGACAAAAGTGATTTACTAGTTTGCATGATATGCATGGTTCCACAGACATGATGTCTGAGGAAGAATTTCTTCAAATTTTTCGAACAGGATCACTGAGAAGTGACTACCACGGTTTATCACGATCCCAAAGACAGCAATTTTACCAGTACAAGTTAAATGGCTAAATTATTTACAAAGAGAAGTGTCCACCTTGCATTTCAGCCACCAGGACTGCTTGCAATATTTCAGGTACAAGTCCAAACAGCACACTATAAACTTACAGTCAATTCTGCTGAGTATAGATTTCGCTATATTGCCCAAATTGGTTGACTGCTGTAGTTCAGCAATTCATTGTGAGTCGATTAATTCTACTACATCCTACTGAGCTTCATCCTTGTATTTTTCTTTGCTGTTCATTAAGTATGTGACTGAATGATGTGCACATCTTCAAGCTTGCCTTCATTAAATTTCAACTCCTTTTTTTCAATCTATCTACAGATTTTCCCCAACTTATTTTGTAATGTCATTATTTTCTTGAGTTGCCTATTGCTCTCATCCAATCATGTCTCATCAAATTTCCAAATCTTGACTGACAAATTAAACTAGGAATGGGAGACCCAAATTTTGAGGCACTCAATTCATTTTTTTCTCTCCAATCCACTGAAGTGTGCTCAGTGTTTCTACAAAATTCCCTGTGCCTTCATAAGGTTTGCCACAACTTTGCAAAGCCAGAGTTTAGATAGCTGATTGTCTCTGACGGGAAACCTTTCCAAACACCTTCACAAACTGTGGTGGCACGGTGAGTGCAATGCTGTAACAGTGCCAAAAACTGGGACCAGGGTTTGAATCTCATTCATACCATTTCTTACCTGGATCTGGCATAGATCCCAATGTTTCCACACAGAGTCTAAATTTCTTGCTTTTAAGCAAAAGTTGTTTTTTTAAAATTTTATATATCAATTTTTTGATGTCAGAGATAGTGAGAGAGAGATTTTCTCCCATTTGTTGAGGAAACTTCAACATGCCTACAGACAACCAAGAGATTTATTTTGTTCAATCTGTACCAAAAATAGCAAACATGCAGACAGAAATGCCTGGAATAAAGAAAGTAGTGTCAGAATGAACAAATCCTCTGTCATTGCTGTGGAGCATCAAGTATTTCCCTGAAATACACCCTCTGTTCCCATCTCAGCAGGATGCCAATAAACTTCTGCATCAATATTGAAAATGTACATGTTCCAACTCTAGTAGTTTCAATGTCTCTTTGAAATAATTGATGGCTTAGAAAAATAAAACCATTTCCCAGCAAGCCACTTTTAGAATATACCTGTGGAGGTATCATCTTGTCTGAAAAAATGTTTCACAAATAGCCATAAATAGTACATGACAAAAATGATTAGAGTGTAGTGGGCTACACTGATCTGCAAGTGAACCAGGTGACTGAGGTGCTGGCTCACACTGGGCTGATGTCACAGTGCTCCCCTGTGGGGGGGGGGGTGGGACAGCAAAGGATCATGGGGGTCATGTTGATAAGCTCTCGGAGAGTTCCAGTAAAGTCTGTTGGCTGGTTCAGCTCACCCATAGATTTCGCATGGTTTTTCTTTCGTTCACTGCACAACACTCCGACCACAAGAGCAGCAAAACAAGTTGAATTAGATGTAACAACAAGGAATGGAAGCCTAGATGTATGTCTCTTTTTAGCCAATCTCCAAATAGTTATAGGTCACTTCTGAAGCATAACCCAATAAATACAGGTCATGGGCAAATCTTTTAGGACTTGAAGCATTCTGGATGTCATGCCTTTAAATGACATACTGCAAAATTTACTACGCTATAAATCAGCCACATTCAATATTGAAAATTATAAGTATCTTCTTCATATACCTCTCTATTCATGTGACAGCTGAGATTGAGAGAACACTGGTATTATTATTATTATTGCAATAATCTACTAATATAGTACCATAGCTCAAATCAAACAGATTTAGTACGCCATCTCAATGTTCAAAACTGGACTACGTATTCTGGAACTACTTTCTCAAGATTAACTGATAGAGGAAAAGTATGACAAAAATGCTCAGCATAGAAACTTAAAATTAGATTCTACTGCTAAAAATAGTGTGTAAGTATCAACCATCAGTAGTCCTATCCATTTTCCAAAGGCTTAGTTCGCCGACTTAAATGAAAGCACCTGCTGAGAGTGGAGCATAGCTCCCTGTATTCTCCATGCCCTTATACCAGTACATGGCTGTGCTCAAAGACTAATTCATCCCATTCTGAATGACTAAAGGAACTGCTCACGCTAACCCTCCGAGACTCTCATATCTATGAGACAATATTTATTTATATGTATGAATACTTGTCCTGCATATACATTGTTTGTCAGAATGTGAGTTACGTCCAGTTGTATGTTGTGCTGTTTGGTTGGATTGTACTCGCACAATCAGATGACAATAATTTTTTTTTAAATATTTAAAATTTTTGTCCTTACATGGAGTTTGCTACAAAATTGAAAATATGACAATAAATATGATGACTTGACTGTGGTTTTCCACTTGTTAATACTCATTGGTCAGAGGGTCCTTGAAAAGGTCACATCACAATACCTATGTCATCTGACTGCAAAGGTTTCATTAATTTTGCAAGAGATCCATCAACTTATAAATACATCTTTTGAGGGTCAATCTTAACATTGACTAAAACATGAAGTGAAAATAAAAGCAAATCTGCACAATCAAAAACATTCAGAAGCAAATTCTCCAGTGGCAGGCAGAGCCCCCTGACCTTGCTTTTAAGCTCCACCAGAAGTAACAGATAAATTTTGAATAGTTGCTGTTTTGCACTGCTGCAGTTTAGTCCCATGATTCTTTTCAATGAGCAGCAGCTTTGCAGTGTCTGTACAATTTTCTCATGACAAGGATGGAA
The DNA here is from genome assembly GCF_036971445.1 of Narcine bancroftii. Lineage (NCBI taxonomy): Eukaryota > Metazoa > Chordata > Chondrichthyes > Torpediniformes > Narcinidae > Narcine > Narcine bancroftii. The sequence continues at coordinate 39,727,518 of NC_091470.1, forward strand.
TGAATCATTATTTATTTCTGAAAGTTCACCCATAGACTTGATAAACGAGAGCTCTGTTTCAAAGAATTGTGATTTCCCTTTGTGACTCCTCTGAAGCAATATCCAAAGAGTCTAATCCAGGTAGTCACCCTCTCCAGTTCCATTCCATCAATGCTGACATGTGTATCGTCCCTCAACCTCCCCTTCCTCAAATCTGCAATAAGCTCCCTGGTCTTGTTGATGTTGAGAGCAAGATTGTTGTTCTGGCACAAACCAGCCAGATTCAGCAGATTGTTCCATGATTTAGACCTAAAGAATGAAGAGTGATACATTTCCAAGCCAGAGTTGTTCTCAGCCACCTTTGGGTGAGAACCAAGTGGATGACAGAGGCCCAGTTAGAGGCTGGCAGTGGTCCTCAGGTTCCCATTGAGCTGGATATAGATGTTCTCCTGCTCCTCCCAACTCCACTTTAAGTTGTGTTTTCCCAAAAATAATGAAATTTAGCAAAGCAGGCCAAGAATTAGGAACTTGACACCTTGTTTTGTTTTAGTTAATTTATTCTTTTGTTTCCTAGAATTGAGACATTCATGCCAAGATCAGCATTTATTATCCATCCCTAGTAAGGAAAGGTTCTTGCATGCAGAGGTGCTAAATTTCAGGCTTCTGTACCTTCCTTCTAAAGATAGCACTGAAAAGAGGTTAGGATCTGTGGTGCCCCAAAGTTCTTGCTATTCTTGATCTTGGTTCCAGGTTTGAGAGGTCCTTCTCTGTGTACAAATGGTGGAGAGATGACCATTTAAGGTACCAGTCAAGTGCATTATTTATCCTGAAATTGCATCTTTGTTTTGTTTTGAAACTACACGTACCCAGATATTCAGCAAGTATTTCATCACACTCCTTGACTTGTGGCTTGTAGATGGTGAGAAGATATGGGCATCAGATTCTCTTGTCACAGCTACTCCTCAGATTTTGTTCTGAGGTGATGCCCCAAATTCTGGAGCTGAAGGAAATGGTCTCCTGCTGCCCTTGTTATTAATCCCTTTCGGAATCTTGCATCCCTTTTTCAATAACTCTTGAGTGACTGAATTGGCAATCAAGCAAGAATTCCAGTTCCTGTTTATAAGAATTGATCATTGTTAAGACGTGAATTAAGACATTGCTGTTGACTCTATCACGCTTAGCTATGATTTTTTTTATTTCAGTCTCGAAGTCCAGTGCATTTAGGTCTCTTAAGAACTTCTTTTCTCTTAAGAACCTTTGGAATGTTTCCCCATGGGGTCACAGAGTTACAAGATAGGAGAGGGAAACTGGCAAAGAAAGATAAAGGGGAAAATAAAAACCAACAAGAAGGGAATGCATTGGTGAAAGTAATAAGTAGCCAAAATCTTAAAAACAAGTTACTCGGAAACACAATAGCAAATGAGTCATAAGGATTTGCACTTTAAAGAGTAGTTCTGATTTCAAAGTAGCATCCCCACCACCAATCTTCGAATTAACATGATAAAAATAAACACTATCTGGGAAATGAGGGAGGGGGAATGGGACTAATAAGATTATTATTTTGGGAGACAACTTGCACTTGATAGGCTTCCTTCTATGCTCTGGTAAGTCATGTTGTGTTCACCTCTTTAATGAAGCATTGTAGTCTTTCAGGTGAAGGTACATCCACAGTGAGGGCGGATAAGATTTCCAGGATCCAAACAGGAGACTTGGAAGGGAACCTGTACCAGAGAAGTGCTCCCATTCACCTCCTTCTTGACCTTCCTAGTGACGGGCTTGGAAGGTCCTGTTGCAGTAGCCTTGCAAATAATCACAGGTCATTTTGCAGCATCTATGTGCCAGGGTGGAGGGCATGATTGCTCCGGCTGGTGAATTTGGAGCCAATCAAGCAGCTGAATGCCTTGAAATTCTTGGATGTGGCAGGAATTGCATTCATTCATGCTCATATTCCATCGATTCCCTGATTTGGTCTTCAATAGTCGAACTGCATCGCTTGGAGGGAATAGAAACTACCATCCTTGGAGATTGTAGGTGCCATTATTTTTATCATTTGTGTTAATTCTGGAAATACTGCCTTCTTTTCAATATTATGTGATGTTGAATTAACAGAGTCAGGTATCCCTGATTTCCCAGAACTATGCTCAATAAAGGAAATTATAATAGGGTATTTGAATTTTTCAGCATTTATCCTTTTTCAACAGAGCTGTGACAGATGAGTTTAAACAATAATAAGAGATCCTGCTATTGAGCATTATCTCTGCACCAACCCTCATTTTTCATCACAACACTCTTCTCCCATCAAAAAGCCAGTCATTTTGACAGAAATATTTTGCTGCAAAGCAGTGATTTACAAATGAATAGAACCTCTCATCTTTTCTGTTACCTTTTAGTCTCATTCATTACTTTTACAACGCTGCTTGTGCAAATGTATTTGTGTACATTGCTTGAATTGAAATAGAGAAAGTTTTCTGATGAATGCTGGTTATATACAAGGTTCCAAATCTTCTCTCACCAGTAAGCTACCTAAACGAACCTGTGAATAGAATTCTCTCCAGGTCCATGCTCACCTGGAGCAAGTTCCCGGCACAATTATTTTCTCCATGAAAATAATTTATTTTCATTATTTTTCTGGCATTTGGTAAGGTCCAGTGTTTTACTGATCAAATCTTGCAAATCTAGGCAATGTGTTTAGTGCAGCAACTAGTACAGCACCGGAAACCCAGGTTACAATCGGCTGTTGTCTGTAAGGAGACACATGGGTTTCCTCTGGGTGCTATAGTTTCCTCACACCCTCCAACAGTGTATGAAGTTTGCAGGTTAATTGGTGTATTTGGCAGCATGGGCCAAAAGGGTATGTGGCTATGCTCCAGCAGGGCGTAGTACCCATCTGTTCCAAATAGGCATCAATCATTCTGGTGCCCAAGAAGAGTGCAATACCTGCCTTAATGACTATTGACCAGTAGCACTTACATCAACAGCGATGAAGTGTTTTGAAAGGCAGTGACATGGACTAGTTCGCCTATCATAGTAACAGGTCTATGGTAGATGCCACTCGCTGAGTCGACGCACAGCCCTGGAACATCTGGATGGTGCATACATCAGGATGCACTTTATTGACTACAGTTTGGCATTTAACACCAACATCCCCTCAAAACTGATCAGCAAACTCCAAGACCTTGGAGTTAACACCCCATTGTGGAATTGGATCATGGATTTCTTCACCTCCAGACCACAATCTCCATCAGTGCAAGAGAAGCACGGGGCTGTGTTCTTAGCCCCCTGCTCTTCTCACTTTATACCTACGCCTGTGTAGCTCTTTACGACAATAACACCACCTACAAATTTGCCAGTGATGTCACAGTAGTGGATTGTATAAAAGATGGGGATAAGTCAGCGTGTAGGATCGAGTTTGAAAACTTGGCTGAATGGTGCAGCACCAACAACCGTGAACACAATGTCACCAATGCTAAGGAGCTGATCGTTGACTTCAGCAAAGGAAAGCCAGAGGGATATGATTCAGTGATTATTTGGAGATTCAGAGGTGGAGAGCATTAACATAGTTAGGCTATTGGGAGTCAATATCTCAGAAGATCTTTCATGGATCCACACTCCAATGGCGTCGTGAAGAAACAACGTCAACGTGTCTATTTCCTCAGGAGTTTGCAGAGGTTTGGTACAACACCAGAAACCCTGACAAATTTCGACAGAGGTGTGGTGGAAAGTTTGCTGACCAGCTGCATCATGAAGTGAAAATATCCCTGAGCATAAAGCCCTCCAAAAGGTAGTGGACACAGCCCAAGATGTCACAGGCAAAACACTCCTCACTATTGAGTACATCTACAGGAAATGCTGGTGAGGGAGGGTAGCAGCAATCATCAATGTCCCACATCACACTCTGTTCTCACTGCTGCCATCAAGAAAGAGGCATAGGTGCCATAAGACCCACACCACCAGGTTCAGGAACAGCTGCTACCCCTCTACCATCAGGCTCCTCAAACAGGGACTGTTAACTTGTGCACTTCATTGATTTTCTTTTGCTCTCTCTGTATTGCACAGTCAATTTGTATGCATTGGATATCTTTTTACAGTTCTTTATTTGTTTACCTGTGTACACTGTGGACAGTTTATTTTTTGCACAATAATTAATGGTAATTCTGCTGTTCCCGCAGGGAAATGAAATCTCAGGGTTGTTTATGATGTCATGTACGTACTCTGACAATAAATCTGAAATCTGATGGACTAAATTAAAATTAAATAAAAACTGCAGTGAGGGATGGTTAAGACATGGCACCAGGCACACTAACTGTGACAAACTCTCAAAAACAATGAAAACTGCCATTAACATTTGTAAATTAGTGACTTAAAAATACAGAAATACTCAGCAGTACATGGAAACAACCAAGAACAAAGCAACTTTCAGAAAGAGATGACCTTTTGTCAACACTGGTCCTCACAGTCCTTGTAAGTGACATCAGGAGGATGGCGAGCATGGATATATCAAGCCACTACCACCTCAGTGGGCCTGACCAAATTAGGAGTGGCCTGGGCAAACCTGCAATTGCCCCAGCGCAGTCCATGCAGTGTTCACTGGCAGAGAGCAGCCATAACAAGACCACTGTACCTTCCACATTCACTCAGGGACCCTTAATGCACAAGTAAAATCCTGAAGACAAAGCTAAACAGCAAGAGAGATGGTGGGAGATCAGAACTAGTGCACAATAGAATGCAGCCACAATTTAGAACTGAATTAATCCAAACAAATCTGAATTTCTTGGATAGAACCATAAACAAGCCATTTGGCCCTGCTAATCTGTGCCAAACTAAAAGCACATCCATGTACCTGTCAAAATTTTCTCAATGTTAAAATTGAGCCCACTTCAGCTTGCAGCTCATTTCACACTCCCAATACTTTCTGTGTGAAGAAATCCTCCCTCATGTTCCCCCTTTTCACCTTTAGCCCATGTTCTCTGGTTCGTATCTCACCTCCCCTCTGTGGGGAAAAACCTACTTGCCTTTATTCCATCTATACCCATCATAATTTGGTATCCCTCTATCAAAGTTCAAAGTTCAGATTTATTGTCAGCGTTCATACATGACATCACATACAATCCTGAGATTCTTTTATTCTGCAGGTGAACCAGAATTAGCACTTACTGGGAATGCAAAAAAACTCGACTCAACATGCACATGAAAACAAATGAAGAAATTTAAATAAACTGACAGCAATACAGAGAGAAAAAAAATTAATGAGTTCTTGTGGTGCTCCACCACCAGCCTACTGCAGGGGGCAACCTCTGTACCTGCAGGAGTGTAAGGGGACAGGACAACACCTGGTTGGCTGCCATTCAGTTGGCCTGAATAGATCAAGTCCCACCCGGTCGGGTGTCAATCACCTCTGGGATATAAGCCTGTGCCGGCCTCCCAAGGTCTCACACTGAGTTGCTGCAGCCAGTCTGGCTCTGTGGAGGTTTTTGTGGATTAAAGCCTGTTGTTCAGTCTTTATCTTGTGTGTGTCTGATTCTGTCCAACAGCGCCCTACAGTCCTTAAATGAGTCTCTGATTGAGTTTGTTGTTGAGGAGCCTTATGATGGAGGGGTAGCAGCTGTTCTTGAACCTGGTGGTATGACTTTTTCTTGATGGCAGCAATGAGAACAGAGCGTGTGCTGGGTGATGTGGATCCTTTCTGATTGCTGCTGCTCTCAGAAGGGTTCCCTGTAGATGAACTTGATGTTGGGTAGGGTTATTTCAATTGCATGATCTATTGTAATTGAGGCAATGTTTAACCTGAGCCACTTTGAGTGGCTGTCACCTGGAACCAAAATATGTCCCATTTGTACACTGGGTGATATGGATCCTTGATGATTGCTGATGCCAACGTTCCCTGTAGTCGTCATTGATAGTGTAGAGAATTTTGGCCTGTGATGCCCCAGGCTGGGTCCACTACATTTTGCAAAGCTATATGTTCAGGGGTTTTGGGGTCCCCATACCAGACTGTGATGTAGCCATTCAGCACCCTTTTCACCATTCCTCTGTAGAAATGTTTCCAATGTCATTCCAAAACTCTGCAAACTCCTGAGGAAGTAGAGGCACTGACGTGCTTTCTTCAGATTGCCATTAGAATTTTGGGTCAAAGAAAGATTCTCCAAGATAGTGACTCCCAAGAACTTAAATTTGGTCACTCTCTCCACCTTTGATCTCATAATGGACCCTAGATCGTATACCTCTGGTTTTCCTTTCCTGAAGTAAACACTCATCTCTTTCATTTTGGTGGGAATGAGTGCTAAGTTGTTTTTGGTGCACCATTCAGCTATGTTTTCAGTCTCTCTCCTATATGCTGATTTATCACCCCTTTTTATACAGCCCCCTACATTGGCCTCATCGGAGAATTTATAGATGGTGTTGCTGTCATACTGAGCCACATAGTCATTGATGATAGCAAGTAGAGCAGAAGGCTAGGAACACAGCACTGTGGACCTCCAGTACTGATAGAGTTTGTGGAGGAGGTATTCTTACCTATACTCACTGATTGTGGTCTCGAGGTGAGGAAATCCAAGATCCATTTTACACAGTGGGGTGTTGAGTTCCAGGTCCTGGTGTTTTTTGAGGGGATGAGGGTGTTAAATGCTGAACTGTAGTCAATAAAGAATCTTCCTGATTTATGGATCTATCTTATTTCCCCTCATTCTTCTACACTCCAGGGAATAAAGTCCTAACCTGTTTAACCTTCCCTATAACTCAGTTCTTGAAGTCCCAGAAACATTCCAGTAAATCTTCTCTGTATTCTTTCTTCTAACAAACAATACTCCAAATTTGGCTTCACCAATATACTATACAAATTTACCATGACATCCCAACCCCTATACTCAATGTGTCAAAAGCTCTCTAAAACTATCTACCTGTGTTGCCACTTTCATCCCTTTGATCTATGTCTGTTCTATCTTGGATTGTCCTAAAATGCAAAATCTCACACTTGTCTGTATTAAATTCCATCTTGCAGCCACTGTTCCCTCTAAGTTTGCATATGTGCACACACACATTTTGAGACCAAACACAAACAGAACTAATGTGCACACAAAAGGTTAGTTACCTAAAATAATGCTACCTAAGTATAATTAATAATTATACTTCACATCAATTTTTTTCCTCCTCCACTCCTGCTCTGGCACTTTGGTTCCCATCCCCGCGCAAATCTAGTTTTAACACCTGGAGCAGCACCAGCAAACCTTCCTGCAAGGAAATTAATTCCTCTCCAGTTCAAATACAAACCATCCTGCCATTACAGAGCCCACCACCCCTGGAAGAGACCTTAACGAAATCTGAAGCTTTCCCTCCTGCACTCTCTTTAGTCATGTGTTAGCTGCATTTTTCCTCCTATTTCTAATCTCACTAGCATACGGCGTGAGTAGAAATCCTGAAGTCATAACCCTAGAAGTTCTGTCCTTCAACTTGGCACCTAACTCTCTTTGCAGAATCTCATCACCCTTCCTACCCTACATGAACCAAGACATCTGACTATTCACCCTCCCTCTTGACAATACCGTGAATTCGATCTGAGATATCTCAAACCTTGGCAAGGTCCTGGAGGACAACATACCATCTGGGATTCTCAATCTCTTCCATCTCCACAGCTCGCCTCTCCTCCATTTTGTTCTTAGCCACAGGACCAGACTCTGAGCCCGAGACCTGACCATCATGGTTTATTCCTGGTAGGTTATCTCCCCTAATGTGTTATTGAGGGGAATGACCACAGGAGTACCCTGCATTGCCTGCCTGCTCCCTTTCCTTCTCTTGACAGTCACCAAGTTACCTTCCTCCTTGATCTGATTGCATCACTATAACTCCTGTCTACAACCCCCTCAGCCCCCCAAATGATCTAGATTCATCCAACTTCAGCTCAAATTCTCTAACATGGTTTGTAAGGAGATGAAATTGGATGCACTTCTTACAGGCGAGATCATCAGGGACACTGCTGGCTCCCCTGATGATCCACATTCTTCAAGAGGAGCATGTCCCTGTCTTGGCTGCCATTCCCACCATCCATAAAATGAAAATGTTAGAAAAACCTGTACTTACCTGTGGCTTCTTGTGGAATTTTCTGTGCCTCAACAGGGTTGTCCTTACCTCAACTCCTGCAACACAACATCAGCCTCTGCTCTCTGAAACTTCCCAAACCTAAGCCTCTGGCCACTCCCATAGTGATCACTCTCTTTCAGATCCCTTCCCTTTACTGGCTGCAGCTAATTCAGATTTCTGATTTAAAAACCGTACACAATGTACAAATGTAAGGAAATAAAGAACTATAAACAGATGGTGAAATGTAAAAAAAAACGTGCAATGCAGAGCGAATTTAAAAAAAAATAAAGTGCAAAGAAACAGTCCTTAAATGAGTCCTTGATTGAGTTTGTTGTTGACGAGTCTGATGGTGGAGGGAGAGAAGCTGTTCCTGAATCTGTTGGTGTGAGTCCTATAGCACTTGTACCTCTTTCCTAATGGCAGCAGCGAGAACAGAGCGTGTGCTGGGTGGTGTGGGTCTGAGATGATTGCTGCTGCTCTCTGATGGCAGCGTTCCCTGTAGGTATTCTTGATGGTGGTGAGTATTTTGCCTGTGATGTCCTGGGCTGTGTCCTTTACCTTTTGGAGGGCTTTACACTCAGAGGTATTGATGTCCCCATTCCAGACTGTGATGTAACCAGTCAGCACACTTTCTACCATACATATGTAGACATATGCCAGGGTTTCTGATGTTATATGAAATCTCCAAACTTCTGAGGAAGTAAAGGTGCTGACTTACTTTCTTCACAATGCCATTGGTGTGTTGGGTGCAGGAAACATCTACCAAGATAGTGGCTTCCAAGAACTTAAATTTCTTCACCCTCTCCACCTCTGATCCCCCAAGCATCACTGGATCGTATATCTCTGGCTTTTCCTTCCTGAAGTCAACAATCAGCTCCTTAGTTTTGGTGACATTGAGTGCAAGGTTGTTGTTGGTGCAGCATTCAGCCAAGTTTTCAATCTCCCTTCTGTATGCTGACCCATCGCCGTTTTTTATGCAACCCACTATTGTGATAGCATAGGCAAATTTGTAAATGATGTTGTCATACCGAGCTAATTATTTTCTGGAGCTAATTAGCCAATGGAAACATTTAAACAAGCACCTGTCTTTTCCAGTGCTTTTTAAACAACCCTCTTCTTATAGGGGCAGCATGGTTGGCTTAGCTTTGTGTAACGCGTTTATAGCACCAGCGATCAGGAACATAGAACCAGGGTTCAAATCCTACATTGTCTGTAAGGAGTGTGTATGTTCTCCCTGTGTCTGCATGGGTTTTACCTGGGGGGCTTTGATTTCTTTCTACCATTCAAAACATACTGGGTGGCATGGGATTGTGGGCCGAAATGGCCTGTTACCATGCTATATGTCTAAATTTAATGAGAGGATTATGATGTCAGGTTAATTCACAATAGCAATTATTTTTGTTAATTTACTACAAATTGTGAATGGTGTAAATGACATTAAACTGCACTTAAATCATATGTTTTTTAAGTCTGATATCTTAGTATTAATTACTTTTCTTTTTGTTAGTATTTTAATCGGTTATGTTTTTGTTTTTTCTTTGTAAGTGGGTTTTTTTCTCACATATTATTAACTTTATTAATTCTTCACTCTTTATTTTGGGGGGAATAATTATTGGGGAGGGTCTAGTTTATTTAGATTACTGATACTGTATTATAATTTTATGATTTTATTCTTAATTTTTTTAAATGTAATCCTATATGTTATTCATGTTATAAAATCTTAAATAAAGTAAAAAAAAAAGAAAAACGCACTTAAATCCAAGCATGATTTGGAAATACAAGTTTGAATCTCACCCCCTCATCAATGGATTTAAACTGAAGTTTTTAAATAAACCTGGAATTAAAATGTGACCATGATGTTTGTTATATTTTAAAAGAAAAACATTTGATTCACTAACATCTTTCAGGGAAGAAAATCTGGAATCGTAAGGTGGTCTGGCCGAAAAATTATTTTTGATGCACCGATGTGATTCACATTTAACGACCTTCTCAGTTCAGGAACAATCAGGGATTGTTCTGCCTGTGATATCCACCTCATAGAACATGGATATGTATAGCAGAGGAACAGGTCTTTCAGCCCATATTGCCTTCACTGAGCATATTGCTAATCTGATATGATCCCATCTGCCAGTGCCTGATCCATAAACCTCTATTCCCTGCCTGTTTAAATGTCTGTAAATGTTGTCTTCACCTCCGCTTCTACTGAATGCTCTGGCAGAACATTCTAGGTCCCTCCAACTTTCAGTACAAAAAAAACCACTTGACTTGCAGATTTCCTTTCCACCTTTTCCCCTCATGCCTTAAACCTATGCCCTCTATCTAATATTTAATATTTCCTCTCAGAGAAAATGATTCTGGCTGCCTCCCCTACCTACACTCTGAGAATAGTTAAAAACTTCAACCAGATTACAGCTCAGCCTTTTCATTTCACTACCCACTTCAATCCACGCAGCATCTTGATTTGCCTCACGTGAACCCTCTCCAAAGCCTCCACATTGTGGTGAGCCGAGCTGCCCACAATACTAGCCCAACCAATGTGCAATGACTCCACAACTTTTATCGTCAATGCCCAACCAATGAAGACAAGCACAGACTACACTTTTTTTTAAAAATCACCCAAGATCATTCTGTATATCACCACTCCCAGCAATCCTTTTGTACACTTTTCACATTAATTTGTGAAGACAATATGGACTGAAAGACCTGCTATGCATATCCATGTTCTATGAGGTGGATATCACAGGCAGAACAATCCCTGATTGTTCCTGAGAAGGTCGTTAAACGTGAATCACATCGGTGCATCAAAAATAATTTTTCGCCCAGACCAACTTACGATTCCAGATTTTCTTCCCTGAAAGATGTTAGTGAATCAAATGTTTTTCTTTTAAAATATAACAAACATCGTGGTCATATTTTAATTCCAGGTTTATTTAAAAAAGGTTTCACTGTGAAATTGCAAAACAAGAAAATATTGGCTTTAAATGACACTATTCAACACAATTCACCTGAGACAGCAGTAACTAGTACTAAAGTGTTTGGAATTTCATTTGTAAGTTATATTCAGCAGAGGTGAGCTTGTGTGATATGAAATTGGAAAGCAGTTTCATTCGACATTCCACGATCAAATTAAGCACTAATGCAACTTTTTCATTAATTCTGTTTATTTCTAGGCCTTTGGGGAAGTTCCCAAAATAGCCTTTGCTTTAGATTCAAGGGCCACTAATAGGTTTATTATGTAAGCCTCCACATATAGCTTTATACTTCCTGTCATCGAACAAAATGATAAATAGGTAGTTCTGTGCAGTTTTTAATTCATGTGCAGATCTATTACAATGAGTGTTAAAAATGGTGCAGATCTGTAATCAAACTACAGTTTAAACTAAGTCAAATACAATTAGAAATATTTTTCAATGTTTCGGTGACTACTATTCTTTAAATGCTTTATGATGGCACTCTAAAGCTTTGTGGGTCCCCCTCCCTTCCTTATGGGTTTTAACCTTGCCAACATGCATGCAAGCTCAAGCGGAAGTTCAAGCAAACAAAACCCATTTCGAGAAGCTACCACTATCCAAGTCCTGCATTACCAATGGCACCATCACCAAAAATACTTCTTGATTTGGAAATATAGTAAGTTTGACCTTCATTATCAGTTTCCATCTGAACTCCAAACCCACATTGGCATTATTCTTTAAGTGCTAAGGATTAACAAGCCACATTTAGCTCTTTACATCAAGCTTGAGCTTCATCAGCCAGAATTTTAGACAACCCACCGCCCTGCTTAATCTCGTTCATATTAAGAGTCATTGTGATCTCAGATATCGGGGCAGTTCCTGCCTTCGACACTTGATCAGCACACTGGTAGTATTGAATCACTGCCCATTACTGAACCCACCAATCCAGCTCCTGCTTTCACCATGAGCTATATCTTCCCCTCCCCACCACTTGCTAATTTTTTTTTTTAAACAGAGACCACTCCCTCTGCGATTCCAGGATATGTTCAGCCTCTCCCCATCACCCCTTCCTTACCCCTGGTATTTTAATCTGCAACCCCCTGTTCTTTCCATCGGATTCTTTATCAACCATCTGTAGATATACTGTGGCAAGTATACTACCTGGTGCATCACAGCCTGGTTTGGTAACTCAAGCACCCAGGAACACAGAAGGGTGCAGAGGGGAGCAAACATAGCCAGATCCATTACAGGCTCTGATCACCCATCCATTGAAGCAACGATGTAAGAAGACAGCCAGCATCATAAAAGACCTCCCCTCGACCCCAGTCACAACCTATCCTCAGGACTACCTTCAGATTAAAAAGTACAGAAGCCTGAAAAGAAGCACCGAAGTTCAAAAACATTTTTTTTCCCCACTGTTTTCAGATTCTTGAACCTCTCCTTGGTTCACTAATTGTAGACTGCTCCAACAGTGCCAAAGGACTCTCTGCACTATTGCAAGTCAATTTTTTTGGCACTAGGATTACTGTGTATATTTTTTATCTATCTAATGGATTTATTGACTTAATTGATTTAAATTATTTTATATTTTAGTTTTAATTTTATAAGCATCTGCTTGGCTGAGCAAGAAAGAATTTTGGAGCATATGTCTATTGTACAATGTGTATGACAAGAAATTCATCACCATCACCATTATTGGGATCATCTGTCTAGCAACAGATTCTCTACACTGGTCACCATTGCCTCTCTTCTAATCCACTCCCTCCTCCCCACCATTACAGGGATCACCTGTCTAGCAACAGATTCTCTACAATGGTCACCATTGCCTCTCTTCTAATCCACACCCTCCTCCACACCATTATTGGGATCACCTGTTCAGCAACAGATTCTCTGCACCTGTCGCCATTACCTCTCTTATAATCCACCCCCTCCTCCCCACCATTATTGGGATCACCTGTCTAGCAACAGATTCTCTACACTGGTCACCATTGCCTCTCTTCTAATCCACCCCCTCCTCCCCACCATTATTGGGATTACCTGTCTAGCAACAGATTCTCTGCACTGGTAGCCATTGCCTCTCTTCTAATCCACCCCCTCCTCCCCACCATTATTGGAATCACCTGTCTAGCAACAGATTCTCTGCACTGGTAGCCATTGCCTCTCTTCTAATCCACCCCCTCCTCTCCATCATTATTGGGATCACCTGTCTAGCAACATATTCTCTGCACTAGTAACCATTGCCTCTCTTCTAATCCACCCCCTCCTCTCCACCATTATTGGGATCACCTGTCTAGCAACAGATTCTCTGCACTGGTAGCCATTGCCTCTCTTCTAATCCACTCCCTCCTCCACACCATTATTGGGATTACCTGTCTAACAACAGATTCTCTACACTGGTCGCCATTGCCTCTCTTCTAATCCACCCCCTCCTCCCCACCATTATTGGGATCACCTGTCTAGTAACAGATTCTCTGCACTGGTTGCCATTGCCTCTCTTATAATCCAACCCCTCCTCCCCACCTTTATTGGGATCACCTGTCCAGCAACAGATTCTCTACACTGGTAGCCATTGCCTCTCATCTAATCCACCCCCTCCTCTCCACCATTATTGGGATCACCTGTCTAGCAACAGATTTTCTACACTGGTCGCCATTGCCTCTCTTCTAATCCACCCCCTCCTCCCCACCATTATTGGGATCACCTGTCTAGCAACAGATTCTCTACACTGGTAGCCATTGCCTCTCGTCTAATCCACTCCCTCCTCCACACCATTATTGGGATTACCTGTCTAACAACAGATTCTCTACACTGGTCGCCATTGCCTCTCTTCTAATCCACCCCCTCCTCCCCACCATTATTGGGATCACCTGTCTAGTAACAGATTCTCTGCGCTGGTTGCCATTGCCTCTCTTCTAATCCACTCCCTCCTCCCCACCATTATTGGGATTACCTGTCTAGCAACAGGTTCTCTGCACTGGTAACCATTGCCTCTTCTAATCCACTCCCTCCTCCCCACCATTATTGGGATTACCTGTTTAACAACAGATTCTCTGCACTGGTAGCCATTGCCTCTCTTCTAATCCATCCCCTCCCCCCCACCATGGCCCCATTTGATTTTTTTTAATGTCTGCTCCTACCAATCACACATCTGTTTTCATCTTCTAATTCCAGCCATCCCTCCCTCCCTCAACTTGCTTCACCTTCACATCATTTGTCCCCCTCCTCTGTCCACCGACTAGCCCATCTCACTACTCCCACCTTCTCCACTCAGTCCTGACACAGAGCCTTGACCCTAAATATTAACAATTCCTTTCCTTCCCTCAAGTACTGCTTGACCAGTTGAGTTTCTCCAGCACATTTTTATTCCTCCAGATTCCAACAACTGCAGTCTCTTGTGACCTCCTCCCTTTTTCACTTTCAATGCAAAAAGACTCCCTTTTGGACTATATCCAGACACTGTGATTGTAGGTCAAGTCACAAAAGTCACACAGCGTAGCAGATATGTAACCAATATTTTGGGCTTATACCTCTTCATCAAGGTGCACCTCATATCAAGGTTTAGTTGCAGGAATTGAACTCCCATTTACAATGGTGTTGGAGATGAAGCAATATTAATTTATTTGTGACATTGCTTCTCAACACACTTTGAATTTTGTCAACATAGGAACATAAGAAAGAGGAGCAGGACTAGACCATATGACCTTTCAAGCTTGCTCTATCATTTAATAAGATTATGGCTGATTTGCCCATGGACTCAGCTCCACTTATCCACCTTTTCCCCATGACCCTCAACTCTAAGATGTGTCTTAAATATATTTAATGAGCCCACCTCTTCTGTTTCTTTGGGCAGAAAAATGTAGAATGTCAATACTGTAGCTTGACTTTGACTGTTGGGTAGATATCAAATTGGGTCAAACATCAAAGAATTACCTTTATTTACAAAACATTACATTCCCAGAATGTAATGAAAGGAAAACTAAGAAACTGATCCCAAAAGATGTACAGGAAGCAATAAAGCATGTGTCTTTTTCCAGTCGCTGTGTTTAAAACATTGATGTGGCAGCACCAAACTAATACTCTTAACAGGTAAGAAATCAATTTTAACAATGTTGCAATTTAACTTATGCATATCTATAGCCCCTTTTCCACTGGCACCCAGTTAATTGGCTGTGCAGTGTCCCAGGATAGGAAGCCCTTTGTGCCATTACCACTAGGCCACCCTTAACTGGGACACTAATTGCTTTTCCACTGAATACACTTATCCCTGGTGATCAGAGTGTTCTACCTTCAACTGGAAATGGGTGACTTTCTGATGTCCATTTTCCACTGGTTTTATCAGCATGCCTGCGTTAGCAAATGCCGGGATAGAGGTGGTCAATCTCCGGTGTGAAATGATGTCATTTGACGCCGGCGCTCAAACAATGTCCCTTTTCCACTGGCACCCTGTCCCACTAAATTCCAAGTTAATTCCTGGGTCAGGGAGCCAGTGGAAAAGGGGCTAATAATAGAATAAAGTCCATTTGTTCCTTCCTAAAATACTTGATAGGGTTTTTAATCTTAAAAATAGCCCCTAGATTTATTTCATAATTTATATTTTTTTACCTTGCAGAAACAAATCCCATTCATTTCCTTCATCTCAGTAGGTGGAGTAACTTCCAGTTATTTAAAACTTTGATTCTGTGACTACTGGCATAATAAATCAAGCAGATTATGATATGCACAAATCCAAGAAACAAAGAGAATATCCTATTCATATTTATTCAAGACCCAAACATTGCATGGTTTCATTGGGGATTAATATAAGTCATGACTCTAGATTCTGAAAATCAAACAGTAGATCTTGAGTTCTGTTCACTGGTGCAGGAGTTAAATTAATAAACTGGCATCAAACAGCAGAGACTATTGATTCAGTGGCATGAATTCAGAAGAATTTTTCTGGGATATCACACCCATTCAAAAATCTGGCCTTATCCTAGGTTATGAATGAAATCAACCTATGTGATTTCATTATTGGTGTCTTTAGTCCCTTTCAAATTGTAGCACCTGGGTAGCCCACCTGGAACGAGGTTCCAATTACTGGGGCAAAGGGGCTGAAAGTTGGAAGCACCTTTCAAATCGCAGGGAGATCTACCCATTAAATCACCAACTCAGTGATTTAAGGGGGATCGCGCCCCCGCAATGACACAACACACACTCACCGGAAGTTTTGCCAGATGTTCAGATGCTGGCTGTCTGGTGACGCACACAGACAAATGCTGATGACACCGGAATAAGCGGGTCGGCCATTTCCCTGTTCAAATCGCCTGTGGACGTGTCCTAGGTCATTTTAAATAGGTTCTCTGAGGTAGGTTAGGGACCTGGTTGGATTCAGACAGGATTGACCAGGTCAGACCCTTTCTAACTTGCAAATTGCATGGTTAACCTCATTTTACATGGTAGTTTGAAAGGGTCTAATGAAACTTCCATGCCCTTCACAAAAGCTGACATCCTAATGCAATCTAAACTATGCACAACACTAAAGCCGCAATGTTGTTCCTCTTAACTGTCCTTAAAAATGGCCACTTCAAGCCAGTGAGTTCAGCGGTGGTTTGGAATAGTCAAATTGTCTCCTCCATTCAATGACTGTGCCCCATGAATTGCTAAATTATGAAGTCAACAGAAGCTGTCGACTTTTCACGTTGCAATCAACAGAGTGGCAACATGGTCTATTTGAATGACCAGTTCTCAGTTGCATTCCATTGACAGGAAATCTGTGAAAAGATGCAATGTAGACTTTGCTCCTATTCTCCCTGTAATACTCTCATTAATTCCAAACATGCTTACGACCACTTTCCTACTCACACATGTTAAACTCTGATTCTTTGACTTGGTTCCCTGCAATATTTTCCATCAAAACTACCTTTACAAAGTTTTTTTAAAAACTTTTTTGTCATTCATTCATATGCTGACATTTATTGTTTTTTTTAAAAATCACCCCTGAATAAAGCAATTATTTAACTATGAGCCACATTTTATTCTGGTGTCAAGTTTTGGCCAGACTGGGTAAGGTCAGAAAATTTGCGATGGGAAGGGTATCAGTGAACCAAATTGCTTTTGTGATAATGTGGTGGCACCACTGACATCTTTTTTATTAAATACAAATTTATCTCAATACTTGAATTTAAATTCCTCAGCCAGCAAAGTGGGATTTGAATATTTCTGGATCAATGGTCCAAAACGCTGGCTGCTCATCCAATATTTCATCCACAACTTTCCTGCATCCTCAATTTATCATGTTTACATTAAATCTATATTTAAATGTTTGTCTTAATCCTATACTCTTTGCATAAATCACAATGCTCATCCAGAGATCTCTGTTCCATTCTGGTATCTCAATGGGAGATATAATTTGAGATCTAACTCCCTGGCTTTCCATTGCCAATTAAAACCATCTTGATGCCTGGAGCACAGACACAGCCGGTGGCAGAGCTCCAGATCATCAGATATTTTTCTCACTGCCTTCTGCACTTGTATGAGTTACTTATGATGCAAGTTGTCATCCTTGTGCAGATACCCAGAAATGCACAGGATGTAACAGTTAATACAATGCTATTACAGCAGCAACAATCCAGGTTCGAACCCAGCGCTGCCTGTAAGGAATTTGTACATTCTCCCCGTGACCTGCTTGGGCTTTCCCCAGGTGCTCCGGTTTCTTCCCACCCTCCAAAACCTATGCAGTAGGTTGGTTAATTGAGCGGTTTCAATGGTCCAAATCAGCCTCTACCATGCTGTATTGTTAAAAAAAATTTAATCCACATCATTATTGATTTTCCTAATTCTTTGCTCCATTAAATCATAAATTTGATGTGACTCAGAAGACTGTTTGGCCATCAAATTTATGACAGCTCCTAGTGGAGCCACCCAATCAGTTTTATGTTCATTCTTAATCAAAGCAAAACTTCCTATTAATCTACACTTTAACTTATTTTGGATTATCACTGTTCTAATAAATTGATGCCCATGCTATTTCTAGATCTACCCAAACCCTAAAAAATCTAGAGCCTACCTACCTATCCTCACTCAAACCTACATCTTCCTTCACATGATCCGCTTTATTCCTTTCACTTTCTCTCCTTTTGTCTGGTACCAGCCAATAAACTGCCAACTGCCTCTGCCTCCATCTGTCCATATCCTTCACCTCTCCTGGACTCATCAAACCTCTACTGGCCCTGTCCAACCCCTTTCATCCTGTTCTCATTATACCAACCATATCCCCACCCCCCTGCAGCCTTAATGAAGAGTTTTAGCTTGAAAATCAGCCTCTCCTTTTCTCCAACTGAAATTGCTCAACCCAATTAGTTCCTCCATCAGACTTATTTATTCAAGATTCCAGCATCTGTTGCCTCTTGCTTGTAATATCTGAAGTATTCTCCTTTTATAGGGAATGCAGCTTCTCCTCTACAGAGTCAATGGAACCAACACACATTTGTTCCATTTCTCAGAGTTCTACTTTCACCTTCCTTCCTCTCCTCATTCTCATCTTTCACCCCACCAGCTTTGACATTAAGCACATCATCCTTCATCATTTCTGCAGGCTATAACCACCCACATCTACCCCTCCCCACCCCTTCCCACTTTCCACAGTGATCACTTCCTCCGTGACTCCTTTATCTTCTCATCCTTCCCAACTCACTTCTCCATGACCCCTTGCAACCACAGGAAGTACATTTCCTCCCATTACCTCGATCCCAGTGAGGCACCTCCTCTAACCTCATCAATTATATTTGTGCTCCCAATCTGGCCACCTGTCTTATACCATTTATTACATTCAAGTGAGATAATAATAGAAATGGAGAGTAGCTCTGCAGTGATCTACACTGTAAAAATCATATTATAAAAACTAATCTAAAGCTAAACCAAGTCCCCACATTCCTTCAAACAAACAAATTCACGTGACAAACTTCAATAATAAATTCTCCAAGTTAAAGCAAATAACTAGAAAAATCCACAGGGCCTGACAAGATATACCCTTGGATCTTAAGGAAGGCTAGTGTATAAATTGCAGAGGCTCTGACACAAATATTTCAAATGCCCTTAGCCATGGGAGTGGTGCTGGAGGATTGAAGGCTAGCTCATATTGTTCCATTGAAGGGCGGCTCGTATTGTTCCATTGAAGGGCGGCTCGTGTTGTTCCATTGAAGGGCGGCTCGTGTTGTTCCATTGAAGGGCGGCTCGTGTTGTTCCATTGAAGGGCGGCTCGTGTTGTTCCATTGAAGGGCGGCTCGTGTGGTTCCATTGAAGGGCGGCTCGTGTGGTTCCATTGAAGGGCGGCTCGTGTGGTTCCATTGAAGGGCGGCTCGTGTTGTTCCATTGAAGGGCGGCTCGTGTTGTTCCATTAAAGGGCGGCTCGTATTGTTCCATTGAAGGGCAGCTCGTATTGTTCCATTGAAGGGCAGCTCGTGTTGTTCCATTGAAGGGCAGCTCGTGTTGTTCCATTGAAGGGCAGCTCGTGTTGTTCCATTGAAGGGCAGCTCGTGTTGTTCCATTGAAGGGCAGCTCGTGTTGTTCCATTAAAGGGCAGCTCGTGTTGTTCCATTGAAGGGCAGCTCGTGTTGTTCCATTGAAGGGTAGCTCGTGTTGTTCCATTGAAGGGCAGCTCGTGTTGTTTCATTGAAGGGTAGCTCGTGTTGTTCCATTGAAGGGTAGCTTGTGTTGTTCCATTGAAGGGCAGCTCGTGTTGTTCCATTGAAGGGCAGCTCGTGTTGTTTGATTGAAGGGCAGCTCGTATTGTTCCATTGAAGGGTAGCTCGTATTGTTCCATTGAAGGGCAGCTCGTATTGTTCCATTGAAGGGTAGCTCGTATTGTTCCATTGAAGGGCAGCTCGTATTGTTTCATTGAAGGGTATCTCGTATTGTTCCATTGTTTAAAAGTCACCACAAGTAACTTTGGAAATTATAGGCAGTGAGCCTGACTTCAGTGATAGGTAAATTATTGGAATGGGTTTTAAGAGATCGGATATACAATTATTTAGATAGCCAGAAACTAATGCTTTGTGCATGGTAGGTTATTTTTAACCAATCTTATAGAGTTTTTCGAGGAGTATATCAGGAAAGTTTACAAAAGAAAGTTGTGGATGCTATCTATATGGACTTTAGTAAGGCCTTTGAGAAGGTCCTGTATGGGAGTTAATCAGGAAGGTTCAGACGCTAGGTATTCATGGTGAAGTTGTGAACTGGATTTGATAATGGCTGGATGGGACAAGGCAGAAAGTAATGGTGGATGATTGCTTCCCAGATTGGAGCCTGTGACTAGTGGTGTGCCTCAGGGATTGGTGCTGGGATCATTGTTGTTTGTCGTCTTCATCATTGATTTGGATGATAATGTGATCAATTGGATCAGCAAGTTTACAGATGACACTAAGATTGGAGGTGTTGTGGACAGAAAAGTAGGTTTTCAAAGGTTGCAGGAGAATCTGGACCAGCTGGAAAAATGGGCCGAAAAAAAGCAGATAGAATTTAATGCAGACAAGTGTGAAGGGTTGCATTTTGGAAGGACGAACCAAGAAAGGACACATACTGTAAATAGTGGGGCACTGGGGAGTGTGGTAGAACAGAGAGACTTCGGAATACTGATACATTTTCACTGAAAATGGTGTCACAGGTGGATAGGTTTGTAAAGAGAGCTTTTGGCATATTGGAGTTGGGATGTCATGGATAAGACATTGGTATTTGGAGTATTTTGTGCACTTTGGATCACCTAACTACAGGAAAGATATCAATAAGATAGAAAAAGTGCAGAGAAGATTTACTTGCATGTTGTTCAGACTTCAGGAATGGAATTATAGGGAAATATTAAGCAGATTAGGACTTTATTCCCTGGAACATAGAAGAATGAGTGCCAATTTGAGAGAGGTATTTAAAATTATGAGTGGGATGGACAGAATAAATGTAGTTAGGCTTTTTCTACTGAGGGTAGGTGAGATACAAACCAAAGGACATGGGTTAAGAGAGAAAGGGGAAAAGTTTAGGGGGATCATGAAGGGGAACTTTTTCAGAGGACAGTGGGAATGTGGAACAAGCTGCCAGCTGAGGTAGTGAATGCAGGCTCACTTTTAACATTTAAGAGGAATTTGGACAGGTACATGGAAAGCTATGGACTGGGTGCAGGTCAGCGGGACTAGGGAAAAATATTCAGCACAGACCAGAAGGGCAGAAGGGCCTTGTTTTTGCGCTGTAGTGTTCTATGATTCCAGACCGCAATTGACACTGATTGACATGATCACTGTTATCAGACTGCTCAATGACATACTCCAGATATAATGCAGCTAAAGCTAGCCCACCCATTTAATTATGCCTTTCATTTCACTAATATACAAACTGATAGTTGTAATAACTGCATTCATTACAACATGAAGGCAACTAGCTTTCTATCAGAATATAATCATACTTCATAAAAACAATTAACATGGTTCTCTGTAATGTACAAATGCATGTTAAGTAATGAAAATTGAAACTTAAATTTCAGAATCTGAATATTTTGTACAAATTAAAAATGTTTGAAAAAACAGTAAATAGAAATTCCATTGATGATACAGAATAATAGTTCATTAGTGTACGTGAAAGTCGATGATTGAATTTGAAAGTTTACTGACACTACTCCACTTGTTCGAATAAAATATTTGCAATGAGTTGTTTCAATTCAGGAGGAACATTTCAATGTATTCTGTAGCCCAGTATATTTGAGTATGTCCTTTCAGTTGTATCAACACATTTTGAGGCATTTCAAATCCTCTTCATTCTAAGATGCTGAATCTTGAGGAATAACTGATAATTGTGCAGGCTCAATATTACTCCTGATTTTCAGAAATGCATGGACTCAAATCAAGGTTTGCACTGTAATCATATTTGTTTGTTAATGATACCTCTTATATCTACTGACAATGCAGCTCTGGGTTTCCAAAGAATGCCAAAGTATCTGTTATCCACAAGCATTAAGGGTAGCACGAAATGAGAAATCTACAATCCAGTTTTAAAGTGTAACCACAGTGAGAGAACATCAATATTATTCTTTGAGACACTTCTGAATGCCTTCCACAGAATTCTTCCATAATTCCGAACATCCAGATAGAAGTGCCGATAAATCTAATAGTGATTAATTGGGTTGTGGCTCGTTTTCTGGTGCTCAGTTTGCTGGAGGCATTTATTTACATGATCTTCTATTTCTCAAAGATACTTTTGAAGCTTCTAATAGGATTACAGCTGGAGATTTTAATTTCTTATATCGGATCCTCCAATTAGATGGCATTACCAGTTTGACAAAGTAGGAATTGGCCAAGGGTGATATTGACAAATGCTCTCTCTGGAGAGGATCCTTAAAAGGAAAATGAAACCATAGCATATTATCATGAGATAACAACATGACGAGAATTACTTCAATAATCTTTTTTTCTTGAAAGTAAGATTCCTACAGCATCTATTGCTTCTTACTCAGCTAGTCCAGACTCAAGCCCACAATTTCTTCTGCGTCCACTTTCCTCCAGTTTTCACACCTCAGTCTGCTGTTGCCTCCAGCAATTGGCACATGTTGCATCAGTCATTGCCCTCAGAATCTCTCTTCTCACTCTGCCAGATCATCCATGGAAAAGCTCATCAAAGAGTGGCCAGCGCAGGCATCTCAGGGTGTTGTCACAGAGGAATTACCACTTTAAAACAACAGAGCACAATACTCATTACAGAATACAAGGACCAGGGATATCGCACGTAGATGATGTTTTCTTTAGAGCTCCATTGTAAGGAATTCTGGAAAAGTTTGTAGCTTTCATTACTTCCTTAATGTACAGAATGCAGGTGTTCTGCGGCTGGGTATAATGAACTGAATGGAAGGACTGCTGTGCTTTGGGAGAAGGATTAATTAAAATGCAAAACACTGGATTGGTGAAAGCAAAGTACATCAGACATGGGCTGAATCTATTACCATTTTACAACCTTGAGACAGCAGTTCATTCTACTACTGCTATTGGTCTGGAGTTTTAGTTATCCTGGTGCTCATCTGTGTAAATGTTTATCTATAAAATATACAAATTCAACACTTTCATATCCAAAGTAATTTCCAAAATTTCCCAAGAGTAATTAGTCTCCTAAATATGAAGCTGGATGTGTTATGTATTATGCAAAGACCTTGAGCAATAGTCTCCACCCAATTACCCAAACAGCTCATTCATTTCCACACCTCTAACTATAGAAACCACTAATAAAATCCAGGTGCAGAATGCTTCATAATGGAGGCCCCTGTTTCTGCAAGATAATTAAGGAATTGGAAGGACTTTATTGAACTGATGACATGAGAGACGACGGTTACTGGAAATTGCAGCACAAAAATTCTGTTAGAGGAACTCAGTGGGTTGAGCAACATCAGTAGGGGGACATGAAAATGTTGAAATTTCAGGTCAAACTCTTCAAAACAGTCTTGATGCAGAAGTTCACTGTGATGTTGTCTGAATTCAAGAGCATTACCTATAAGTTAAAGCTGGGAAACTTCAATTGTTTTCAGCTTAAAGGCTTTTGATATTTCCAATCAGTTACTGATGATACTCAGTCTGTTGAGTTTCTCCAGTGGATTGCATTTTGCATTTGGTGAAACAGATGTTTGATTCAGAAGGAATGCTGAAAAAACCCTCTCTCTACTTCCTTTTTATGTTGTTTTGGCTTTCTTTTTCTGTTGATCCCTGAGCCTTCAAACACTCGCTTCACTTCACACATTCTTTTTCTGAACATTCTTTTCCTCCTTCACTCTCACATCACTTTACTTGAGTATTTCTGACCCCTGGAATAGAAGACCAGAGAAGAAAGAACATGGGAGAGCACAGCACAGGAACAGAGCCTTTGGCCCTTCTAGTCTGTGCTAATCTATTATTTTGCCTGGTCCCACTGACCTGCACCCTGACCATATCCCTCGATACCCCTTCCATTC